>NC_070634.1:8528063-8836498 GCF_947347685.1 Pleuronectes platessa | reverse complement strand
ATCTGCAGAGGAATGTGGATATACACTGTGGATTCATGTACATCATGGCTGCAGATCCTCTGCCAAAAACAGGAATACTGGAGTTAAATCTAAGCTCAGCACCGTGATACTAGTTCATGTTCCTTCAGCTGCTTCCTCCTTGGTCAATTCTAGGTTTCAAAATGGCTCCGACCTGTTGTTTCAGTCTCAGTTAACATCCTGCCCACAGCTTCTGGCTCCACTGCCAATGACAGACTTAGGCAGGGCAGGGTGAGAGAAGGTGAGAAGCCACCGTAACTCTCAGTCTGACTCTTCTTCCTCTTCATCGCTTCTCCAGTTTTTTGAATCTGGCCTCTGTAAAGAAGCAGAAGGTCAGGGACTTAATCGGTCTCCAATTAGGAGCTGCTAAATTCAAAAATGAAACACGATCCTGTGACATTTGGCTGCATTTGTGGGCTGTAATGTAAAAATATTTAGGTTTGATATGCCAGTGGGATCACAGCACCATCTGCTGGTGGAAATCGTAACAGATGTGGATGGATAATAAATGAACTGGGAATCCCATCTGAAAAGAGATAGCCCTTAAAGATACCACATGCAGAAAGTGTGCTCTCAGAGGCACAAACACAACAAGTAAGACCAAGTTAATAATATTTAACAAGCAGCATGATAGGATTGCTAGACTTTAAGAGGGAGAAGGCTCAAAGCATACGGTGTCATAACCAATGACTCATCCAAAAACATACTCTGATTCTACTGATAAAGAAGAAACTCTGCATTCAGATGAAGGATTGAATTTAAAAAAGGAAATGTTCGACAGCAAAGACAAACAGATTTAGGTTTGCCTCTGGATCACTTTCAATCAGCGCAAATCTGGAGCATGGCTTCGATGAAGTTCAACATCGTTGAACTGCGACTCGCTACATTTGCATACAAGTGACCATACACTTACACTAGGGTTTCACTGTTAGTGTAATTACTCTCATTGCCAGAAGGAGGAGACAACCCTTCTGTATTGCAATTTTTAAAATGATCAGTCCTGCTACACAAGCTCTGCACCTCTGTCTTACCCAGCTTTTTGGAGTACCCGTCCAGTTTGTAAGCAGCTTGCTCAAGGGCAGAGACTTGCTCCTCGATCTGATTTATTTGGTCCAAGTAGGGCTGTAGGCTTGCATCTGAGGAGAAAAACACATCCCCTCTTCAAGTTAATCACATAGTAATAGGAATAATATATGAATTAGACATATTGAACATGCATTTTTGTGCAGACTCTGCACATCTCACTCACACTTATTGTTGAGGTCCTGCAGGTTACGACTGATATTGATGCTGATGTCCTTCATTTCCATGTACTTCAGACTGGTTAACTTGTTCATGTTCTCCAACAGACAGTAATCCTCGCAGGTGGCTGGGTGGGTAAAAGGAGAAGTGGAGAGTGTGCATGTGAGAAAAGAAACCAGGAGTAAAGAACAGAGCAGAATGAACAGGAAACCAGCAAATAGCTCTTGTACACTGCAGCTGCTTCTGCGTGCAGGAAAAACAAGAAAAGGGTGACAACACCTGTAAGTTCTCCTTGCAGGAAGATGGCCATCTTGTCAAACATGTCAGTGCACAGCTCGTTGATGTCAGGCTCTGCAGGCTCCACAGCCTCCTCTGCTGTCTCCACACCTCCATCACCTGCACAGTCATGTGAGGCAGCAAAAATACACAGAAATCACCAAGTTCAAGCATAACAACCCAAATTTGATTTAAAATTATGACAAAGCCACATTTAAGAAAAATATAATGTGAGGGGAAACTGGTAGACAACTTGTAACACGCTAAAAACTGAATGTTATTGATTGCTGTGCGCTATTAGCATTAGCATGCTGGGGAACATGACCCACTGTTGGTGTGGGGCTTCCTAGGAGCGGGCGCCGGGCTGGCCGCTGCATCTTCCGGGCCTTCTGCCTGACTGCTGGGGCCCGCGGCCGGTGTCAGAGCCGCTGTGTGGGCCGATGGAGCCCGGGAGATGTTTTCCATGGATGAAGCCTCGTCCTCGGTCGCTGCCATTTTATTTCCGTTTTGTTCTCCGTGTCACATGAGCGGAGCGGTCACGTGACGTCCACCCGCCACCACAGAGCACTGGCCCTGCTCGCGCGCATTGCCACGCCCTTATCCCCTAATACAGCCTCGGGTCCTGACTGTGATTTCCGCACATAACTTCATTAAATCATTCAAAGAAAATAGTTGATGATCTGTTGGATTAATAATGAAAGGCACAATCTGTAGTTTTACTTTGAGTACAAATTATATTATGACAATTTGTTGTATATCTCAATCAGTTACTACTGAATCTATAAATATGTCCATTGGAAACTACTGCTTCTTAGCCAATAATTGTATTTGATTAGTGTTTAACTAATCAATTGATGTGTTATTAATAATAATAATACCCTCATTATGTTTTTCACTAATTTGAGCTTGAACTGTGAATAAGTGTTGTAATAATAATTACACTTATTTTTTTTATTATTATCACAATAATAATCAAAATCACCCATATCAGTGTTCATCATTATGTATAGCTTTATGTTTTGTTACCCAATACCAATATGAAGCCTAGACAACACTTGACTCTAATCCGTATCTTTTGTGTATCTTTGTCTTGCGCTGTTCTTACTTTCTTTCGATCCATTCCATACTTGTATTTTTTATTTATTTTTTCATTTATGCTAACATTGTGGCTCAACTCCTGATTTTTCACCTGCTGTATGAGTAAATCTAATTTGGCTTACCAATTCCTTGCAATGTGATTCAACTATAACTGTTTTCTCACGTATGGCATATTGCGAATGGCATTTCCATTACAAATTTAGGACCAATAACCCAATTCAAATCAGTGTGACGCTCACTTTATCTGCAATAAGTATCTAAACTGTTTCTCAAATTCACAATAAATATTTTTCTATTGACACTTTGGACACAGACAGTTTTACCGATGAATATTTGAAGTAACTTTGGCCTGTGTGAAATGATAAACATGCAACATGTCATGGACGATTAACCTATTAATTCGTAATATATATATATATATATTTTTTATATGCATTTTTTGCCTTCATAATTCTTCATTCAATTTATTTATTTATTTGTATCTGTTTCAGCTTCCTTGCATTACTGCTGTTTATCAGAAAGTGTAAGAGACTCTGATGTTAAACAATAAATCCAACATCTATATGAGCTTTCGCAAAGCGCGCTCCCGTACTGAGCATGCGGTTCTTGGCAGGCAAAACTCGGCGCAACACCTGTGTCGGCGCTGTTGTGGGGGAAGTCAGATCGTGACAGGCTAACAGCGGCGGACTGTAAACATGGCGGCGTGCACAGCCACAGGGCTGCGCCGAACACCCAGTTACTATTAGGCCGTGAGACCGAGACACCCCGACAATGGAGACCGAAGAGGAGCAGCACATAACGACGCTCCTCTGCATGGGCTTCCCAGACCCCGACGTGATACGGAAGGCACTCCGGCTGGCAAAGAATGACATCAACGAGGCTGTGGCGCTCCTGACGAACGAAAGCCCCGGACTCGGGTATGGATACGAGCCTATGGAAAGTGGGCCTGCCCCCGGCTCGGGCTCGACTGGAGACGGGGAAAACAGCGGGCGGACGGGGACGGGAGGGTTTGACCCGCCACCTGCGTACCACGATGTGGTGGATAGCGAGGTAAGAGCGAACATCCAGCGGAGGAGCCAGGGAGGAGAACGGGACTAATTACAACTTAAAGGGAGATGGAGGGCTCGCCCATTTAACTAGCTAAACTTAGCTGCTGCAGGGCTACATGCACCGAGCACAACGCGCTGTCAGAGCAGGAGGGGAATTACTCCACAGTCCTCCGGGACCAGGCATGTCACTGGGTCATAGTAACCGGATGACTGGATGTTATCATGGAGCTCAGCTACTTCAATCACGAGGCTAAATAGCATTAATAAACTTACGAGCTAACATAGCTAGCTAGCTAATAGCTTAGCGTCATTTGGGAGTTGAACCCGCCAGTGAGTGGACCAGGGGGGACGGCACAGAGGCATCACCACGGAGGATTCCAATCACACATTTGAACTGGGTGTGATCTGGCTGCGAGGATCTGGTCGGTCTGTTATCCCGCGGTCAGATGCTTGGATGCGTTTCAGTCTGCTTAGCATAGGTTAGCTAACGTTAGCTAGCAGTTTATCTGACAGCCTCGACCCTGCTCGTGTCCTGCACACATTGCGGTCCACTCGAACCGGACTCACAATCGGTTTCTCAATTGTATTTGTCACACGTGGCCATTTTGATGATTCTCTTGCACACACTGTCAGCTGTCAACATGTGTTGGTGAGCGATAACTCGCGTGGGATCCTTCCAGGCCAGTCACTGGTTCTCTGACAGCTATTTGACAGTTGTCAGTAATCTACCTGCCGGCCCTCTCCCTTGGTTCTAGCTCACTGTCAGTGCGATGTTGTAACAGTGATCTCTGCTGGCTACTTATAAATACACAATAATAAATAAAGTGGTACACATGACATGGCAGGATTGATTTGACAGACACCTCGAGGAGCTCGTGGCTGTTTACAACTTGAGCCCAAAACCTGTTTCTCTCACAGATCTCGTCAAGCTGGTATGTGCAGTCAAAAGATAATAAAGCCTTCTATGGCAAATCATCGATTCAGATATTCACCCACAAGTTGTAAGCCTTTGACGGTAAAGTTGTTGTGCTGCTGAGATCCAACACTGAGTGTGGGTCAGTACAACAGATACAATTAACAAGATCTTTTCCGTTTTATTTCCTCTCTTCCTCTCTAAAATCAACCAGTCAATATAGGAATATATGCAAGCTTGAGCCTTAAGGGCCAGAGATTGTATACATACTTTCGAGATGTCTACAAAAATCACATTTATGGTGAGATTAATAAAGTAACAAGTGAAGATAAAAGTTCTGTCTTTCCTCCCTTCTCTTCCTCTTTCTGCTGTATTTATTATTAAGACACATGTCACAGGGATTTGGCCTCATGTTATACTCCTAAATATAGCCCCTGTGGACACCCGGACATACACAAACACATTGCAGCTTTTTGCAGGGGGGGGTCCCAGGAGGGTTGCAGGGTGCATAGTAACAGAGAGGCGATGAGTTACCTCATGTCCCTTAAAACAAAGTGTTGCAACATATCTGCAGGTTTGATTTCACGTTTAAATAAGACATGTAAGAGGGTTCCACTGTTGTAAAAGAGAGAAACATTTATATTTAAATAACAGGACTAGATTTTTAGACTGAAGTTAAATCCAGAGTTTTTTTTGTGACACTGTAAGATGGGAAATCTTGCATACATAGATTCTGTTCTATTACTTGTGTTAACATAGTGTCTATCGCTCCGTCCTCTCATCCATCTAGCCTGTCATTTCTAGTTTTCTGAAAAAGGGAAGGAATGAAATATGATGCTTCTCTGTTGCTTCCTCCTCCCATCCCCTCCCCTCCAGTTCGCCTCTACTTAATGTCCCTTCCATCAATTTCTATTATCCAGCATATTTATCAGTATGCAGTGCACTAAACGCATGCACTTAATACATTGTCCATTAATTATGCTAATATAACTATAGGTATAACCCTAGGCAGTGCCCCCACTTACAATAGACAAATTAATTGTAATAGTTTTGGAGAATTAGAATGTAGTGGGAGCTGAATCCCAGGACTCAGTCTTGTTTGAAGATAATTTTTCATGCAAGAAGAAACCTAAATTACTTGATTTCAAATAGGACATGCATCAGTGATGCTTTAGTGTGCTGAGCCATTCCACTGGGCAGCACTGTTTCAGAGGAGGGAGTTCTGCAGTTTGATCATGAATATTCAAATGACTTCATGAATGTGTAAGCAACTTAATGATGTAAATAATTTAAAAATCCTATGTCTGCTGTTGCTTTCACCACAGACACTCACAGACCTTACCCCTCATAGCAGCCGCTTGCTGAGATTGAACTTGTGGTTCTGAGCCATAAATGCAGAAGTTGACTTTTGAGTGGTTTGAATTTTAACTTGCCTTTCATAACCCGTTCAGATGTGACAGGAGAAGACTGTCACGGTGAATACTATCATATTGCTCTCAGGAGTGTCATGTTATTTGGCAGCTTGTTCATTACCCTTGACTTTAGCTCTCACTCCCTGTCTTGCAAATCAGAACCATTTTCATATAATCACCGGTGCACTATGTGAAATCGCCCAAGTGTGTGGATTTGCCTTGAAAGCAGAGGGGAAAATAAAGCAGAGATGAAGGTCGGATCATAGAGGAGAGGACACACATTCTTACTGTTCATCTCCCAAAGGGAGAAAATTAATCAAGCATCGTGCTGCATGAATTTATCTTTGCTGGAGGCCATTTGGATTATCTTAGAAAGGCACAGACTGTTGCTGTCATTATAAAACAATGAGACCAGCTGTTTGAAATGTAGTCACACACTGCATTTGATTGTGACTTTGTCATGTGCGTGTATTCCAGAGGAGCAATGATGAGAATGGGAACTGCTCAGGGGAAAGCATGGAGTTCCCCACCACCAACCTGTATGAGCTGGAGAGTCGAGTCTTCACTGATCACTGGTCGATACCTTACAAGAGAGAGGAGTCTCTGGGCAAGTGCCTGATCGCAGCCACCTGCCTCGCCAGGCACAGTAAGATTGTTTTTTATGTCTACATGAAACTAAATGTATTCCATCTTTGTAACTGTGTGGGTGGCATGTTTTGTTTGGACCGTCTGGTGTTTTTCACATGTTATTTTAAAACCTCGTGTTAACATGGCTCAATCTGCGTCTCTCTCGCGGATGCCATTTTTTTTCTTCCCAAGTATAAATGTGGGTAAAATATGTCAATCATCATTTCCCCATCTGTCAGGTCTCGCTGACGCTGATGAGAACTGCAAGCGGTTTATCGATCGCTGCATGCCGGAGGCCTTTAAAAAGGTAGGCAACAAAGAAACGGAGCAAGTGAGTTGTGTCGTTAATCCATATTTCCACTGACTTTAATCTTGTCTGTCTATTTGCTCTTCGTCCCCAGTTGCTGACGAGCAGTGCTGTACACAAATGGGGCACTGAGATTCATGAGGGGATTTACAACATGCTCATGTTGCTGGTGGAGCTGGTGGCAGAGAGGGTCAAGCAAGACCCTGTTCCTGTAAACCTGATGGGAGTCCTGACTATGGTGTGTTCTCTCTTACTCTGTCTCTCTTCTCTTTTGATACCTCTACTCTGTTTTTTGTTTCTGGAAATATATTAAGAAACTATGTTGCTGGAAAAAAATGAACATCTGGCTCAATATTCAGTTATAGTCGGTGGAAGTAAGCTCCTTGATGCTTCATGAGCACTGAATCAGCCATTCAGTTAGTTTGTCTCCATTTGCAAGATTTTTTTTTTATACAGCATTAAAAAAGTTATCTTCTGCTATAAACAAAAGCCTTTGGGGGTGAAAATGTGCATCATTTCATCAATTTGCCAAAGACATTTGTCTAGCTTTAAGAAGAAATTCTTTTTTTTCCCCTCCCTCAGTTGTATACATTCAATTTTGTGTGTAAAACCTGTCTTCTGCATGTATTTATTAGCTGTATCTTTGTTGATCTGTCAGGCCTTCAACCCTGATAATGAGTACCATTTTAAGAATCGGATGAAAGCTTGTCAAAGGAACTGGGCTGAAGTGTTTGGAGAAGAGGCCAACATGTTTGCTGTCTCTCCCAGCAACACCTATCAGAAAGTAAGGGACTACTCTTTCATCTGGACTCATCCTTTCCTTTTAATACTGTGAAGTTTTATTTGAGCGTTATTGGCAATTTTTCTAGATGCACTCACAAGAAAACCTTTGCTTTTATTTCTATGCACACTTCATATAAAATTTTGTTCACAGTGTAATATCATGTTCACGGGCAGAACGACGAGTTCTTCACCCCCTGTGTTGTATATCAGATCCACAGGGGCTCAGCAGAACATGTGTGAAGGACACACAACATCTGTCAGAAAACCTAGATTGTGTGTGTGTGTCGCAGTAACTTGTTGTTCCAATTCCTTGCTGATTAAACCCATTTAAAACATAATGTTTTGTTTCAGGAGCCTCATGGTTGGCTGGTTGATTTGGTGAATCGGGTGAGTAACTAGCAGTCTCCCATTTATTTTCTCCATATATTTCATATTTCACAGTTTTGTCTCTAATCCACCTTGTTTCATGTTTTTATGTCCAGTTTGGAGAGTTGGGAGGATTCACTGCCATCCAGTCTAAACTCAACACTGAGGAAATCGAGATTGCCGTAAGACTTTTCTTTAACCTTTGTCTTTTTGGTCTCTTTACAAATGTCCTCACGTATCTTTGGCTTGATGAAATAGTTCCCACTCTGGTGATGGTTTGAGAGAGGGACTGTAGACAGACTTTAGAGATGGCCTTATACAGGGAAAAGGTCACCATGTTCACCCCCACTGCTCTCAGCTCCAGGGTGCTGAATGTCTCTCTTTCCCCCTCTGCTTAATACTCACTTACACACAAACACGCTCTCAGCCTCCCGCTGTGTGATGGTTGAAATGCTCTGTTGTGTTATGTGTTCTGAGGCATCTTTGTACTGATGCTTCCTTCTGGGAACCTAGCCGGATCCACATCAGCACATAGCCATTGATTCAATGTGTGTGCGTGTATGTGTGCACCCAGCACACATGCTTCTTCTAACATTAGCATATTAATATGGCAGTGACTGGTTGCAGACCAATGTAGCTCTCCTCAATGGCGGTGGGAGCTCAGTAGAGTGTGTTAGTTGTCAGATACCTAACGCACTCCAAGCTTTGGAGAGAGAGTGACTGAGAGTGAAAGAAAGAAAGATAATGGGAGGAGTGTTCCCTCCTCTACTGACTCCCAAGTATAAGTCATTCATTTGTCTGCTTTGAGCAGGAAATCAAGTGCAGGGGGAGGGGGTTTGCTTAGTGAATAAAGGAGGAGGAAGGTGGAAGAGCTGCTCTCAGGGAAACCAGAGATAGCAGATAGTCAGGAACATTGGAACCACTCAGTGGGCTCTTATGATTTAGCACTAAATGACCAGTGACAGCTGTGCTTGCTTATCACAAACTCACCCGCACATGTGGTTACGCTCCCTCTCTGCTACTCACTTGCAGTTTGAATACAGTTTAATTGCTGGCCTGAACATTTAAATCTTAGAGCGGGTTTTCAGTGCTGTTGTTATTTGTGTTTTATCTGATGAGACGACAAAGACACAAAATGAAAGACATATTTTCTCGATTACAAAAACAGAGAGATAGATGGAATTATTCTTATGATAGTGAGACTCACCACAGTTGTTGCAGATAATGTTATTTCATTTTTGTTTTCTTGTCATCTCTTTCCATCTCCCTACACAGTGTGTATCAGCTCTGGTCCAGCCTCTCGGAGTTTGTGCAGAATACCTGAACTCCAGCCTTGTCCAGGTAACCTTTATTGTCTGTACACACACACACAAACCTATTTAGCCTATCTCATTCTGTGTCCCCCCTTTGTTACTGCTGTGTTTATGTGTATGCGGCCTCTTAGTGTGTATTTTTTTCTATCTATTTGTTCAAATAATCAGCTTTGTTTCTTTACATGGCTTTTTTTTCTCCATTATGATGTATTCTTGTTTTCTAGCCGATGCTTGATCCAGTCATCCACAAGATGATCAAATATGTACAGAACCTGGAGGAAAAGGATCTTAAAGACAAGGTAGGCTTGATTTTCACAATTACCCCCCTGCTAACAGACTTCTTACTTAGACAGTTGGATCAGGAACGTTATTATAAATCTTACATTGTGAAATATATCATGGTTTATTTAAGATAGAGTTTAAACAAGTCTTTGTAATTTGATTGCATAGCACTGCAATAGTTGTGGTTTAGTGAATACGGCTCATTACAGAGCTGCAGAGAGCTACAGAGCAATAGAAAGTTACGGCACTGTAGAGAACTATCGACCTCCACTTACACCTGACTCGCCTGAATTGTTAAATTAGAAGCATGAGGACTAGGAAAGCAATGGTGTGGTAATTTTCCCTCCGGGTAATAAACTTTTGACTTGTAACACCGATATTACAAATTACACTGGACATATAACAAGAAAAGGAGGAGATTGGATCAGTGTCCGTACAGGTGTTGTTAAATTGCACAGACTGTGACCATCCTCTCATAATTATGTAAAGATCTTTAAGAAGTTTTGCGCTTCATTTTAAAGTGTGCAGTGCACTTTATTGCTCTCTCTGGAACACACTGACCTGTCATCAAACTCTTTAAAATATCTAGAACCAAATCCTCCTCATCATGTGACTCTGTCACTCTGTGATGTGACCCTACTTCTGAGCAGAGCTGAGACTGCTGATAACTACATGGGTGCTACCTCTGATACACAAAATGAATGTCTATAAAATAAAAAGAAACGCAAGATGTGGTTGGTCGTCAATTTATATATAATCACATTGTGTAACACTGACTACCACTGCAATCCTAATGAGGACTAGAAATGAACCAATAACAGCACAACCATGCTGTTCTGGGAATGTAAATAGAAATGTAGAGCAATTACCAGCTTATATCGACACAAAGACGATATCACTCGGATTCTATAAACTACACACTAATGATTTGTGTGGTTTTTATAATGATAGGACAATTCACATGTTTCTGTCACGTTTTTTGACTAGTTATCACATAGTCATTCTTTGTGTGTTGTAACCCTAGCGACTGGTGAGCATCCCAGACCTCCTGTCGGCCATCAAGCTGCTGTGTATGAGGTTCCAGAGGGAACTGGTCGCTGTGGTGGATGATCTGCGGCTGGACACGCTGCTACGTATGCTCAAAACTCCCCACTTCTCCACCAAGATGAACTCCCTCAAAGAGGTCAGCTCTTATATGTTCTATAGTATAAGTATACTATTCTATAAGTATCAGGTTATTGATTTTTCTCGATGCTTCCATTGTTGACCCAATGGCGCACTTTTTTTATGTGTTTGTTTCTCAGGTGACAAAGTTAATAGAAGAGAGCACGGTGTCCAAGACGGTGAAAAACGCTATTGACACAGATAAACTGCTGGACTGGCTTGTAGAGAATTCAGTTCTGTCAATAGCACTGGAAGGTAAGAAAATACACACCCTTATGGCCACATCTCAACATATATGTACAGTCTTTTAAGAAAGTGCTTAACAAAACACATGGACAAATAAGAAGTCATTTATATTAATTATGTCAAATAATAGAAAAGTATATTTGGTTCCAGGTTGACTTTAATCACTGTGGTGCCTTAAATGTTTGTCTGTACCAGGAAACATCGATCAAGCTCAGTACTGTGAGAGGATTAAGGGAATCATTGAGCTGCTGGGCAGTAAACTTTCTCTGGATGAACTCTCTAAGATCTGGAGAATACAGGTCAGCACCAGTAGATTCTGTGGTATTATTGTGTTTTCATGAAGCACACTCAAAAGGTTTCTCTTCTTTAATGTAAAAAGTGAAACCCTGTAAACTGACGTAATCCATGATGAATGTGTTGATTCTTGTGTGGGCGTTTCAGGCGGGCCAGTCATCAACTGTGATAGAAAACATTCATACAATTGTCGCTGCTGCTGCTGTGAAGTTCAGCTTTGATCAACTCACTCACCTCTTTGTGCTCATACAGAAGGTCAGTGCGACAGAGACTCTGTAACAGGACTCCTGAGAAAAAAATCAATATCAAGTGGCTTGTAAGACAGAGCTATCAGGTCTTTTTTATGATATTATTTATGATGTGTTTTCCTGTGATTCAGAGCTGGGAGGTTGAGAGTGACCGTGTGAGACAGAAGCTGCTCAGTCTGATAGGGAGGATTGGCAGAGAAGCTCGCTCTGAAACCACAACTGGAAAGGTATGTGGATATATATCTGTCCTTCAGCTGAAGACATTGAGAATCGTTACAAAAGAGTTATGCAAATCTACAGTACATTAGGTTTCATTATTAAAGTGTATGAAAACCTGTGTGTGTGTCCCTGTTCAGGTGCTGGAGGTGTTGTGGGAGTTGGCTCATCTTCCCACCCTGCCTACCAGTCTAGTTCAGCAGGCGTTGGAGGAGCACCTGGGGATCCTGAGTGACGCTTATGCTGTCAAAGAGGCGGTGAAACGCAGTTACATCATTAAATGTATTGAGGACATAAAGAAGGTGAGACAGATGCTCCAGTTGTTCGGTTTTATCTATGTAGTTATGGGGCAAGGGTATTGATTAGTGTCACTTGGTCGTTGAGGATGTGTATATATATTTTTTCTGATTCCCTATCTGAAGCCAGTGACTGTTTATCGTGCAGTTCAGCTTTTAAAGCGACTGTACATTGGGCCCCTACATTTTTGCTCCTGTTGTGACAGTTGGTCTAAAGTTAACAAGTCCCTGTTAGTTCTAGATATTAAGCTTCACCTTCTGTTTGTGTACCTTCGTCATCTGAGTGTGTCCCAGGCAAGCATTCTTAGAGCAGCAGTGAGCCTAGGGATATGAGGCAGGTTTTTTCTATTAAGGTGAACATCTTTTTTAGTCCTTCAGGTCATGACAGAAAAGAGGCCCACGGCACTTCACCCCTTTCTTTGTAATCTTTCTTCTCCATTTATCTCTTCCACAGTTGTTGTTTGAGTCGGCTGGGATTATTTATTATGATGATTTCAGACTAACTTTTCCATTATTCCTTCATATTCATATTTGCAGATAGAATGATTTAAATAGGTAATCAAAGTACATGAAAACACTCACATATATTGATTACAATGAATTCTTTAATTGAGAACCTTTTTACTTTCATTGATTCTTTTTGTTACACAACCCATTAATTCCCTTATTGTAGTATTAAGGCAGTAATGTATTAACAAACTACAGTGTAATTATTAATTCATATTATTAATGCATTTGTTGACTATAACTTGTTCTCTGGGTACTCATAAGTAAAAACTGATGTATAAACACAACATAATTGTAAAGAAAATATTCTCTCATAGGATAAGTTAGAACTCTAAATTAATTAATGCTTTAATATGCATTTATATTTGCTCATAACTATATAATATTTTTTCATAGTCTTGATTTATTCATAGATAATTACATCATAAACATGTTATAGAAGGACTTATTTCGTTTTGCAGATGCAGCCTGCTGTTTAACAATTTTAAATGAAATTCTGTTTTGGGCCTCTGAATCTAAAATATCCATAAAATGTAACAGGTTTTCCTCACCCAACTCTGAATATATCTGTTGTCAATTTGCCAGTAGAGCTATATCTCCAATATGGTCGACTAGTACACCTAAATACCACAAAGCTATCTTTGATATTTTTAGTTGCACTGTGCTTCTCTTGTTGTGACATGATGTCTAAATATATGCTGTGAAAAAATGACTGTTTGTGAAGCCATACATTTTCATTCTTCCTATCAACCTCCAATAAAATGTCTCTAGACTCACACTCAGGAGGAGAGTAAAGGCAGCGACACTCAAAGCTCTTTTCTTTCTGGCTCTTGGAGCAAGAAGAAAGCTAACGCTTTGGCCAAAGTAAGAAAAGGAATCCGTATAATTTCTAATTCCACTGACCAAATCTGTATCCAATCTCACTGCTTCATGCCTGCAAACCAATCGCGGATCAGGGCTAAACTACAAAGGGGTTTCTTTTGTCACAGGTTGATAATTTCACATTTTGATCGTAACATCAGGTTGTTTAACAAGGTGTGTGCTAATTTTCTGCTTTGGCACTGACTAATGATTTACACAGTGGTGTTGATCTTGGGTGAGAGTAGAATCAAATAAGTGATTTAGCTGCTGGATGAGTGGACAGCTTTGGTGAAAGTGCTAGCACGGTTACTTAAAGGTCCAGTGTGTCGGGTTTGGAGGTATCTATCTGCAGAAGTCCTAATTAACATTCATAATGATGTTTTCATTAGGGTTCAATCTGCCATGTTGCACCGCCATGTTGCTACAGTAGCAGTAGAACAGACAAACCAAACAGTGGCTTTAGAGAGGAACCTGCACGTTGTTGCCTTACCTGAAGGCTATCGTTCTTTCTCCTAAAGGTTTGGACAGGCAGGGGTGAGGGGAGGGGGATTCAGTTGGTTACAGTCCAAAACTTCAGCGCTAGATAATAGAAAATCCCACACACTGAACCTTTAAGCTAAAAGGAATCTAATCAGAGTCAGGAATTAGAGTTTTACATAGGAAGTACCTGTTTGATATTTGATTTTAACAGTTGGACAAATACAGATATATTTTTGCCAAATCCTTTATGTTCCTGGCTCTGGTTTCATTTTCATGACGTCTCGACAAAGTCTTAAATACAAAATGGTGCGTCTGTGATGACAAAGCAGTGACGTACAATAATTAAATCTGAGTAGTAGCGAACGTCACAGACCTCTGTTTATGTAGCATATCAATTTGTGTTTGCTGTACTTAAGCGAATATCATTATCGTGTGTGTGTGTGTCACAACAGGCCTCTCAGCAGAGCAGTCCTCAGGCAGTCTGGGTTGTTCCGGCTCTCCGTCAGCTGCACGAGATCACCCGTTCTTTCATCAAGCAGACCTATCAAAAACAGGACAAGGTACACACACAGCAACAAACACACACATCATCAAAATGATCTGTTGCACATTCATGTGGGTGTTGCCATGGTAACCGTTCCTTGCCACCCCACAGAGCATCATCCAGGACCTGAAGAAGAACTTTGAGATCGTCAAACTGATCACAGGATCCCTCGTGTGCTGCCATCGACTGGCCGCGACTGCTGCGGGAAATAATGGACTTTCAGGCTCAACCCTGGTGGATGGACGATACACCTACCAGGAGGTCTTTTTTTTCATTTCTTTAATGATGATCTTTACTGCTCTATTGAGCTGCAGCGCTGCTCGTACAAATGATTGATGATACAATTTATTATTTGACATTAATATGAGTCTCTATCCGAGCTGGACTGGGTTTTACACAGTACAGAGGCATTAATCAAACTCAAAAAGCACAGTGTTATATGTTGACAGTGTGTGATCAGGGGTCGAGCTTACACATGGCTCTCTGACTCTATGTTTAGTATCTGGACAGCCACCTGCGCTTCCTGGCCTTCTTCCTCCAGGAGGCCAGCCTCTACCTTGTCTGGAATAGGGCCAAAGAGCTCTGGGAGTGCCTGGTGTCGGGGCCGGACGTCTGTGAACTTGACCGTGAGGTATGGAAATAGTTATGCAAATTAAACTCTTGTCCTTGGCCATTTGTTTTTCATTGCTAGCACCTTTCTTCTCAATTACTGCTTCGGAGAAAACGAATGCAAAAAAATCAGGAAACAGTAGATGAAAGTTACCTAGCCGGGAGTTTGATGTAGTCTAAGAAATAATTATTAATTTGATAAGATAAGAGAGAGAGTGGTAATAGGAGGCACCTTTTACAGATCTGTTGTCTAAGACTGATTACGTCTATGGCTCTTATCATTAGCATCATTCCTCTGTCCCAATGTGGGGAAGTGTTTGTTGACAGTTCAGTGCACATGTTTACAGAGGATCTTACTAATTTAAGATTACAGCAACAGATGCTCTCTGTGAACCAAAGTAAAATGGGCAGTTGACCATCTGGACAACCCACAATCCAGTGCACCTCATATCCTGTATCCCCAAATGAAGTTAATGAACCTTCAACATAGCTCGTTCCGATGTGTGCAGATGTGTTTCGAGTGGTTCACCAAAGGACAGCATGACCTTGAGAGTGATGTTCAGCAGCAGCTCTTCAAAGAGAAGATCTTAAAACTTGAGCCATATGAGATCACCATGAACGGTGAGAAACTGCTCAGAGATACACTATGGACCAACTATCTTAATTTTTGTTTATTAACCAGTGTGTGATGTTTACATTTAATGCCCCTCACAGGTTTTAATCTATTTAAGACCTTCTTTGAGAATGTTAATCTATGTGATCATCGCCTGAAACGTCAAGGAACTCAGCTGGTCAGTCCTCACAAACATGCTAACAGCTAACTTATGTGTACAGTTGAAATTCATTAAAAATGTGTGTACAGTAAAAGACACCTTCATGATGTCATATCATGTCATCTGAATACAGTGTGTGGAGCGCCTTGACCTGGCAGGGATGGATTTTATCTGGCGCATCGCCATGGAAACCCCTGATGAAGAAATAGCTAATGAAGCAATCCAGCTCATAATCACATACAGCTACACCAACCTCAATCCCAAGATGAAGAAGGTCAGTGTATATGTGTACACAACAAATACAAATAGAAGATATAACTGAACCATAACAGTGTTGATATTTGCCACTGAATTCCTGTGACCAACCTGATTCACATATAATGTTAACATTTCATCCATTGCAGGATTCTGTAAATTTGCATAAGAAGTTCATTGCTGACTGTTACAAGAGACTAGAGGTAAGTGGATGAATATGTTCATGTTTTTGTGTTGTTTTGCAGAAATCAAAACCTGATTACACATTTCTCTTCCTTTTTCTGTTCAGGCAGCGAGTTCGGCTCTGGGTGGTCCAACTTTGACACATGCTGTGACTAGGGCAACCAAGATGCTGACAGCCACCGCCATGCCGACTGTGGCCACATCTGTACAATCACCATCCAGGTACAGAGGGGGGTTTGGGTAAGAACATAGTTACTAACCCTATTACAACAAGTTTGTGTTTAGTCATTTATTTAACATCTCTTCTTTAAAATACAGTTGTCCCCTGTTATTCAGTCTTATTGATGCTCTTCTTTGTGTGTTCTTCTCTAGATCTACTAAGCTGGTAATAATCGAAAGACTGCTGCTATTGGCGGAGCGCTACGTCATCACTATAGAGGTAGGCCATGCAGTCTTCCCACTCAGGGTCTCATTGTTAATTTGACAATAAATGTGTCTGTTAAACCAGGGCATAAACAAATAGCACATGTTCTTGTGTCTTACACAAAAACACTAGCAACTTAATTAAAAAAAAAAAAAAAAATCTTGTCAACATCTATGTAGCAAATCAGCTAAAAACCTCTTGCTTTTCACATACTTAAATATTTTTATGTTGCTGAGTATTTTTGTGGGTTTCTCTGTAGGACATGTACTCAGTTCCTCGCACTATTCTACCTCATGGGGCCTCGTACAATGGACACCCTGTCACTCTTCACATCACCTATGAGTCAACCAAAGACACGTTCACCTTAGAGGTATTGTGAGACTTTTCCCTCAAGTTCCTTCTTACACATTAATTATGTAACACAAAATCAACAGAGGAAGTAACTCCGCTCACTGCTTGTGCCTGTTTGTGTGTACGTCTGTGTCCTGCAGACCCACAGTAATGAGACAATAGGAAGTATCCGGTGGAAGATATCTGAGCACTTGAGCTGTCCGGTGGATAATGTCCAGATCTTTGCCAATGATAGTGTGGTAAGTCTTGTAAGTCTCCATTATTTTTTTTTTATTCTATTTAAGCTCTCTCCTTCATCAAATCATTTTTCTCCTCTCCCAATCATGTGATTCCCCTGAAGCCAGTACAAACTATAAATGGCTGCACAGTTAAGTCCTCTAAGCAGGGTCCTATATCCTCTTGTTTTTGCTGGGTTGCCCCTCTGCATCTTTTGTGTCGCAGGGGAAACGCACCCTTCATCTACCTTCCTTACTGTTTTTTTTTCTTTCACTCCAACCTGTCACTGCCCCTGCACCGACTTTTAGCTCACCATGAATCGGGACCAGAAGCTGCTGTCACAGCTTGGTTTTAACGATGAACAAAGCCTGACTGTGAAGAGCTCCGGCACTGGTACCCCATCTGGCAGCTCCGAGTCCTCGGCCTCAGCTTCTAGCAGTTCCAGCTCCGCCGTCTTCAACTCTGCCTACGCCTTGGAGCAGGTACCATGTCCGACATGTCTTTAGAATAAGGACACACTCAAGTGTTTGGATTGGATCTAATGTGTTTATGTTTATGTTATGTTTATGGCATCTCCAGGAGAAGTCCCTGCCTGGTGTGGTGATGGCTTTGGTGTGTAATGTGTTTGAGATGCTTTACCAGCTGGCTAACCTTGATGAATCCAGGTGAGATGTTCCCCAGGAAGTACTTCAACCATCTTAAATGCTATAAGTGTCTTAATTAAGATTCATATTCTAGCTACCAAACTGTCTTTGAAAACAAATACTTTCAAAGACATGTTCTTGCCTTGATTAGCTGATTTTATTAACCTAGTGTGACGCAGTGGCTATAGCAGGACTTCAGACAGCTTTTTCATAGTGCATGTATTTATGTTATCCCCAGAATCACCCTTCGTGTGAGGAAGCTGCTGCTGTTGATCCCAACTGACCCAGATGTGCAGGATGCTCTGGACAACTTTGTTCCCAAAGAATCCAGTGTCTGGAGCCACCAGGTACATCAAACTGTCTGTTAAGATGCTTTAACCTCCATGGTCTATTTTCTTCCTATTTTGTTCTTTGCCAATGCCTAGATTCTCCTCCATCCGTCTCAATTATTTTCTAATATTCCTGGATGTCTTTATTGTAGAAGACACTGTTCACCCTCAGCCAGGCTACAGGCTCTCGGTCTCCATCCATGGCCTCCAAGCAGCAGCACCAGCCCAGCGCTGCAACTATATTGGAGACACTGTTCAGATCCTCAGCACCTGGCATGTCCACCTTCAGAGTGCTCTACAACCTGGAGGTAGGCACACATGTGAACATCCATAGCACTTCATTCATATGTAACACATATTTTCAAATTTTAATGTTAGATAAGTGAGTATAACATCTGTTTTCCCACTCCTTATCTTTGTGTAAGGTGTTGAGTTCAAAGCTCATGCCCACATCTGATGATGAGATGGCCAAAACCAGCAGCAAGTCCTTCTGTGAGAACTTCCTGAAAGCAGGAGGTCTCAGGTAATGGCACAAAGAATAGAACTGTTCCACTGTGGGTAATGTCAGCTGACATAATAAGCTATGCTTTCAACTAAAAGGATACACAGTAGAGAAAAATATAGTATATTCTTCGATCCTGAAAGTGATGTCCCTGTGTATTGCTCTGCAGTCTGGTGGTGAATGTGATGCAAAGGGACTCCATCCCATCAGAGGTGGACTACGAGACCAGACAGGGAGTCTACTCAATCTGTCTTCAGCTGGCCAGGTTCAAAATGCCTCATGAACACACACAAATACACAAGGATGGATATTCTGTCAAGACTTCCATACTTACCTGGCTGTATTTTCAGGTTCCTTCTGGTTGGTCAGAGCATGCCTGCAGCACTGGATGATGATGTCATCAGAGATGGCGAGGCGTTGTCATCCCGTCCGTTTCGTAATGCAGGAAGAGCAGGGCGGCAGCTGTCTCTCTGTGGAACTCCAGAGAAGTCCTCCTACAGACAGATGTCTTTGTCTGAGCGCTCGTCCATAAGAGTGGAGGAGATTATACCTGCTGCTCGTGTGGCCATTCAGGTACTGGACTAACTCACTCTCTGATCTAAATCCTCATTGATCATATATGTGTAGAGTATTTTCAAGAACACTGTTTGTTCTGTCTCTTATCAAGACCATGGAGGTGGGTGACTTCACCTCCACGGTGGCCTGCTTCATGCGTCTGACCTGGGCAGCTGCAGCTGGCCGGTTGGATCTGGTTGGCAGCCCTCAGCCAATCAGAGAGACCCACACAACACTTCTTCCACAGGGAGTTCGCACCAGAGTCAGCAGTACAGGTGGGACAGAAAACGCACTCAAAACCTTTCATGTTTTTCATATTATTCCTTCTACATTTATGGAGTGAGAACTTGTTGTGGCATCAACTACATGTTTACAGTCAGGAGGTTTTGTATCAAACGGGACAACTTCACTCCTGATTTCTCACCTAAAGTGACATTCAATGTTTAGTTGCGAGCATTTGCTATGCTAAAAGCAAAAGCTAATGAAATGAAAGATAAACAAACGTTTTCTGTGTGTGTGTTTGTGTTTGTTTGCAGGAAGTAACTGCAGCTCCAGCAGTGAGGGGGAGACCATCCCGACCGCATTGCATGCAGGGATATGTGTCAGACAGCAGAGTGTGTCCATCAAAGACACCATCATCGCCCGCGAGGCTCTGTCCCTGCTCGTTACCTGTCTGCAGCTACGCTGTCAGCAGCTGTGTAAGACTCACACAGGAGTGCACACACGCCACACATACTATAATTAATGAACATCGTTGGTCCAGTATACAGTGTTAGGATACTACATGGTGTAGATTTATCTATAGGTCATCTTTAGGTGGTTTGCAGAGTTCTAAAATATAACAAAATCTTCTGCTTGGTTTCTCCAGGTTCTTTTTACAACCTTCCCTCCGTCAATGATTTCATTATTGATGTTCTGCTGGGATCTCCGAGTGGAGAGGTAAAACAACTCATAATAGACTGCATATAAGAAATACTGCATATATCCTTTCCACTCCAGTGTGTGCTCACACATGCTTTCTCTGTCACCTCCTCTGTCAGATCCGACGTGTGGCTTGTGATCAGCTGTACACTCTCAGCCAGTCCGACACCTCAGGCTTCCCTGAAGTCCAGAAACCCAACCTGTTCGTGCTCTCAGTCATTCTCACTGCTCAACTGCCACTGTGGAGTCCCACATCAGTCATGAGGGGAGTCAACCAGAGGTACTTAAGCCAAGAAAGACAAGACATACATCACTTACACTTTCACTGGGGTCTTTTGTTGATGGTGCTTTCTCCCCCCAGGTTGCTGTCCCAGTGCACTGAGTACTTTGACCTAAGATGTCAGCTTCTGGATGACCTAACCAGTAAGCCAATAAATGTCTCCTCAATCCCTTCTATCAGTTCATGGATATGAAGATGTCATAATTGTTATATCCAGAAACTAAAGGTGACTGTTTTTCTCTCTCTTACCTTTGCTCTTTCTCCCCCTCCCCCCACCCCAACCCTTTTGCTCCATCTGTCTGACCTGCTGTAGCATCTGAGATGGAGGCATTAAAAGTGAGCGCAGCCACCATGCTGGAGGATGAGATCTCCTGGCTGGACAACTTTGAGCCCAGCTGGAGCTCTGAGATGGAGACCAGCGAGGCAGACAATGTCCTCCTGGCTGGACACCTCCGCCTCATCAAGACCTTGCTCTCACTCTGTGGCAATGAGAAGGAACATCTTGGTGAGCACAAATGAACACGCAAATACCAAATGCATTTACAACATTGTACATTAAAAACTCTAATATATGATGGCAATGTGCAAATGTATGTTTTCCAGGTCCATCTCTCATCCAGCAGTTGTTGGACGACTTCCTGTTTCGAGCCTCACGCATCATTATTAACAGCTCCAACCCTACACCATCCCCAGCTCCCAGCCATGACTTCCATCCCAAGTATGTCATGACATTGTAAAAAAAAAAAAGAAAAAGTGATTGATTTGAAAAAGTTTTTGCCATTTAATTGACAGATCACTGCAAACCGCTTCCTAAATGTTTCTGTGTGTGTGGTCAGGTGCAGCACAGCCAGCAGCAGACTGGCAGCCTACGAGGTGCTGGTGATGCTGGCTGACAGCTCTCTCTCAAACCTCCGGCTCATCACCAAAGAGTTACTGTCCATGCATCACCAGTATGATCCTTCTCTCTGCAAGGAGTTCGATGTAACTAATCTCTTACAATATTAGTTGCTATATAACGTTATAGTCGCTATACTTCAAATGTCAAACTAACTCCGGTCTCTTTCTCAGTATCTGCCTCCTGTAGAGAGCCGATCAGTCTCAGGTTTTGTCGGGCTGAAGAACGGAGGAGCCACATGTTACATGAATGCTGTGTTCCAGCAGCTCTACATGCAGCCAGGTCTGGCAGAGGTACGTGATTCCTAAATTTTGTTTACTTCCTGTATTTATCAAAGCGTTTGTGCACTTTAAGTTCTAGACAGTGAATCTAACTCCAGCGACTGCACGTGTTTGCTTTAAGGCTTTCCTCTCCATTGAGGATGACACAGACCAGCCTGAGGAAAGTGTCTTCTACCAGGTGCAGTCTTTGTTTGGACATCTGATGGAGAGCAAACTGCAATACTATATACCTGAGAACTTCTGGAAGGTGAACGGCTCTATAATTTAACATCGATGATTCTAATACCACTTACTTTACTGTTATTTCAGGTATTATTCAATACGATGCTAAATGAGAATTGATGGTGGTCAACAGATAAATTGAATCTATTATTTGAACTAATCAGAGTTTTTATCGTTCAGTGTGTCTCTTTCGGTATCTAGACTGTCTATCTATATAAAATTACCCTGTTGTAAATATGTTGTGTCTGTTGCAGATCTTCAAGATGTGGAACAAGGAGTTGTATGTGAGGGAACAGCAGGATGCCTACGAGTTCTTCACTAGCCTGGTGGACCAGCTGGACGAGCATCTAAAGGTAGAATTCACACACACGCTCTTCACAAATTTAATTTATAAAGATTACTGTGCAACAGCTCAGTAATAATGTGATGATATGATTCTTTACACCAGAAAATGGGTCGAGAGCAGATCTTCAAAAACACATTTCAGGGAATCTTCTCTGACCAGAAGATTTGTAAAGACTGTCCACACAGGTCAGATTTGTATTTTTCACTCTTATTGTTTCATTTTGAGAGGCATCAAAGATTATCTTAACCATTGACCTTTTGTTGCACAGGTACGAGCGTGAAGAAACCTTCATGGCGTTGAACCTTGGAGTAACTTCATGTCAGAGTCTAGAGATCTCATTAGACCAGTTTGTCAGAGGAGAGGTGCTTGAGGGTACTAATGCCTACTACTGTGAGAAATGCCAGGAGAAGGTTTGTATATATTGCTCTGCCCGTTCTTTATTTTACTTCACTGATTTAACATGTATCTAACAAGGTTCT
Organism: Pleuronectes platessa; assembly: GCF_947347685.1. Lineage (NCBI taxonomy): Eukaryota > Metazoa > Chordata > Actinopteri > Pleuronectiformes > Pleuronectidae > Pleuronectes > Pleuronectes platessa. The sequence continues at coordinate 8,813,691 of NC_070634.1, read as the reverse complement.
TCTTTTTGGTCATCTCCACACAGAGAACCACAGTGAAAAGGACATGTATCAAATCCCTACCCAGCGTTCTCTGCATTCACCTCATGCGCTTTGGCTTCGACTGGGAAAGCGGACGCTCCATCAAATACGATGAACAGATTAGGGTACAGAGAATTTCTAATCCCAAAATCTCATACTTCTGTTAATTTTTTGCAGCAGACTAAAGCCCTGAAATGAAATACAAATATGATTAATGGTCTGTACGATTTGTTGTTGGTGAACAGTTCCCCTGGGTGTTGAACATGGAGCCCTACACTGTCTCTGGAATGGCTCGTCAGGACTGCAGTGGAGAGGGTGGCGAGGGGCGAGGAGATGGGACGTCAGGAGGGTCGCCCAGAAAGAAAGTCACAATTTCTGAGAACTACGAGCTTGTGGGAGTTGTTGTCCACAGCGGTCAGGCACATGCCGGACACTACTACTCCTTCATTAAAGACAGGCGGTAAGATACGCTGTAATCAGTGTTTAAAGGGATAGCTAGTGCTTTGCAGAGCTGCTTGGTGGATTGTATTTTCCAGCTTCTGCTCCACTAAAAAGTTCCACTAAAGACTGGTTGGGTAACCACTGTTTAGTGGAACACATTCATCTTTTACTCTAGTTTTCCAGGCAGAGTTAAGAGGACCTCCTAGGGCACATGAGCGCAGCATCAGACTTTGTTTGGGCTTCTAGTTTAGTTTGTAAGCGTCTCCAGATGTCTGGATCTGGAAGCTGGGAATGTAAAGAGACCGACCACAGGCATAATATTTGGCACTGAGCTCTCGCTCCCTGGCTTGTTCCTACCCCGGTTTAAGATTACAATAAAGAAAGTTGGTTCTCAGGATGTTTATCTTTTTCCAGGATATTAGACACATTCTTGAGTCACATATTCTTTAAATTAGATCGACATATATGTAGGTTCAGAGCTTCAGACAGGGACAGGCTGGACGGCCACAGGTAGACATTATATCCTGTCAGAACACCTACTAGCACACCCTCCAGGAAATACATGAAATCGAGGTTCTTCAGCTACTAATGTATTTATTCCTTCTTTGTCTTTATTGCACTTCACCGTCATCAAATCCATCATCGAACTGTTCAATAACAGCATGACAATGTATAAGAAACACAAATGCATAACATCAATGATGTAGAAAACGAATAAGAAATACACGACACACAAACGTGAACAAACATACTTCACAGGCTGCACACAACCAGGAGGGAAAGAGTCCACTTGAAAATGTATCAACTTAACGTCACTTTTAACTTGATAACTTTTAAGCAGTGTTGGTACTTAACCTGTTTCACATGTCTTCTGTGAAGTGTCCATGCTCAACATGGAACTTAACGCAGTTACTTCTGTGCGTCCTCAGCACAAAATGAATTAATGGAAATGAATCAAATGCATACATGTAAACAAAACATATCCCAAGAATGACATGAAGATAGTATTCATGGCACTTAAACCTACACTGTTTCATTTTCAGTTTATATACATATATCAGGTGTACTGTATGACTGAATGACAAGTGAAAAAAAATACTGTATCTGATTTATGTACATCATGTGAAAAAATAAGTTGATTTTCCTTCTGCCTATTTATTTATTATAAAATTTTTGCTGAATCACCTTTTCGGAGGTGCATATTTGAAGCTAAACCGGAAATTCCCCTTTTCTTTTTAGTTATCAAATCATCCTTCATTGCTCACTGTTTATCGTCGTCTGTGTTTGTCTTGCAGTGGTAGTGCCCGGGGTCGTTGGTACAAGTTCAACGACAATGTGGTGGAGGAGTTTGATATGAATGATGAAACTCTGGAGTACGAGTGCTTCGGTGGAGAGTACCGCCCCAAAGTCTACGACCAGTGTAAGTAAAATGCATAAACAGTGTATAAAACACATGGCTTTTTCATGATTCACAAAATGGATGAATCTTGATTTATGTCCTTGTGCGTTTATAGCCAACCCGTACCCTGATGTGCGGAGGAGATACTGGAACGCCTACATGTTATTCTATCAGAAGATCAGCGACCAAAACTCACCGGTCCTGCCCAAAAAAAGTAGAGTCAGCATCATGAGGCAAGAAGCAGAGGACCTTACACTGTGAGTCAGTTTGCTGTCATGTAAAATATTCACCTGATAAACCTTCTCTGTGGGTCACTGACCATTTCCATAATGTGAATGAGAAAGTAAAGAGTTGATGGTTGCCTTAGTGCCACTGATGGGGAATTTAGAACCAGTTTAGCACAAAAACAATTGCAGCTGAAAGGCTGTTGATAAGAGCAGCCAGGACCTTTGCTGCTCTTATCAACAGCCTTTCAGCTGTAATTGTTATTGCACTTTTCAGTTCCATAACCTCTAAATGCTGCACCAGCTATTATTTTACAGCCGTGTTGTTTTGTATTTCCTAGGTCTGCCCCGTCCTCTCCTGATGTTTCCCCGCAGTCCTCTCCTCGCCCCCCACGGGCCAACAATGACCGTCTCACCCTCCTCACCCGTCTGGTCCGCAAAGGAGAGAAGAAGGGCTTATTTGTAGAGAAGATGCCTGCCAGCATCTATCAGGTAAAGTGACGTTAAACCTCCTAACTGTCTCCACAGCACCTTTACATGTGAATCACCTTAAATGTTCACTACTCATGGTCGTATTTGACCGTTTGTCTGTTGTGTAGATGGTGCGAGATGAAAATCTCAAATTCATGAGGAACAGAGATGTCTACAACAGCGACTACTTCAACTTCACTCTCTCGCTCACCTCCGTTAATGCGGTATGTGTCTGTGTGCCTGATTATGTATAAATGCATAGAAGAGCTGCACAGGGATTTAACACAAGGTTTATATACCACAGTGCAACACAAGAGGGCTGGGTATCACCACTGATTTCCAAAATCGATTCACAAGGTCTTGATTCAATGTCCGCTGCTCATCAATTCAATATCGAGTCAGTGAGATATATTTCAGTGTAAATGTTATTATCGTCATAATATATGATTATATAACGGGCCTGTATGTGTGAGTGCAAACTCTGTCTCGCTCCGTCTTCAGAGACATGAGATGAGAGAAGCGACTCGCTCACTCCCATGTCACTAATGGGAAAGGCCTTTAGTAAGATATCGATTCCTCCTTTTTATGAATCGATATCAGATCATTTAAATGAACATTTATTTTAATCAGAGAAATTATAAAAAAATTTAACCCAGCATTAATGATAAATCATCACTTTATACAGTGTAAAAGCAATGTTACACAATATAGAGTTAGCAGGTATGAATCATACAGGAAGCACATCAGCGATCAGTTTAGGGCTTTTGAATAAGAGGTTTCTAAAAACTTTTGTGTATCACAGACAAAACTGAAGCATCCTGACTACCAGCCCATGGCCAAAGAGAGTCTCCAGCTGGCTGTTCACTTTCTCTTCCACACATACCTGCACACCAAAAAGAAACTCCGGTATGTAAACATACATACATGCAAACATAGATCAAAATGAATCAGTGAATACTCCCTGAGAGCATCAGTGTTATATCTGCACTGCTCCTGTATCTCCTGCAGGGTGGACACGGAGGAGTGGATGGCCACAGTAGAGATGTTGCTGAATAAGAGCAGTGAGGCGTGTCAGTGGATGGTGCAGTACCTAGTTGGACCAGAAGGACGTGAGATCACCAGGTCAGTGAAATACTCCCTTGATACAAGTGATCGTATAAATGATAATAACCAAGACACTGTCCTTGATCCATCAGTTTGAAAAAAGGTTTCTCAAATGTCTGTGTATTAGTGAGACTACGTTTTCCAAGCAGCTCCTCAAACAGCAGAAACAACAGTGCACAATAACGTCTTGATGTTTTATGCAGTTCCTGAAGAGTGCCATGCTGTGATTGAAGTGGTGCTTTTTTTTTTTTATATATGTTTTTGTAGGGGCCCTGACATAGATTTAATCCCTGCAGCATTTTTCTACCTGACCGAGGGATATGCAATACCACAGACTTGGCCGCTCCCAGCATTCGCTCCTTTATTCTAATCAATACACATTCAACTCTCTGGTAGAGGTCAAATAATTCCACCCTGGTAAAGCTGCTGCATCTATTAAATCTGCACTCTCATTCAAGTACACATACTTACATACTTGAGCTGTACCTGAGAGTCCTCACTTGTACTCTATAATGGACATGCACATTGACAGCTTCAGAAACCACAGGCGTGTAGATGGTCTTATTATACTACCCTTCTAGTAAGCTGTCACAGTCACCTGTGCCCTTGTAGCGATCACAACTAATTGGAGGGTGCAAGCAGGTCTGCACAGAGCCTCTGGTAATTGCTCTGATGACACGGGGCCTCATTCATGACAGCTGCGTACCCATGAAAGGAGGCCTTAAAGATGCGTATGCCACTTCTCACGCAACCGTTGGGATTTATAAAAACAAACTTGACCCAGGCGTGTGAACATTTTGGAGACAGGAAAATAGCAAAGCAGACATGAGGAGGTGAACTAAAGCAGATTATTAATCCACTTCATCATTAACATTCAAAACAACACCGTTATTTGTGCTCACACAACATAACTCATCCAAAAAGATCCCTCAATTGAAAAAGATATTAAACATCTTTCAGCAAATTAGGTTTAGATACCATTAAACAGCGGAGTTGCAGAGTCCTTAATTCTTTTTTAATAACATCTTCAAACACTATGCGTGTATCATCAGGGACACGTGTGTGTGTGTGTGTAAAATCACTGCAGTGAATGTGACATCAGGTGCACAGAGCACACTCGGGATCACTTAAAAAATGTAAACAATTTACTTTCAAACTTCCATTTCCCAGAGAGGAGGTTAGGATCCCACTGATCCCAGTTATCGGTCCAGTGGCTCTTAATATATAAATACTGCTTTGACACTTGTGTGTAATGGATTCATCGGCAAAGAGGATTGCGCGAGAATAAGGATGAGGAGGGAAACGAGTGTTCAGTGACCACAAAGATTTATTTGTCCCATGATGATGACTCATCAGCTGATATAGATTCTATAGATCTGTGACCTTAGATCTCTGTGCCTAATGAGTCCAGTATTACACAGATCAACCGATCCAAACCAGTGCAAACACAACAACTCACCAGTCTGGTTTATTAGCCGACAGGTATATGTGTGGTATATTAACACTATATAATATTTACCTTTCTATGTAAAGCCTCTTTCATCATTTTAGATATATAGTTCTATTCAATTTTATAGATATCACGGCCTGTAATGTATATGGGTGACTGAAGTTTATCCACCTTTTTTATTTACGGCTTGAGAGAGCTTCCCAAAAAGTATAGTTTACTTTTTTTTTTACCACTACAGCCCTGCTGATTACAATATTGACCTCACTCTGACCCTTGACAATGTGGAAAGCAATAGCACCAGTCTGTCCTTAGCTCCATGTAACATGGTTTAATTACAGAAACACAAACCACGTGCCTCTGGATCTGAATTACATCTGCACTGACAGCAGCCGTATCATATACTTTCTGGATGCTGATTGGCTGAGAGAGAAGGTCACTCTGTGGAATGTAAGCATGTAGAGACAGAGGATGGTGTATGTGCCTGTGTGGTGTGGTGTCTCACACTACTGTGTTTAGGCATGGTGTGATCATATGATCCTGAAACATGATTGGTTGTCGAACATCATCAGACCGGCCCACTTCACACACCGCATGGCTCTTCCCACAGAGACGAGTGTTGCACAGTGTCACCCTCAGTGTCTCCAAGCCAAAGCAACAAGTGTTTCTCTAACGTGACACCTGGCTGCTGTTTCTCTTCAGCGTTTTCCCACAGATTATCGCCTCTCTCCAAAAAGTCTTCTCAGGATTTTAACTTACTGTTATCACTTTAGTTACTGGCCTCTGTTCATTCTACTCATGATTTACACACAGGGATGTTTAAAATGAACCATGTAGCTGTCATCTGGCAAAGTATCCTGAGAAATTAATCTACTTTATAACTAACAGTTAAACGTATATATATATTACTATATTTAACATTTTCAGGCATGCATTCCTGCCACAACTGTACCATCTGTATCACCAGATGTTCTGTGCTGCAGGTCTGGTCACAGTTAACAAACTGAGCACCAGACTCAGCATGTGGACATGTTGCCATTTTTGATTTAAAAAAAAACGGTGAACGATACTAGTTGGCTGTGCTGAGGAGTTGGATCATGGCTCTACCTGCTGAGCATGATCCAACTCCATGTATTGGAAACATGTATTGAATGTTTTTGAAAGTCCACTGAGCCACTGATGCAGCGGCACTGTCTGACTGTGACCAATGGGTCCATGTGTTTTTGAAAGCTCTACAATCAAGCCAGAACTACAAGTCTTTCATGTTCTTATGAGACGGTTAAAAATAAATGTAGTCATTGTGAAGTAGTGGCAGGTTAAATTAGACAATGAGCAGTCGCAACAGTCTATGTAATTAATGCAAAAGCTTCTGTTGGTCTGTTTTACTTTTCACAGCTGCAGGTGTGTGATGATGTGTAAGCTCTGTTGATAATGCTGCTGTTTACACATGTAAACAGGAACCTCTTTTTATAATTTGTTTTATTGAATTTTAACTAGTGTCAGTTATTAGTTAGAAGAAGTATTCAAACATGAATATTCCTATTTATGTATCATTATATCCTCATTCTACCGTCCTCAGGGTTTGTCTGTTAGAGTGCAGCATGAGGGAGGTGAGGGTGGTCGTCGCAGCCATCCTCGAAAAGACCCTGGAGTGCGCGCTTCACTTTGGAGACCCGGGATTGGACGGTTTGACCGACGCCCTGCTCTCCTTACTGGACAAAGATGTCCCTGAGAATGTGAAAAACTGTGCCCAGTACTTCAGCCTCTTCAGTAACTTTGCTCAGAGGGTAGGAAACAAATTCACAGATTCAGTTGATTCTACTCTCTTCAGGTAGCCAAGTATAAACAATAAATCACAGCAGGATGACTGAGAGTTTTGTCTTTGTGTTCACTCTCTCAGGGTTGTGGTCCTTGTCAGTTGTTGTTGAAACACTCCGCTTATCGCCGGATGCTCATGTTCCTGTTGGGACCAAACAGGCAGAATAACCAGGTACAATTGCACATTGTGCAAGTGTAAAGATATATCATTGAAAAAAATGTCCTATTTGAAAATGTCATTTAAATCTTTAAAATGTGGTCTTTGTAATCATTGTATATTGGTTAAGTCAGGATCCAGAAAATGTTAAAATGCTAATTTAGTTTTGAATTGTTCATTATTTTAGTTCAAATTTTTTATAAACTAGCAATAATGGATTTAAAGTCCAATTAGGACTTATAAAAGCTTTTATTGGCTTAAATGTTACTGATTTGTCTGTGACAGAACCGCCGCTGGAGTCCAGCACAGGCTCGGGAATTCCTTCACCTCCACAGCACTCTGGCCCTCCTCACCCTGCAGTCTGACCTCGGCCCACAGCGGACACACTGTGAGACATTTAAATCTTTTTCTCAGTCATGTAAAGTCCCACTTGGCGCAGCTGATGGTTTTTGTACAGCTCAGCTCAGTCTGACTCTTTATTGTCACCTGTTTCCCTCGTAGCTCCAGGTGGTTTTACGCTGCGTGTGATTAACGTCCCGTCATCCAGCCCACTCCTCCCCCTCCACACGGATATCCTGACCTCGCTCTTCACTCCAGAGGGACAGCCTTACCTTCTAGAGGTAACATACGAACAGGATTTTAAACTTATTCGGATTTGATTGAAATATACTTTAAATTAGCTTCCACTGAAGACGGGAACAACCATTCAAAGGAATCTAGAAGAATCAAGCCGTTTGTTTCTGTGGACAAACATTGATTGGCTCTGAATCTATTTGGTTGATCGTCTACTTATTTTCTATCTACCAGGTAATGTTTGCCATGCGTGAGTTGTCCGGCCCGATGTCTCTCCTCATAGAAATGGTGACCTACTGCTCGTTCTGTAATGAGCCCTTCTCTCTGGGTGTGCTGCAGCTACTCAAGGTAAAAAAAAATGTAGCTTTAAAAATGTCATAGAATCAGCTGACAGACATGTTGTTAATTATTCTTAATTATTCTTAATTGTGTCTTACTCACAGATTCAGCTGGAGACGGCTCCACCTCATGAACTGAAGAACATTTTTCAGATGCTCCAGGAGCTACTGGTGAGTGACGGTCATCTGTCACCAATGCCCCTTCGACTATTGATTATTTAATAGTTCTATGATGGCTATTATGATTATTGTTGTTAACCTCAGTTAAATCTTCACCTCAGGTAGCGGAAGACCCTCTGCAAACCCAGAGACTCAAATATGCTTTTGAGTCAGACAAAGGCCTGTTAGGTATGTCTTCATTTGTTGTTGTTGTTTTCACTCTCATGCCCATGGCAGGCACACCAGAGACCAGTGGACTCAAATACTGTTAATAAACTGCGATGCTACTTGGCAAGAAAGATTTAATGAAAAATATAAAACTGTTTCCTTCTTCCAGCCTTGATGCACCAGAGCAACAACATGGACAGCAGACGCTGCTACCAGTGTGTGAAGTTCCTGGTCACATTAGCCCAGAAGTGAGTACGGTACATACTGTGTTAAAGGGCAGAGGTCGGGGTCGAGCAGGAATAAGAACTTTAGATGTGATTCATTGAGGGTGATTCATTTTTAATTTAATTTTTTAACAGGTAAACATAATTCAAAAGATTGTAAAAATGTTCCCACCAGGTGTCCTCCAGCCAAGGATTACTTCAAGGACTTGTCCGGTCACTGGAGCTGGGCAGTGCAGTGGCTACAGAAAAAGGTCAGCTTATAAAATGTTGTCTCACTTGTTATACAAGAGGATTCATATTTGAGCCTTTTTTGGGTATATTTCAGATTGACAGAGAAAGATGGGAAATGATTTGTTATAAAGATCCCAGGCTGAAATCAGACCAGGTTGGTCGGTGGTTCCAAACTGTGAATAGATTTGAACTAACCTGACTCGCCAAAGACATTATACAGACATTACAAGGCTCTGATGAAAACTGAGCAGACACTTAGATACAATAGATACTCAATAAATCGTTGGATGAACCATGTATCTGTCGAGAGAATTGCAAAACCACCTTTTCCGTATAGAGAAAATCTGTCAATGTCATTAGTCTGTGCTCTTATTATATTTACGAAATAGTCTCCACTTCTGATTTAGCTATAACTTACTTTTTTAGACGGCACCTCTGTTGTTTACAGGCATTCATGTTCTACTGTTGTCATAATTAAGACCACTTTTACACCAACATTTGCAGCTGTACACAGGTTGAATAAATAAATAAAAGAAAGTCGATTGCACCAACACCCGGAAGTTCCATGCGCGTCATTACGTCATGCAGAACAGGCATCGCACAGTCTAAACTGCAGAAATAAAGAACCAGTAGAAGAAATTGGTGTGTTCACATGGGTCTTAACCTGTTGAATGCCAATTGTATCTATTTCCATACTAACGTCAGATGTTAGTGGGTTTTTTGACCAGCGGAAAAGTGGCCTCAAACATGCCTGTAGTTAATAGTAATCTTTCCCCTTTTTTACAAACTTGAGCATCTCCACAATCTTTCCACATACCTCCTGTAAATATTAGAAGCACTTCCTGCTCAGGAATCGCTCCTGTAGATAAATACTATTTATTAAATCCTGTGTGCTTTTTGTTTTTGTCCCTCAGATGACAGAACACTACTGGACTCCACAGAGCAATGTCTCCAATGAGACATCCACCAACAAAACCTTCCAACGCACTATCTCCGCACAGGTACACACAAACAAACACACACAGAACTACTGTAATATTATATATCAGCATGACATGACCACCTAGATTCCGCCAACACCAGTATCAAACACAGAGACAAACACGTACACACTTGCTGTTTATTTTTTCTCCTCTGCTCTCAATCTTACTCACTTGTGTGTTTGTGTGTGTGTCAAACTCTGCAGGATACCTTGGCCTATGCTACAGCGTTGTTGAACGAGAAGGAGCAGTCTGGCAGCAGTAACGGCTCTGACGGCAGCCCAGCTAATGAAAACGCCGAGCGCAGCCTCCGACAGGTAGCCCTCACACCGGGCACGCCCGCCACTCAGCACAGTGGGCGTATTTTGTGACTCATTTCAAGGCGCAGTTCAGGCCAAAATAAGTGGAACATCTCAGTGGTTTCTGTCAAGAGCTATAAACAGCTGCTCTATTCTTCTGTGACTCCTGCTGAGCCTGTCATGATGCCCACACCACACAAGACTGTCAGACCTGTTCTGGAACAGATATGAATACGGCTTATAACAAGTGTCATGCATTGAAATGATAATCCTGCTGTCACTCCCTGGTAGATAGATATTTAACGTTTTGGTCTTTTTTCTCATTGAAACAGAACATGCTTCTCTTCTCCTCATATTGACCGTGTCCTTGTGTCTCTTTCCCAGGGGTCAGAGTCTCCCATGATGCTTGGCGATTCAAAGAGCGATCTAGAAGACGTTGACCCATAGCGCCTCCAGCCAGCAGGATCCCTTCAAAGGAGCGGCGGCGGCGGCACAGCTCCGGGGCAGCCAGTCGAAAGGGCTGCACTTTGCCTCTGATTGGTCGGGACATTTAGGACTCCACATCATGCCAATCAGAACACTTACTCTCTCGGTCGCCACGGCAACGAAGGAGCTATGAATAAATCATGAATTACTTCCTTTTAGAGCCGCTGAGGCGATGATGGAGATGCATTATCATTAAGGGCAGCAGAGTTGAAAACAGTGAGAAGTGCAAAAACCCTCCACAATCAACGGATGACTTGAGTTTATCCTTTTATTCATTCATTGACTCAGAATGACAGCAAGGTGTCGGATGGGTTTTGGTTGTGTTTTAACAATTTTCTGCTCATATTTGCCAATGTATCTACACAGACATATTCATATTGTAAAGACTTGTTCCATAGATGTAATTTCCAGTGTAAGATAATATTTTAAAGTCTCCTGTGCTCTTCTCCACAGCCATGCAAAATGCGAGAGGTCAGGTTAGTTGCTCTAGAGGAACTTGCAGACACACGCACCCAACGTGTACTTGTACAGGAACACCTCCACACAGGAGCACTTGGGAGGGGGTGGGGCTCAGCATGCACTTTATAGTCCAGCCCCGTCTATTGTGAGCAGTGCTGCTCAGTTCCTCTAGAGCCTCTACACGCTCGTGCCCTCGTCCTCTTTTTGCTTTTATCAACTTTTATTTTCAGTGCCACTTACGCAGTCACATGGATGCCCTGATAGCAAAGCCACTCCGCCTGTGACTTAACCTTTGACCCCCCCTGGTGACCACACAGCGTGGCCGCGGGGACGCAGTACGGGGCCGGTCCTGTCCAGGAAACTGGACAGATCCAGGCCCTCAGCAAATCTTTAAACAAGCAGTGCCATGGTCAGCACTCTCCCTCCACTTCTTCTTCCTCTTCTCGCTGACAGACAGAGACAGCCTGGATTTTACTCCTCTCATTGCTGTGTTTTATTTTCTTTGCCACTTTGTCTTTGACTCTTGATGGATTGAATACTGGAGAGGATGTTTAGGGACCCGAGCCTTATGCAAGATTCGCTGTCCTGGAAGTGCACAGATCAGCCATGGTGGGCCGTCAGTGCCAACTGAGTGGGAGCTCAGGAGATTGTTTTGTCTTTTTAGGTGCCAAGGTTACAAACATACATACACACACACACACACACACACACACACAAATGTTTTAGTGAAAAACATGCAAACGTGTGTCACTTATTCACTTCGCTCACTATCACAAAGAACAGGTCCTCCTCGCCTCACTGATACCTCTGCTTTATCAGGTTTGATTTTGTATTTTTTTTGTATTTTTTTTTCCAGTGGAGATTTCGTTATGCTTTGCCTTCTTTGCTTTGGTCGACCTTTTGGAAACACACACAGAAGCCGAACCCAAATGTAGCTCTAGTTTCCCTCAAGATCAACACCCGTGTGTCGCCACCCTCAATCATCGGGAGACTTGAAGTGCCTTAACCTCCCGATCTCTCTCTCTCTCTCTCTCCCTCTGTCTCTCTCTTTCTCTCTCTTGCTCTTTCTCTTTATCTCTCTCTCTTACCTTGTCCTAGCTGTTACACTGTACCGTCACATCTCTGAGAAGGTGTGCTCACGTCTTCTACACCTGTCCTCGCCGTGACACCAAATGGTCTTGCTTTAGGAAGGCAACAGGGCTTCTTCATCCCCATCAGTCCCAAAATGATACAGGGAAGATTTCCCTCTGTGTGTTGTGACGAAGGACTGTAGGAATGTATTTGTTGGTTGGTGATTCTGTGTGTGTTTTGGGGGGAGGGGGAGGGGGGTGGGGCTGCAGGTTTCATCTTAATAAAACAGGGTTCAGGTGACGGGATGTTGAGTTTTTCGGTGGAAGTCAAAATGCTGCTTCTTTTCACTCTGCACCCACGCGGAGACACTTTGTAGATACTGATTCGTGCTAGGGTAGTTTTAAGGAAGCCACACTTTCACTCGGACGTTGTGAAGTCTTGAGCCGGAACTAGCCTATCACATTAGCTCTCAGCTTTAACGGGTCGATGTTTACAGTGTGAAGACCTTACGAAGTGATCATGCCCAATGGGTTTCTGTCGGTAGCCGTCACGTGATCAATCCACTGAGGCTCCCTCCATTTCTCCTCTCTCTCTCTCACTTGATGTGAATGTCACGGTCGTGCTCTCCGGCACGTTTGCATGTGTGGCAGTAAGTGGTTGGTGAAGTTTGTCTTTTCTGTGTGACAGAAAGGAAAAAAACATCCCCCTGTGTTGTTTGCTGTGTAGTTTGGTCATTAGCACTTCCTGTCATTAAACCCCCCCCCCCCCCCCCCCCCCGAATACCCCATCCCCCTTCTCTGTGGCTGGTTACGTGCTGCCTGATGGCGCTGCATGCGATCTGTGCCAAGCGAGCCACGGCATCAAGAGTCGCATACAGCTGGAAGTATCTCCTCGGTTTAGCCGTTTAGCCCCCCCCCCCCCCCCGTCCCATCACCACAACTACGACAAGACAGAAAGAGGGAAATAAGGCTTTGAATTTCTATTTTAATCCTGGGATGCAGGAAGGGGTGGGTACGTGCGGGGGTGGGGATTGACATCTGTACGGGTTTTTACTGTCATTTTGAAAATTCACTGCTGCCATCACAGGATTCTGTACTGCATGTTAAAACTCAGTTTTAATTTGTACATCAGAGTTTGATTAAGGGGAAATTTGATATAAAATAAACTGGAATGCACAACCTTTTGTAAACATGGTTTTTATGTATGTTTACAGATGTTTGCATGCTTTATTTCATGATGCTTCAAATAATATTTGAGCTTTTTATGTGTCGACTACAAGATTTCCCCTCATCCCATACCATTGTTCAGACAATACATTGACACCTCCTGTTTATATTCTTGTTAAAAAAGGATCCCTTCACTGATGAGGTGTTTGTCATGAATCAGTCACATCAGCGTAGCTTTAATCATGTTTGCTGCTCCAATCAAACCTCATTCCACTCATCAGTGCACCACAGCTGCCAGAGTTAGATGGATATCCCTGTGGTGCTCCCACACTGAAGTCATCCATCTGTGTGAATCAGTAACAACTGGAATTGCACTCGGTACAACTCGTACCTCTGCCGAGGCCGAACAGTCTCCTTAAATTTCACCAATTTTCACACACTCATACATGTGTCCTTTTTAATGAGTTTTTTTTTTCCATCAAGATCTATGTGTTGTTTTTTGGGAATTTCACATGTTGATAAACAAAAACGACAAAAATAATCCTAGTCCCCAAAATTCAATAGGTTCTTTCCAAACCCATAACACATCCTTCCATCAAGTTTCATAGTGCTCCGTCCAGTAGTTTTTGCGTAATCTTGCCAAATAACAAACAAGAACAAACTAATTGGCAGTTGATGCTTTTCAAACTAATAGAAAAGCATCAACACCATCGGGTATTTTGTCGGCGAGGACTAAAAACCAAGGGTTAAACTTATTAAGTTACCTCAATAAGCACAAATCCTGCCATGTGGTACAGATCCTGGTAAAATAATGGGACTGGAGCCAGGGGCAACTGACTCGGACGATTGTGTTCTCACGTACAGCTCCTCTGGATGCTCCAGGAGAATGTCCGGAGTTCAGTGCATGTCTGAGAGCATCTCCAGATATCAGGGAATCTGTGAATATCTCTTCAGTAGTATTTACTCGTCTTGTTTCATGTGCAGCTGCCGTCACAAACCACAAAACAACGTGAGCACAGAGCGACATGTTTATTACGGAGGCTGCTAATCAGGGCTGTGACTGAGCCGTCCTCCTCCACCTGCAGTCACAGCCCTCTGTTACATTCAGGAGATAGAGTACGTGCTGACTGATTCAGTCTGTGCATTCAGCTGCTTCACTCTGGTAAAGTCCATGCAGATTCACTGTCAAACGGAGCCATTGATAATGATCCTTCAAGTTCTAAATTCTCCTCATGTCAGGCTGATTACTGGGATATCCTTTGGTTGGAGTCTGTGTTTTGCCTTTACCTGTTAAAGTGCTCCACATTAGCTCATATATACAGTATGGTCCATACAACTATATCCTGTCCTATAAAACACAGAGCTACCACTTAAATCCATCTATTCTACCTCAAATCACTGTGTAAAGAGAAAACAGGCAGTAAATCATCAACCAAAAAAACACTCATAAGCTCTTTATTTTGTTTTGTAAAAAGATACAAAAATATTTGGTTGAATTTTACAAACTATGTATGGTATATGGTAAATATATGTTATATCATGTTCGTTCTAATCCAATAGCTCAAACAGCCTTTGAAATTAAGACACAGCTCATGACTTTCACGGAAGTTTTATCAGTCACGTGAGTGTGAAGGTGTGTTCATGGGTCTAAATGACATCACAGCTGATGAGCGATAAAGACATCAAGACTACTAGAGATAAAGCTAAGCTGTTTTCAAGGTGTAAGCCATCACAGAGGAGTTGGGTCGGCTCATTGTGGAGCTGTGGCTGCCTCCTCTGTTGCTCTTATGCGACAGCAGACGGCGACGGCTGCTACACCGTCAGCTGCTGCTGCACCGCGGATACTGCAACTGTTGCCCTTAGCAACAGGCCCCAGGACAGCAGAGGCCTGAGAGACGGCTCTACAGTCCGTCAGAGTCCAACCGGAGGGACAGGACACCTGGACCTGCGTGAGAGCAGCAGAGATGTGAACGGGTAAAGTTTAAGCATTATTGTCAAACACATTAATTCTCTTTATATCTAAATTACTCACGTGGTCTTTATCAGCTGATATGTTCTCCAACAGGTGGCACTCCAGGGATGGAGCGTGGCAGCACACGGCGTGTGCCGTCACCCCGTCTTTAGCAACGCAGCGCCTCCGATCGCTGAGATGTGGACGGGAATAAGACGAGACCTCAGCAGGGGACCAAGAGGAACAACCTACAGAGGAAGCAGCCGCATGTGGAGTTTAAATAGCAAACAAAAAGATTGTCTGTTCTTTGGTTTTCAGGTCTTTATACACCGACTATCGTTTTCAGACAAGAACTGATCCATCCTCCACAATGGCACCAACTAAAGAGAACAATGTTAAGTGAGAAAGCCCTGCTCTTAATACCACGCTTTTTTATTTTTAGTGGCAGAGGGTTAATTTTCCTCTCAGGGGGATTGTCATGGTAATTGACCATGGTGTTCTAAATGCAGCTACATCAGAAGCTGGTACTTGGTTTAAATGGCAGTTTGCATTCAGCTCAGTATAGTTGAGATACAAATCTTTAACTCTGCAATAGTTGACTGGTTTAAAGGAACAGTTAGTCAGAAATATGTTAAAATATGCTCATTGTCCTTGTCAAGAGCAACACAAAATATTAAGCTGGAGGTAAGAGATTATAAAGCTTCTTTCCACTGGAAAAAAACCCACTCACATCTGTGTTTTGTCTGAATAGTTATCCCCTCAAAAAACAAAGTGTATCATCAAAAAGGTGCGTGTTCACTGTGGGTTCTGTAGTTGACTATTTCCTAGCTGGGAGCTGTGATTTATATACTGAGACATATAATGCTCATATTCAGGTTCATCATTTTAATTTCTATCATCACTTGAAAAGGTTTAGATGCTCTAATACTCAGAAATAGCACCACTTTCCTCATGGTGTCCATTGCTGAAGCTCCTCTTTTCAGCCTCTGTCTAAAACTCTTGGATTTAGCTCCTGTTTCTTTAAGGCCCCCCTCCTGGTATAGCACTCTCTGCTCTGATTGGCCGGCTGCTTCCCTCTGTGGCTATTGATCAGCCTCCACTCAGACTAGCTGCTATGCTTGAATTATGCTAATGTTGGGCATTATGATGTCACATGACATGACTACAGGAAAAATATATACTAGACCCCTAGAGGAAAGAAAAACTGAAAAAGCAGCATAAGTCATTGTTAAATAAACAAACACAATATAACCTGTTAATTGTTTTTTGGACAGAGCAAGGCTGTTTCCTGTTTCCGGTCTATGACCTTTTTCCCCTAGTTTAACAGATGTTAGAAAGTGGTATCAATCTTTTCATATAATTCAGCAAGAAAATAGATGAATGTATTTCCTAAAATGATGAACTGTCCCTTTAAACTCCACCCAACAAAACAACATCCCCAGTCAGACTCCAGCAGATGAGACTTACCTGTCAAGTGGTGCTGTGGGTCGACACACTCAGCATCTTTGCCGGGCTCAGGACTCGCGTGGGTCTGGCACCGCAGACCACCTATCGCACAACAACGGGCCACAGCGTACACACCATTGCCCCTCGCACCATTGTAGGCAACACACTCCATCTGCTCACTGTGCATCTTAAACACAAAGACAGAGATATGTCAGCATCTTAATCGGTTATTTAAGAGTTGATGCTGTTTATTTGGACTCACCTCGATGGTTTCTCCAACACGGACACCGTCAGGAGCGTAGCTGCTGCATCCCACCATCTCCTCCCCCTGACGACAGCGACTCACACCCCTGTCGGTGCTCGCAACCCCTGACCTCTCTGACCACACGGACCGACACAGAAGCTCCCCATCTGCACACACATTGTAAATGATAGACCAACATATTGTGTGCATTGTGTTTGTCCTTTTTGTGAGTTACTGACTTGTTGTGCTGCTGGTAGGAGGCATGGCTGCCACCAGGTTTGGAGTAGTGAGACGATGTGTGTCAGACAGAGAGAGGAGGTTGATCGTGTTGCTGACGGAGTAACGCAGCATCGTGTGCAGGACCTGCACCGGGGACATGTTCTGATTGGACGAAAGGATCACTGCTGCTACACCTACACAGACACACAAATCAAAATAAGGAGCACTTACTGCAACTACAAAGGTTGATCGCTTTGCCTTTAGTTTCTTGTTAATTGTGTGTGTGTGTGTGTGTGTGCGTGTGCGTGTGCGTGAGAGCACACACCTGCGGTGTGAGCAGCAGCTTGGGATGTGCCCCCTCTGGTGGTAAAGCAGGTGCTGCAGTCGCTGCTGGCACTAACGATGTCATCGCCGGGTGCAAATAAATCAACACAGCGGCCGAAGTTAGTGCCACCTGCTCCCTGTGACATGAGCTGGTCCTCTGCATTAACTGCCCCGACTGTGATGACCTGAACACGCAGAGAAGTTGAAGTAAAGGTTGTGTACCTGGTGTGTGCAGGGCACCACTGTGTTCTTTAATGAAGTATTGTGTGACCTCAGGCTCTGAAGCAGGCGAGTAGAGGCAGGCATCATCTCTGTAATTGCCTGCAGCAGCGACCACCACAGCACCGTGAGCCACCATGTCCCGACAGGCTGCGTTTAATGAACGACTGAAGCCAGCGATGAAAGGCAGCAGGACAACCACTGCTTCCACCGGTCGGGTCAGTAAAGTAGCTCGGATGAACTCCAGACCTGAATGTGACAAGAGAAGGATGTTCAGTGAAGACATGCCCCGCAGAAAAGTGGAAACGCTGCATTGGCCCTCCATTTGCATTATGAAAAATAATGATTGCATGTAATCACCTTTCATGTGAAAGCAGAAGGATATTTGGAGAGAGCATACCTCCGAAAGGCTAACGTCCTATCTCATCGTGTTCAAGAAAGATAAATCCTTGATCCACACATTTATCAAGATTCCCACCAAATTGAATGGGCACTTCTTTGGGTGAAAAGTACCTTCTTTCTTCTTTGGGAAATGGGTTAAGAAGGGATTGCATAATCCTGCTAACTACCACACAAACACCGATGAAGACAGATGATAGCATCCTTGGCCGAGGTAATGACTCCTGTGAGTGGCATGAATGCAAAGAGCTTCTGGGATTAGTGAGGTTGAGTATCTCAGGCAGACTGAGTCCTACCTGCCAGAGCTCCTGATACCGTGCCCTTCCCTTGACAGTTGAGCACACGGACCAGCTTGATACCAGCGCCTCGAGCAACACCCGAATCCAGCCCACTCACAACCCCGGCTATGTGTGTGCCGTGAATGTCACACTGACTGGCCTATAGAGGAGAGAGGGTTGGACAAAATGGTGAAATAGATGTGTGTGTGTGTGTGTGTGTGTGTGTGTGTGTGTGTGTGTGTGTGTGTGTGTGTGTGTGTGTGTGTGTGTGTGTGTGTTGTGTGTTGTGTGTTGTGTGTGTGTGTGTGCGCCTGCCTGCCTGCGTGTGTGTGCCTGCGTGTGTGGGTGTAACCTGTCTATGAACTCTGGCTCCGTCCTCCTCAGGGACGTTGTTGAAGTCTGTGATGAGCACTCGTCCCTGAACCTCTCTGTGAGAACTCTGAACACGACCATCCATCAAATACACCTCTGCCTTCCCTCCATCATCTGCAGGGGACAGAGACAGTGTGTGGCTTGGATAAGTATTACTTCAGGTGTGTGTGTTTTTACTGGGCAGGTACAGAGACAAACTCACTGGGAGGTTGATATGTTCCATTTTCCGAGGTGAAACCGTGCGGCCGCAGTAACCTCTGAAGGTTCCAGGGGGCACTCTGGGCAAAGATAGATGAGTCCTCCTCAATGTAGTGGACATGGGGGAGCTTCACAGCCTGACAGGAGCACATTCAAAGATGATTGTGAGTGCGAAGCAAAGACATAAATGACAATAGATGTTTTTGACAGAGATCAAAGTGGGACATTGCGGAACACCTTCTCCTGGGTTCTCCGAGGAAAGTCTGAACCCAATTGTGCGGACATCCTCCAGAAATCATGTCTGAAAACGGCTTATTGGAATGATTTGGTCTGTCTATAATTTTGTGGGATTCCTCAGGGATCTATTCTTGGTCCCCTTTAATACACCATCTACAAACTATCTGCTGAACATATCATCCACAGATATATCCCCAGGATTCTCCCATCAGCCTTAAGCCAAGATAACATACTTACATTACTTTGATGATGCTATGTGTCACAACAACATTGTAGTTAAATGATTGCATAGGGTTATGACCATAAGCCTCAACCATTACCCTCTGTGTCCCAGCACCTAACGATCTAATGTTTAGTTCAGTGGGTACTCTATCTAGATGTTAAACCACACGCGCATTATCTTTTCTTTTGACTTTGAGCTGTCACTTGTTTTTGCAGTTGACTAATGTCGTGCCGTTTTACTTCAGACAAGTGAGGCATAGCACCGACATTGGTTTGTTTCTCACATTCGCTGATTTAGAGAAGGTCATCTATCCTTTATCTGCTCCAGACTGAATTATTGTAAAGCATTTATTTTGGTCGTAGGAGACAAAGTATCTGCAGACAACAGACAAACACTGCCTGGCTTTTACCAAGCTGGAAGACCATATTCCTTCAGTGTGAATAGTCAACTGTCAGTTGGATTTCGGAATTTTGGGCTGTTTCTTTCGAGCCTTGCTGATCTGCTAATACCTTACAAGCCTGTTCACTACACCAGAGATTTACTGGCTCTTATGGATTGTATGGAAGCTTTTGCTCTGTGGGATCTATTATCCTCATCAAAACCCATTTAATCTCTTAGCATTTTCCCAACCAAGTGGGAACATTTTCTACCTTCTATCTTTAAAATAGTTCACTTTAACCATCTCTCAGGATTGTTTCACTAAAAAATACTTGAAATTACAGTCTTTACTTATTTTGCCTTAATCAGTAGATCAAATAGGTCAAACTATTTCGTTTATGAATAATTTATAACATGAAACCCTCAAACAAGTTGTACACAGAAAAACCACACACATTTTTTGACAAAATAAATAACTTTTGTTGATATTAAAGGAAAGTTGGGTAAACCACATTTTTTCAGGCGGAAGCAGTTACCAGGGGAAGGACGTCACTGCTCATCTTGACCAGGAAGCCGTGCAGAGCTCCAGAGAAGGTCTGCAGGATCTCCAGCACGTGACCTCTCCTGGACGCTTTGGCTATCAGCCTCCTGATGGTCCTCTGGAGCTGAGACTCGTGCGTCCCCGGACGCAGCATGACCAGGTAGTGACCAGGTATGCGCCATGCTGCCTGGATTACAGAAGAGAGAACAGTAGGTGCAGGTGCTCTGTTTGCATTGCGTGTACAAGAGACACTACACATGCTTGCAAGAGGTTCAAGATCCTGGTAAATTATATCAAGCTTTAGATTTTTCTCCTGCTTATAAAATAACTGCTGCATCTGTATCAGACCAGCAGGACTCTGAGCTTCTCAGATCAGGGACTATTGGCTGCTCCTCGCTGCAGATTAAAGACCAGAGGAGACTTCAGCTCTTTGGATTTCTATTTTACTCAACCTGCTGTAGACTAAGTAGACATTTTTAAAAAGCAGCTTAAGACTCATCTATTTAAAGTCTTTGTGTTTGAAGAACTTTTTGACTTTAAGGTATAAAAATCTATTATTATTGTCTTTATTATTATATTTAGATAATCTTTTAAGAGCCTCATGGACAGTAAATAATTTATTGTTATTTTTTGGAATAGTTTTTTCCTAATTTTTAATAAATAAGGATACTTTGCTCATATTTAGATGAAGGTCAATGGGTTTTCTCTTCTACATGAACTTATTTATCTGGATCAAGCATTTGGCAAAGATGATCACATTTATCCAACACCTTTTAAAAGGCTATAAAGCCTCAAGATACAATAAATGTATAATTACGGAGTTTATGTGTAGCCCCGTCATTAATAAAGATCTGGATCTGTACAATAAAGAGATTAAGATTTTAAACTTTATTCATACATTTAAAGTTATAAGTGTTGGCGGTGCATGTGGAGAGGATGCGGCTCAGCGCCCATCACACACTTCTTACCTTGTTGCCCCTGAGGAGCTCGGCAGGGGGCTCGGCTCCGGGTCCGCGCTGAGTCAGATCCAGGACCAGCTCATCGTCCTCGGTCAAGTCCGGTGCGCTCACGGCCAAAGATGCGCACAAACACAGTGCCCAGCCAATCCACGTCCAGGCGGAGGTGCGCCGCATGTTCCTCGCACCTTCACTCAAATGATCGGGGAAACTATTAAATCCCAATATTTCCCCAAATGAGAGCTTTTAATTTCAGACTGATGTGTCCAGATGTGTGATTCCCCCGCGCGTCCTCTGCGTCTCGAGACCAGTAAACCCTCCAGCATCTGTTCTGATGTTTGGGAATGAAAAGAACATGGAACAATTGATAATTCTAGGCGGAGACTGGTGACGTCCTCAGGGCTCACGCCACCGCTTTTGTATCGAATGATTCTCCTCCGTTAAAAACACCTCTTACTGCGGAGGAGTCATGTTTCATGCCCCCCCCTCCCCCCCCCCCCCCCCCAGACCTGCCTGTGATTATTGCATGTTAATCTGAAAAACACTTCCTCTGCTCATGTTGATTTGTAGGTGCTGTGTTATAAAGTGCAATTAAAGAGGAAAATGTGAGATTCATGCCAGTGCAAGGATATACCTGAGCAAATGCTGCATGTCTCTGCTCACTGAGGATGAACAGGGATCGTATGTGTGTCTATAATTCGTTTTTAACGAGACCTTGGTTATAATGATAAATTAAATATGTAGTATAATAATAATTCATAATAATATAATATAACACTAATCAAAACAGCCTGTGCTTCACAAAGAGGACAAACAAAACACACAAAAGCAAAAAATGAAATACATAAAGCGAAATTAAAACAATATCATTTAAAGTCAAAGACAGCAGATACAAATATCCAACTTCATTTAAAGTAATAGCGAAAGAAAATTATGAAAGTAAAACAAACAATCATTTGAAAGCCAATTGGTTTTTTTTTGGGGGGAGGGGGGTTAAAAGGTCCCTGTCAGCAAAAGCTCTGTCACCTTCAGTCTTGTGGCCTTGTGGGCTGGTGAGTGCTGGTTTAGAGTCTGATTTAGGGGCCATTCAGTTGTACAGACTAGTCCACATAATGTCACTCATCATACTCCACCTGAGAAAACACTTACATGAACCAGCCCGACCAGCTTTGTCCAGTCTGAGAAATATCCCTGGTTATGTCGTGATGGGGTATCATGGATTTATCTTGATGATTTCAGTAAGTGAAACATTGTGGGGAGAGGCTTTATTTCCTATATGCAGAGTGGATCTTTTGTCTGTTACACAAAGGAAAAAGACTTCTTGCCCCAGGTGCATGGTTCAAAAGGGTTGTTAATCTCTTAATTAACCAGGAGTACTCTCAGTAGAGCACAATCCTCCACCAGGACCCCACAGTCTCCTGCAATTAAAACAAGCCTTAAAGCTAAGGCCACATTTTGTTTCTCAGCTACAGATTGTTTATCATCACAGGGTTCTTGTCCTATTTGTTACCATATGGCAGTTGAAAAAGAAATTGAGTCCCCTTGAATATGTCAGATTTTTTTCATCAATGTTATAAATTCCAGGATGGGGCTCTGCACCAACATGGGCTCATAGTGCATCCTTTCAAGAAGTTTCAATATAATCTGTCCAGGTATTTCTGTTTAAGAGAGAACACTTCTCTGCAGAGGAAACACATCTGTGGTTAACATGCACTATGCATGTTGTGCACTCTTCCATATAGGTGTTTAGTACTATCTTGATAACAGTGAAATACTGAGCCACTGATGTGAGTCCAGGTTTTATATGGTCAAAAGCACAAGTGCTTTCCAATGCGTTACCATGGGAGCTTAGATGTGCGTATGTCTATATAAATAAATATATATATATATTTGCTGTAAAAACAAGGTTCGGTTGTGTCGGTGTAATGCTGTTATTAAGTTTTCTGTTTACCCAGTTGACGAGTATTGTCCCTGTGAAGGACCCGACTCCTATGAAACTTGACATAGGAATTTTCTTAAATCTCAGAGTTCACAGGTTGTGACGTGTTTGCTGATGTTTTCAGAAATAGGATAGCAATCATGACAATTGATTACCCCAGAGAGAGATGATGGCGCTCCTAATCTTTTCCCTCTGCCATATTCCATGTCTCACATTACATTACCCACCTGCTGCCTTGCTTTACTGTTACCTAAGTCTCTGTGGCTGCTGGACAAGGATTTCATATATGCAACATTGTCACCAGAATCCCACAAGGTGCATTTGAAGGCAGCACATAAAATAATAGGACCATCATGTCCCTCCTGTGTGTGTGGGTGTGTGTGTGTGTGTGTGTGGGTGTGTGAGTGAGAGAGAGAGTCACTCACTGTCCCTCTGGATCCTTTCTCTCTCAGAGTAAATATTGCCATCTCCTGGAATTACTGTGCAATTTAATCTGCATCCTCCTCAACTCTTCATTTTGTTACTTCAGAGCTCTGCTTGAATTTCACGGTGCAGAGTTCGTCATGTGCTGAACTTGGAGCCATTCTAGTCTAATTATTGAACATAAACAGGTGTGATATTAAATCTCCACCACACATATGCTCAACTTTTGAATGATAAGACATTTGCGAATTTATGATTTTGCTTCAGTGAGGGAAAAGGAGCATACACTTTTAACTATTCATAAATAGCCAATTAAAATTTTTTGTCAAAATACCATCCGTCCATTATCGATACCAGCTGACACTGGGCGTAGGGGGTGGGGGGGGGTACACCCTGGACATCCAACACCATCCGTCCATCACAAGACCTCAAAATACCACCCAAGACAAATTATTTTTCAAGCAGAGTATTTTTATGTCTTAGGGCACGTCACAGTGACAATAAGCGGTAGAAAACAGTTCATAAAGAATCACTATTATTTCTATTATTTGTACAAATTTAAACAGGTCATAAAATTGCATCAAACAGCAGCCCCTCATCTCCGTGCAGACTTCAGTGTGGTAGCATGCAGTGCCTCAGACCAGGTGCAGTGTGGGACAGCTGTGACACTGGCTCATCAGTCTGCTGCTGTTCGACTTCTGGTCACAGAAACCTGGTAGAGCATCAGCATGCCTAAAATGAAATCAAAAGAAGGGGGCCAGGGGGACAGATGAAAGCAGTCGGGCTCCAGCATTTTGTCCCAATTTTCTGACTGTTTCTTAAATTGGAGGCAAGGTTTTGCTGATCATGCACGTCTTTATCTGGTTGCTGAGCAGCAGTCATGAGATCATAAACACTCACATGAGGAGGAGCTGCTTGGTTCAGACTTTTTTTCAACCACTGGCAATGCAACAATAACTGGGGGGAAGTATGGAGTGGAACTAAGCTGAGTGAACATGATTTATGTAGGAAGAATAAACCAAGAATAGTTTGATGATGATGTTGTGTTGACCTTTGTCTCACTAAAAATAAACGTATGAGCTGCCTCATGTGTGCCAAATGTGGTGCCGGGCATTTATAGGCATCTGGCATGCCAGAAGAAAATTGAAAACCACTTAATCAAAGAAAAATTAATGGTCTTTGTCATGTGGTGAGTGGGTATTACTTATTCACTTTCTCTGTCTTTATATTCCAAAGTAATCTGTCCTTTTCTGCTACAACCGCGGACTGAATATAAAGATGGACAACATAACTGCTCTTCCAAAGTAAAGCCAAAGTGTCCTGATCGCCCCCTGGTGGCTGGCTGCAGTATAGATCATAATCCCTACCTCCTCAATGTTAGCGGATGGGTCATGGCATGAACTAAAAAATGTAATGTATACTTCAACTGAATTGTTCTCAAAGATCGTTTCTGTCATTAAGGTATTTCTTATCACACTGATGTGAATACAGTGCTCCTTTTTTTTTTAAACGTGATGATTGACAGCTAAGACTGACTCATGATTGGTGGACCATGTGTATCAGCGGGACCTGGATACTATGGCTCTCCACCATCATGATGCACAGACCCTGTCTCACAAGATGGCAGAGATTGTATCAAGGATATTTTGGCATCATTTCTAGAAAGTTGGAGCAGATGCCTGGTCCATATTAATATTCATACGGGTTTAACAGGAGAATTTCGCTGTTTTTTATTCTATTCCACTTCTCCTTCACTTTCTCCTTCACGTCCCTCCTCTGCTCTGTTGTCTTTACATCACCAATCATTTTCCTGTAAATTACACAGCTTAGTATCAACAGTGTATTCGTACAGACCCCCACTTCAGACACATAACCCTACTGCTGTCACCATATTGACCAGCTAGATGATGTCTGAGCTCCACCACTGACAGACCACAGGACGATTGAAGATTTTGTGAGCACCCACTTGTCCGTGGGCCATTAGTGTTTGTGAATGTGCAACAGTACCTTTGTTCTGTTGCTTCAGCTGAAGTACAAACTAGATCCTCTGGATTTTTCTCCTGAATCTGAGCAGCCAAAGTGACCTGAACAAACACTCTCCATTAACAAATCAATTTTTGCTGGCTTGAAAGCATTCACACGATTAATTATTTCTAACACACAGTGTGTCTCTACCTTGGGATAGCACTGGCACAGGCTCCACGTAGTCCCGACACACACCATGGTGACGCCCAGGACACACATCGTGGCATAGACGTGCGGTCGCTCCTGAGTCATGATGAAGAGGCCGACGGCCACCACACACAGACCTGCCACTATCAGCCCGTACCGATACGGCTTCCCCTCTACCATCGCTGCAAGCGCCTGCTGGCTAAAGCTACAGCGAGAAAAGATCTGGTGTTGTTGTGTCAGGACTTGAAGGTGAGGGTGGAGAAAACGCAGCCAGGGTTCCACTCTGCTGCTTATTACAGCCTGCAGACAGCTGGGTCAGGTCAGGTATAGAATTGCAGGTGAGTGTGTTTACCTAATAGGTCACCTTGCCTCGAGCTGCAGGCAACAAGGACACTCGCGACTCAGCTGCTGCACAGCACTGAGTTAGTGTTTGTTTGGATTGGGAAATTATTTTAAATGGGACAGTGTAACCCTTCCCCACATCGCTTCTCCCCTAAATATAAACAACCCATCCAATCCACCATCATTATTTTTAAGAGCGACACCACCCAAAGAGAGCTCGGGTCAGTTTATAGTAACTTCACAACACCAAACAGGGGACATACTGGTAACAAAGCAGGGAGATAAATAAAACTACACTGTTAACATTCTGCTGTCACTGGTTAAGGCACCTTGCGTTGGAGAAAGCCATCAAAGAATCGTGTGCAGCGTTATGACAGGAAAGAATGCAGATACAAAGAGGAGCCTTGAGGAAAGACCTTGTGTTCCAAGAGAAGTGCAGCCACAGTAATAGATCACATAAGTTCAGGCAGCCCCAAACAAATCAGAATGAGCTGTCTACAGGAGGCTCCGAGCCAATCTGTTGGCACGCTTCTCTTCAGTTTGCTGTGAAAGCTACACGACGCTGGTCTGAACACGGACGCTTAGTGATCAGTGAAGCAGCTGTAGTGGTCATTTCAATGCTTTCCACCAACAATCCCAACAACACACATGTAGTTGACATGGCGGCCACACTGAGGTTCAGTTTGTACATCTTTAACCAGCTGTGGTCTCTTCTTGTTCCTTGGCTTGTGCTTGGGATCAGCCTGGCTGTGTTAAGGCACAACAGGCCCATTGCAGCGAGTTCACCGATAGCACCGAGTGTTGGTGTGATGGCAGATTTTATATTTAGTTATGTTTCATGCAAGGAATGACAGTTATAGATGGGAATGTTATTCTGAGATGTATTTCTGTGTGGTTCAAGAACTGCAACATGTGGGGGTCAGCTTAGGAGACTCAGATGTGTATTCGTTAGAGATTCGTCTGTGCCTCTGCTGAGACAAAAGGTTTTCACACCTAGACTCTTTCATGGGTCATCCAGCAGAGACGGGGGTCTAAGAGAGACTTGGAGTCTAGGCCTGATGTTGATGTGTAGTGAGACTTTTGAAGGGGTCCTTCATTTAGATTGGAGGTGACCAAATCTAAGCCTGAAGACAACACGCAGAGAGCTGATTGGATAAACATTCTACCTCTGTGAAAGGAGGGGCTTATTTAGTATAAATCAAATGTGATTCCATTGTTCTGGGCCATTGACCCAGTCTTACTAAGTGACAGGGTGCTCTGGTCCCTAGCCGCAGCTAGGTAGAATTGTATGAACCAGAATTGATAATTGTCTTTGCTGTGAAATGTAATAAATGTTCCATTACAGTTGGTTAAAGGTTCTCACTGAGAAGACAGAAGGCACTGGCACAAAGTAAAGATGTCCGACCAGGGGCTACAGCTGCTCCCTCTGCTCCTGGCTTTTCATCACTGTGTCGTAGGACGGAGGCGGCTCCATAGTCCAGGGTGGTGGGGTGGACGGGAGGGGGGGCTCAGGCTCCGGTCTCTGTCCGACAGAGTCCGCTGACATCTCCCGACGAATTCGATCCAACCTCCTGAGGGCGAGGAAAAGCAAAGAGAAGTTACTTACTTCAAACCAACTTTAACTGACACTACAAATCATTTCAGCTTTTATAAACTGACAATTAGCTCCTCTCAGTGATTACAGTCCACCTGACCCCTCAAATTTAAGCACTTACACCTCAGCCAATAATCAATTTGTAACAATATTTACCCTGTAACTTAGAACACCAATCTTCCACTCATTTCAGCAACCACACGTCATATCCTTTCATCTCTTTTCACTTAAACTGAGACTCCTTTCTGGGAATACATTTCATCGAATACTTTAACTCTTTTAAATTCTAACTTTTTTTTTTACAGTCTTATTGACCAGACTTATAACTCCACTTTGTCTGTATACGGATTGAAATCTGGACGTGGAGACTGTGTGAGACACGTACACACACACATCCTCACCTCTTTTCTCTTCTTTGGTTATTTTTGTTAACTATGTAAACATGTCCTTCAGTGTTCTTCTCTTTCCTGTTCCAAATGTTGGGGATTCAATAACATTTGAAAACCCCCCCCTAAAAAAACGAACAGTGGCTATGCTTATTGTTACAGTCCTATAGTTCCAAACCTGTTGTGTGTCCCTGACCCTAACCCTAACCCAGTGATTCAAACTTGAGTCCATTGACGACAGTTGCACTTAGAGAAATAGTTAAATAATCAGAACCAAGCAGACAGGCTTAAAAATAGAGACACCCTCTTCCTGCCTAGCTAGCTACCCATCTACATTCATGAGAAATATAAAAGCAAAAATTGTGTTTAATGTTTACGAGATGGGCACAGCCGTACAAGTCCACATCCGGAAATAACGTTTAAATATTTCTTTGTAGCAAAATAAAATGGATGAATCCCGGCTGCTTCAACTTCAGCTCACTATGCTGCATTTCTTTCCTGCACACTCCGCTGACAATCTCCCTTCAGCTGCTTGTCCATTCACATTTCCCACTAAAGGTTCATTCTCCAGCTTGCACTTTTTATTTTCCCAGAGGGGATTTTATTTCACTATTCTAATTCTAAAACAAACATTTAAATGCTTTGTCCATTTTCTGGGTTTAAAAGCTAGTTCAGTCTTGAGTGTGCTGCTTGTTGTGAGTTTGGTCAGCTCCGTGTGTGGAGGTAGAAAGGCTCTCGATGATGGAAGCAGTGCTCCTGGCAGCTCTCTTCGAAGGCCGGAACAATGAGCAGAACACGTCTTGTCCCAATGAGCAGGCTATCGCAGATCTCTTCAGACGATGCCAGGGGGAGTCTGTCATCCACATGCATGTGTCTGCTGTTTTCTCCATGACCTACTTCTACAATCAGCTCATAATCACAAAATCTGCTGCTCTCCTATTCTTAGTGTCACAGTGTTTTTCAAGTTGCTGGAGCCCTCCTCTGTTCTTTGTCAAACTTGGCTCTTAACCTAACACATGATGGTGTGTCCAAGAGATCTGTTCAACAACCACAGTGTTTGTCAGTTCTTCTCCCAGGATGGTGAGCTCTGCAATTTGTCCGTATGTGTGCGTACAAGTGAAGCTGGAGGTTACTCACTTTGAATGTTAAAATAACAACTGTATGTGACTATGGACCACATGGCTGCTCCCCAAAAGTGAACCCAAAGCATCTTCATTTCCCCCTGGTGGCTGGCTGCAGTATATGTCATATACCCCATCTCCTCAGGGTTAGTGAACGAGACCAAAACACCAAACTTATAGCCAACCTACGAATCATATACGTTTTTATCAAAGATTGTTGACATTTATGTTAATTTATTATTGACGTTAATGTTCCTGAAAGTTTAGTTTGAATTAGTTACTCCGATTGCTACTACACAGTCAATGTGAAATGGCAGTCTAACCCTAACCCTGTGATTTAAAATATGGCAAAGTTGTTTGATAACCACGATGTATTTAAAAAGTCTGTTATCCAAAGTGCAAACTTGTTCAATCCCCCTTGGAATGAATTTTAATACCTTAATTTCATATCTAGCATCGTTAGATCAAAACTTTAACTTTAACTTGAAACTTTGGTTTCAACACTAAATCCCTTTAAAACTATTTATATTCATATCAGCAGCCTTTTGTGAGTTTTCACTAATATTAGCATACTAACACTCAACACTAAGTAAGGGAATTTGATAAACATACCGTCTAACCATCACTATGTTAGTATTATTACTTTTAGTACATTAGTACTTTTAGGATTTAGCTCAAAGCACTGCTTTGCCTATAGACCCTCAAAAAGATACTTTTTTAGACAATTCCCTGTGGTAGTTGGTCGCTTTAGGATCTGTTAGCAGATGTCAGTAAAATGTGAATCTTTCAAACATTACTTTGGTGTCGATCAGATGAATTTATGTGATCGTTCAATCTAATTGTTGGCTAGACTGCACTTGGGCTAGCCTGGATGCCAGACGAACTTAGCCCCGCCCACAACATTTTGGTCGGGCAGTTCGGTCTGGAGTCGCTCCATTGGGAAAAAATTATGGGGCGTGTTTCAACTGACCAGGAAGTAAAATTCCTCTTCGCTCAATTGGATAGACCTACAACCAATCAGAGCAACGTAGTATGTGACGTATGCTAAGCAACGCATTGTGAGTTATTTACTGGGTTCACACCGGACGCTTCAGCGCAGCGCCAAGCCTTAAATAACAGCTGGCTCCCATCCAGTCCCATGTTAAAACTTTGTGCCGGTCACACCGGAGGCTGAAGCACCGCGAGGCAGCCTTGGCGCAGCGCGGTGCTTCAGCCTCCGGTGTGACCGGCACAAAGCCGTGCAGCGATCTACTGGATCAACGGGTGATATTATTAGCGCTGCCCGGCGGTTCAGCGTCGCTTCAGTGTCCGTTGTGAACAGCCAAGCGCCGGGCGATAGGGATTAGCGCGGTGCTCTGGCGTCGCCTCCACGTTCTGTGTTCCTCTTTCAAACTGAATGCGCTGTCGATGTCTTCTAAAACAGACTCAATGGCAGCATCTACACATCTCAGCTCGCCAGCGGCAGGCATGTTTGTTGAAAACGAATTCAACCCGAGGGCACTGTGATGACGTGGTTGATTACGTTACCGTTGATCATCTGTCAATCATCGTATAAAGCCCGCCCTGACAATCTGATTGGCCCGGTCAGGCCATAATTTTTTCCCAATGGAGCGACTCCAGACCGAACTGCCCGACCAAATTGTTGTGGGCGGGGCTAAGTTCGTCTGGCATCCAGGCTACACTTGGGCTATTGTTAGACATAAACTTTCACTGTTTCAGGCTAGACGTCAGGTTTACTTACGGACTGTTAAATGACTGTCTATCTGTCCCACGTTACAGTTCACATGCTCCGCTGTGCACGAGGACCTTTTCTGTCAGGGCCCCCACTCTATTGAACAACCTCCCTGAGGAGATCTGCCTGGAAAACCCCTTTTTAAATGTATCTTACAGACAAATTCTATTTCTCTTAGTTCTGATCTTACGAACAATTTCAGTTTTATTTTATCACCCTTTTTTTTTATTAGTAACCCTTTCTATTTTTGCATTTGTGCTGTAATGCTGTGATCTTCAAATGACTTATCTACTTAGTGTCCCATTCTTTGTTTGCCTTCAATTTCTCATTTTTAACTTGTAAGGCACTTTATAAGTGGGTTTTGAAAGGTGCTATAATACTTTATTATTATTATTATTATTATTGAAGCCTTTTTTTAGCCCATCATACATCCTTCTGTCTCCCTCTAATTAACCCTGGGACTCCACTGAGGGCCACTAACCCCGGGTGGAGAACCATCCCACAAACTTTCTTAGACCACCTACATTCGAACATCTTATGAGACCAAGTATCTAAAGCCCTGTCACTAGTCTTATGCAACACGGTGAGCACTGAGTGGACCACCTCTGTATAGCCAGAGCCTGCGGCGGGCTGAAGCGTGTGCCTGTGCGGGGGTGAAGGAGGAAGTGTCCGGGCACCGCCACCTGGATGTTCTGCATGGCCATGCAGAGCACGCTGACCAGCAGGCTCAGACCCCCCATTCCCAGGAAGACCCCGACCACGAAGAACGGGGCGGACTGAAAGGGCAGGGCCACGCCCAGGACCATGACCCCCCCGACAATCATCAGAAAAACGCCTAGAAACAGCAGCATCCTCTTGGGGTGCGACATCTCCTCCGCCGCTGAAGCTGCGCCTACACCTCCGCGGCGGTCTGCAGGGGAGAGGGGAGAGAGGAGCGAGACAGCGCAGCCAGGAGGAGGGAGTGGAGGTGAGATGGAGAAACAGATGTGACTCCTGGGTGAATGCAACATGTTTTCAGACATCTCTACCTGAGAGGAAGTGAGGAGACGATCAGCGGAGAACTTCTTCATTTCTCTTCTCGTTCCCATCGACCTCAGCTGTTGTCGTGATGCGGCTTCCTGGAAGAAATGAAGAAGTAACAAACTCCGGGAGACAGCGCGCGCCTCAGACAGCGATCGGAGCCGCCGCCTCCCCTCGCTCATGGTCCGCCTCCCCGCCGCCCTGTCGCCCATAGATATGCTGTCGCCCGCGCTGCCTCTTCTTCGTCGTTTTTTTGGATTTTTTTAAGGGCGGTGGCAACCAGTGTAATTGGTACATTACCGCCACCTACTGATCCGGAGTGTGGAGCCGTGATTTAAATCTACCTATTAATTCAGTTTGAATGGAAGTGTATAACATTCACTGAGAAAATTACTCTTTTCAATTTCAATTAAAGGGATAGTTCAACCCAAAATGAAAAGGCACTCATTATCTACTCATCGATATGCTGATGCAGGGGTGGGTTAAGTGTTTGAGTCCACTAAACACTTTTGAAGTCCCAGGGCTAAACAGTGTCGCACCCAAATCCAATACACCTGAAGTAAATGGTAACCAATTATTTAAATAATGCCTCCGTGCTGCTCCTGTGGTGTCATCCATGTGTCCATAAGCCCCGACATTTACATTCAACTCGAAACGCATCATTTACACCGTTTGGCCTAAATGTTCTCTATTATCCTCCTCCTACTGCTGCAGTGAGAACTTGGGAGTATCACGAGAACTCCCGATAGCTGAAGTAACTAAGAGGAGGATACCAGCAGACATTCAGGCATTTAGGCTGTTTATACTATTTTATTAATCTTTAGCATATCATGGGTCCAAATTGCACCATAGCCAAAACTACTCTTCCTTGAGCCGTTAACAACACACTTACCAAGTGTGAAGCTGATAAGATGAATGGTTAGCAAGAGAGTCTAATATTTGTATATTTAGTAGGTAAATGAAAAGGAGAAGTAGTTTAATAACTGACTGTAGCCTTCACAGATCTGTAATCACAAACACCCATAATCTCTTCACTTTCTGCCTGAGAGCCTCAGATGTCCTTCAGCCTCTTTGACTTGCAAATTAACCCTTGAATGGCCCTTAACCTTTCTACCACTTCCATTACTCCTCTTTTGTGATCATAGATCCTTTGATTAATTAATTAAATGTATTAATAAAAAAATCCATCAACCCACCACAAAAAAACACTAGCATAAAACTAAGATTTGTGGAAAGAATATAAAAGCTGTATAAGGTTTATGATCTGATGAAAGTCAGGAATGGGTTGATTTGGTTTGTGAAACATGATCAGCACGTCTTCTGTGTTCCAACCCCAACAATGTGATTTTAGAACCACTTCTGCTGTTAATTTGATTCATCAATCACATCATCATTCAACATTACATGATGTAAAAACTTAACTAAGATATGTAGTAAGGCTACAATAATTGATCGATCACTAACTGACGGATAAATTCATCCCTAAGTATTTTTAATCAGCTTTCTTAAATCTGAATATATTCTGGTTTGTCTGCTCCTGTTACAATGGTAAAGTGCATATCTTAGGTTTTTGGAGAACCAAGACATTTGAGGATGCAAACAACTGAGCGATTTATTATATCGAGTCCTGATATCATGGAAGAGTGTCAAAAAGCTGCTTTCAGGGCATTACGGTTCATAGGAAGGTTTATAGTCTTGATATTTAAGGAGGGAATCTTTTTTTACACTTTCTCATAATAAGATAAAATCCCAACAATATTCATAAAAATGTACTTGACATGATTGAAAGCAACAGAACAGATACTAAATGCACTGTTTGGTGATCTCCATATTATGCTATATAGTAGCATATTGAAGCCATAGACACAGTATTTGTATGGCTCCACAATTTTGTCAGATGAAAAATCTCAAAAAGATTTATGCATAATTTTATTCACATTTTCCAAGACTCCAGCCCACTTTAGGCTGTAATTTTGACACTCCAGCCAGCAACGGATTGTAGCCTCAAATCACAGAGTCCAGATGTTTGACGATGAGGATTTGATATTACTCTAGTGCAGATTTCGCTGCTTAAGATATTTTATCCATGTCACTGTTTCATTAAATAAAGTTAGTTAATTCAATTAAACAGGAGAGGAGCTGTGTCTGAGCTGTGAGAGGACATGGTCTCTCACTGCGGGGGTCCCTCAAGGTTCCGTCCTGGGTCCTTTCCTCTTCTCTACACCAACTCTCTCTGCTCTGTCATTCACTCACATGGCTTTTCATACCACAGCTATGCTGACACCCAACTAATCCTCTCTTTTCCCCACTCTGAAACACAGGTAGCAGCATGAATCTCTGTTTGTCTGACTGACATCTTAGTGGATGTCCGCACACAACCTGAAAGTTAACTTTGACAAGACTGATCAAAATCACGACTGTTTTCTGTCCTGGCTCCTAAATGGTGGAATGAGCTACCCAATGACATCAGCACAGCAGAAAGACTAAACATCTTCCGCCGCAAACAAAAAATACACCTCTTCCGACTATACCTCGAATAAAATGTTTAACTAACAATTTTGTAGCACTTAAATGGCCATCACTTATAGAACTTTGTAGTTTTTCTTTTTTGAAGAAATTATACTTTCTTGATTCTTGTTGTTCTTGGTTTGTACCCTCATGGTTGAATGCACTTATTTTAAGTCACTTTGGATAAAAGCTTCAGCAAAAAATGTAATGTAATGTAATGTAAACACATAATCAGAGGGGTTAACAACATTTCACAAGATTTTCCCTTGATAATTTCTCTTTCCCAGGAAAAAGCAGATGTTTATAAATGATTAATATCTGCTCTCCTCTGGCAGTGGTGTGTGTGTGTGTGTGTGTGTATTTGTGGTCCTCTACATTTCAGAATTTTATTGTCGAGGTAATGAAAGCTGAGGGACTCCTCTTCTTCCTCTGCACAAAAAAATCAATACAGTAAATGTGTGATGGCTGACTATAACATATACTGTGCATTTTTATACACATTTTTAATCAACCTTATATGCTTATCTTTTTTAATTGTTAATAATATATGACACACAATCTAATGCTTGGGAGTAAGCCAGGAAAAAAGTTATTGAGGATTTTAATGCATTTTCTACATTAAAAAAACGAAAAAATAAAAATGAAATAAAATATCGAGCTTCAAGTTGAATAAAGTTAATTCATTTGTATGTTCCCATTAAATAACTGTAGTTTCTTTAGCTGATCCAACAATTTTCTTTTTTAGGTGCAATTCTTTTCTTATTTTCAATAACTGACCAAATCGACCTTCAGAGGTTCCGAGCTGACTTACTCTAAGATAGTTTAACTTTCATAGTGTTTATTGCATCATCTTTATTTCTTTGATTATTAATGATTATTGTTTTGTTGCATTGTGCTACATTCATATGATGCAGGTATTTGTTAAAGATATTTACATTTTGACTACTTCCTTGTTGGCCTACTCAAGCCATGTTGAGAGTTTTTTTTTTTTTTCAACAACTTCCAAGTTTGCAATATCATTTGCAAATTGCATTGACAAGTATGGTTATCAATGGGAGTCTGGAGAGATAGAAAGGCACCATAGAGATGTACAAAACAGTAAAAGTACTGATGTGATCCTTTAAATCATTGAGATTCTATCCTTACAACAGGTCAAGCTGTGATAATAATGGCTGGCGGTGGAGTGGAAAAACATCTGGTCAGATGAGTCATAGTTCCGCTGCTTTCAACAAACTGATGAGTACATGTGGGGCACTCAAACTGAAAGTCCTCCACAGGCTGGGTGTGCTGCCCAAAATGGATTTTCACATCTATCCTGTGGTGGAGCATGTTAATCCTGGTGGGAGGAAAACTGACATTCTTGCTTCTCCCACTGGATTCCCAAGGATCACAGCATATAGACTAGAAATAGAGAAAAAAAATCTGCAGCCAGTTCAAGCCAGGATTTCGTCTGTGCTCCTCTTACAATTGCAACTAATTTCCCGAAATTCACGTAAATATGGTAAATTAACATTATCTAAACTTTTGCTGGTTTTAAGCTCCATGTGAAACCACAAATTCAGTTTAAAACTCAAGTTTTGTATCAGTGTCAGATTCTTTTTAAAGCCCTTTGGTTACTGCACTAAAAAAGCATTTCTTCGTTTTCGTATTAATTGTAATTCAATTCTAATTAAGAACAAATAATTATGATAACTGAGAATAGGCCTGTCGTAGTAGTTTGACTTTTTCATCATTAAATACAAGGAGATCATCAAATATATATATTTTTTAAATACAGTCATTATCCACATTCAGATGAATCTAACAATAATTTTGATCTTTTGTGTATAATATCGTAACTGTTTGATTAAATGAATCCTCTTCAGTGTGACCATGCATCACATTGAAGTCTGTAATTTGGCTGTATATAATAAAATGGTCATAGACTCAGGTACCAGAGAGTGTAGCCAATGCAGACGTTTGTGAAACTTGTATTTCCAGCAGAGGTCTTTACCACTGGTTGATTAAAGATGTAATTTTCTCTAGAATTCTGTGAGAAAATTACCCAACTTGATTTTTAACATAAGTATATAAACTGAGTTTATGGTTCAGATCACTAGTTTAAATCTTTCTCAATACTACCATCCGATGTGTGCAGTTTAGAGGTGTAGGTGGGCGTGAAAGACAAAAAGGCCTGTTCTCAATATGACAAATTATTAGCTGTATCCCTCTAGCCCCGACTCTGTAGAACCAGCTGGTCTCAACCAAACTTGGTACAAGTTGTGTCGCAATGTTTGTTTTATACACTTGCATAATGTTCCCTAAGACAGAGCTATTGGTGGCTCCTTGACCACACATCTTTATTTTCACCATATATTTGAATATTTGCTAACACCTGCTTTGTTATTACAGAAATCATGCTAGGACCCAAGAAAGAAGCATGCTCCAACTGTTTGAATACGTTTGTTGCTGTCAAAATACAGTTTCCATACAGCCTGAGTGATCTCAGTCTCTGGTTCAATCATCTTTTGTTCTGATGAACAGAGTGGTGTGGCGTCCACGTCATCCAGCGTCACACCTCAAAGCTGATCTCTCTTGAGCGTCCAGACAGCAGCTCTGTCGCCAGGTGCGTGTCTGAGTATGCACGCCGCAGGTGTGTGGAGCTGCACGTGGTCTTGATGGCAACTTCATAGGGAGGCGGGGGTCCCAGCCAATGAGGAGGGTGAGGCGTTGGACTGAAACCACCAGAGTCCATCGGAGGGTAGTCGAACTCCTCGCCAGGAGTTCCATGCCTTTGGCGTTCCATCGTCCTGCTAAAACAGAGGCAGGAAGAACACAGGTGAAATAAAACCATGTTGAAGATGCTACACATCAGATCCTAAATGTCAGGTGGGTGTGATCTGTTCGTTGATATTTATAATTCCTGTCATGGCTTTCACAGAGCTATATTAGATATGTTGGCTGTGAGGGTTGATAAAAGTCTTATTATGACAGCAATGGTCTGCAACGATGACTTTAGTGTAAGCAAGGTTTATTTGCTGATATTTTACCAGTTTATTTAAGTAACTAGCAGACATCTAACCAGACATGTTATGTTTCAATGGTTTCAATCTCTGGATTGTGAAAGCATTTTTGAATCCCACTGAGTAAGAGGAACAGCTGGCAAATACACGTTCAGAATGCTTGTGCATTAAATATGATGCAAGCAATCATTTAGTTTAGTCTTGCATTAAAAAAACAGAAACAGGGTGAAACAGCTAGTATAACAGGTTGTTGTGGACAACATTGTTTTTTTAACTACACAGTCAACCTAAAATTATATTTTCCAGCATTGAATCTTCCAAAAAACAAAGAAGTTGTTGTACTTGACATGATTAATGGAGGGAGAACCAAATTATATTAATCTATTTCTAATAATGTGCTGCCAAATACAAACAAGCACTTTTGTAAATACTAAACAATACCTGTTATTGCAACAGTGGAGAAAATAACTGACAACCAATGTGAACAGGTGCTTTAAAGTAAGTCAGTATTCATAAAATAAAGGACAAAGAAGTCCCTGAACACTACTTCCTGTTCTTCCCTATCTCACTTCCTGCAGCTACTTGTTTTTGACAGTAGATGGTACTGAGGAGAATTAAAAAAAAAATTGGCCCCATGCATACAAATTAACATGATTTATCTTCTCTGTTTCATATTTCTTGTTTAGTTTGACACTTTTCATTCGTTTTTTATGTTGAACCAGTAGACATAGATACTCTAAAATATGTGTTAGTTCCGCAGAGAGGAGACAATTTGTTGTGGAGCAGGATGTTAAACGTTTCTCCTACCACTGGGATGTAATTCTTCTGAAGGAGATTGTTGAATCATTCTTTGAGCTGCCATCTTAATTATAGTCCAACAAGGATCATTTTGACTTCCTGTTTTAAGTAATCATGAAAGAGTCATGGTTCCCCCCCCCCCCCCCCCCCCCCCCCCCCACAGAATATATATTCAGTATCTTAGAGAGATCACTCTAGCTACACAAGGAGCATAAGTCAAGGTCAAAGAAACCCTTTCAAATTCCATTTTGCAACAAAAACTTTGTGTTACGTCAATGTGCACAAAACCTTTTCACATATGCCCAAAATATTTCTACAGCAGAACAACTTTCATTCACATATGAACTATAATTTGTAAGATTTATTTTTTATTTTAGAAATTAACATTAATTCATATTTGTAAATGCAATTTCATAAGGTTATTTACAACTGCAGGCTGTGAAATCATTTGTGAACATCCTTTCACATCATTTGTTAATGACCATACACTGCTTATGCTACACTTTTCCATTCTGCGTTCCTTTTTTTTTTACATTTCCAACTCTTCATACTACTTAAACTGCTCCTTCCTACAAATTCAAGTCATCAATTCGGTTGAGCTTTAGTCTAACATTTAGATGGCAGTATTTTAATCAGTTTCTATTATTCAAGCGCAGTTTTTCCAGGGTTTAGATTTAAAGGTCCTTATGTATATTTGCAAAGATGACAAGCTAGAAGGAAAAGATTGAAAAGACAGAAGGAATTATCGGAAAAGGTGCGGCCATGTTCTGTGTACAAGCCCCTACAGTTATTTGTGTGCATGTAAAGCTCTATCCCAGAGGACATTAATGAAAACTGATATAGGAAACCTTGATTTGATCAAAACAGGTAGAATGGATTAGATATTATTGTTATCCCGTGTTTATCTCCACTAACCCCAAAAGTTTGAGTCTTATATTTCTTCCTCTAGGATGAAATTGATCACACTTACTAATTCAGCTTGACCTGTGAAAAGCAGCATTATGTAAAAGACTAGCATCTTTCACCCACCTGGGCAGAAACACTGACTGGGACTCTGGGAAGCGGCTCCCTGGGGGTGTGAAGAGGGGATGGCTGCCAAAGTTGGGGTTGTCATATGGATAATGTGGGCACTCTGGGTCGAAGTCCCGGTGGTTGTAGTTAACGGCACTGTTCACTGCCCAGAAAAGCCCCAGGATAAGCATGACCACCCCCAGCACCACGCAGCAGAGGGAGAAAGCCTGCAGGCGGCTCTGGGCCGAGGCCAGGAAGGCTGTGGATCCCCCGGTCACAATGAGGAAGGCTCCGATGAGGATAGCTCCGTGGTGCAGGGAAGGCATCCTCCTCCGGGAGCG
This sequence comes from Pleuronectes platessa, assembly GCF_947347685.1. Lineage (NCBI taxonomy): Eukaryota > Metazoa > Chordata > Actinopteri > Pleuronectiformes > Pleuronectidae > Pleuronectes > Pleuronectes platessa. Next base: position 8,774,084 of record NC_070634.1, on the reverse strand, counting down.
TGGTTGTTTCTGAGGTTACTGTGCAGGCTGGTATGGCTGGGATAGAGTCACTCACACACCAACAGTCCCACACAGTGCGCTTCCCATGCGCTCTGACACTCACCAGACATCCAAGTGATTTACTCCACACTTACAGAAATCCTGTTATGACAGGGAAAAGCTCACCAAATCTTAATATGTTCCCATCATTTTCATCCATACTGATAAAAAGTCATCTCAGATCCAGTAGTAAAGATGGAATTGATGATTTCTTGGAAAATGATGAAAAATAAGGCTTTGATGCGCATCAATGTGGAGTAGCTGTGTGTTTATCATCAGGGCAGATAGACGAGAGGACAGCAGAGACCATTAAGAAATCTTTACTGGGGCCCCACCCTCCCTCTGTCTAATGTGTCTGAAGGGTACCACTTTAGCCCTGTGTGTGCGTGCATGTGTGTGTGTGTGTGTGTGTGTGTGTGTGTGTGTGTGTGTGTGTGTGTGTGTGTGTTTGTATTTGTATTTGTGTTGTGTGTGTGTGTGTGTGTGTGTGTGTGTGTGTGTGTGTGTGTGTGTGTGTGTGTGAGAGTGTGTGTGTGAGATAGGGAAAGAAAGTTTTCTAATATCTTTAAACATAATTTGTTATTTGACATTTTGAAATACAGTGACATGTAGGCATCTACCCTTTAGCAAAATATGATGTGTTATTAGTTTACTAAATTCTAAATACAACGTTTTGGCAGTTTTGTCTTGAAAGACCACATTATGAAACAATTCTCATTATAACTTAAGATTCTTTGCAATTCTAAGTGTCTAATAAAGATGCTCAGTTTTCAATACTTGAAATATCCCTACAAGTGTTATAATTTATAATATAATTTGAACCACCTTCAAATAATGTTAAAGGGTTAATTAGTATTTTACTAACCCATAAACGTTTAGTTTACACATTTAGTTAGACTTGCTAGTCTGTCACGACTGGATTTGATGTGATCTTGCAGGCTCTAAATCAGAATGGAGCTACAACTGAGAACTCTGAGGTCATGTCCTTTGTATTATTTATGAAGTTGAATCTGGGTTTGTCAGTTAGTCAACCAAGGCACATTGGACAAAAAGGTAACAAAAATATCATGGATACTAGCATTTCCTCTTTCAATTTTGATGCCATGATTGACCACATTGACTTATCATCAGGTCCGTGCAGCAGTGATCGGGGGGTGCTTCTGTGGTGTCGAGGTCATGTTGAACAACACGCTGTACCGATCCGAGGTCAGACTCGGCCGTCATTCATGACATTTCACCAATTTTTTTTATCATCAGTTAACTTGAAAATGTGATCTTACTTGGAAAAGTGAAAACATTAAAAGTGTCAGTGTGTGGAGAAATTATGACAGAAACCATCTATTTAAAAACTTCATTTACTGTGGACCAAAAAGAGGTGGGGTTCATGACCTGTACTGCAGATAGTTCGGCTTCACTTTTGGGGAGCAGTTCTGTCGTCTATCTTTTTATACGGTCTCTATAGACACTGTGCTTTGAGCTTAATGCCAACACCAGCATACTACCATGTTCACAAATATTTTGATACTTAGCAGGTGTACATTTTACTGTGTTCACCTTTGTAGTTTAGAATGTTTGAATGGTAATATTTGTTAATTTGAAACAAAGATGCCATCTGTTGGACCCTTCCCAGCCTAATGCTGCCAGTATTGTATTAAGTATTGGACTTCAACTTAAAAGGACATGTCAAAAAAAGCAATTGAAATTAAAACTTTCTTGTCGTGTTCAACTTCAGTTCTGTTGCTAAGAAACAGCAATAAGGGCGGAGCGAGATGGTGAAGCCGATCACAGAAAGCCTCTGAAGACCAGAGCGTCTTTCAGTCTTTTTTTATTTGGCCTTTGTGGTCGGCAAGGCCAACAAAGGAGGCGGTCTTCGTGGGTCATGAAGACCACGTCCTCCTGAGGATGCCGCCCCTGAATTGAGACACAGTTGTAGAGGTGCAACAGCAATGTCTCGCACTTCCCCTATCATAAGTCAGTCTCAGCAGTCTCAGATGTTAACGTGGAAATACAAATGTGCTTCGACTTTTCAGTTTCTGTCTATGACACTGACTAACAAATGTACACCTTAGTCATAAAACAATGGACATGATCATGATCATATTAACATTTTTGAATAGATGGTAGAAGTAAATGAAAAGTTCGGTAGAAATCGTCCTTTGGAACCATGAATGTTTGTATCAGATCAGTCCAACAAACGCTTGGACTCTATCATGGTTTATTTGTGGCTTCTATTTAAAAGTCAAGATTCATATCTGTTTGTAATCATGTGCTGATATGAATAAAGTTTGGATTCTTAAGCAACTTTCCAGGAAATATATGTCCCTTTTTGCTCAGACTTCCTTTCTATTCTCCTCTGCTCTTTCTCCAGGGCTGATAATGAAGAGACACAACCATGAGAACAGCTTTATGGCGTGACAACCTCTGCATCCTGATTGGTTTAACATCAGAGAGCCCGTCTCCCGAAAATTAGATTCCTACCAATGAGCGTGGAGCTTCCGCGTGCGAGCCCGCCCGCTGGCCGGTTTTGACCAACCAGGAGGGAGCATTGGAAGTATCCGATCCGCCACCTCGCGTCGCCGACCTATCAGGGTGCAGGGCTGATGTGGAGTGGGTTTTGGAGGCTGGGTTGAGTTCTGCCACAGGAGAAGCAGCAGTGGTCAAAGGTATCTCACCTGGAAACTGTTTCCCAGTCTCCCAGTCTATCAGTGTGGAGTGTGGTCCTGAACCGAGCAGACGACATGTCTCTGCTTCTGTATCTGGGAGGACTGGTCGCGTTGCTGCTGATGTGGATCAGAGTCAAAGGTCTAGACTACGTGATCGTTCACCAGAGGTGGATCTTTGTTTGTTTGTTCCTGCTGCCGCTGTCCGTCATATTCGATGTCTATTACTATTTGCGCACGTGGCTCATATTCAAGATGTGCTCTGCGCCCAAACTGCACGACCAGCGCGTGCGAGACATCCAGAGACAGGTGAGCGAGCCGTGCCGTGACAGTGCGCATGTGTGGAGTCTAATGTTGCCTTTTAAATACAAAGCAAACATCATGCAAACAAGCTACAACTGTAACATCAAGTGAAAGGGAGATTATGTAAGTATGTATGTAGAGGTATGAATGAGAATAAATTCAACCATACTATTGATGTTCTTATGCAGATGATATTTCAGTATATCGATCATCTGCACTATATTAGCCATCATCACACTTGATCACTAATATCATATTATTACACATTTTGAAGTTTTCACATGTAACCAACCGTTCCAAGTCTTATCAAATGGTGTGTGTGTGTGTGATGGGTCGGTTCACTCAAAACTCAATAAACCTTTTTAAACTAAATTTAAAAAAGTTCAGTACTTCAAAGGTAATTGGAACCTGATTATCACAGATCCCATTGTTTGAAATTGCATCTGAAAATATTGAGGGCAAATTAGTTTCCAAAAAAAAAAGTCCTGTTTAGTCAAGGTGATTTATTGATAAGTTTAGCCAGTGGCACAGCTCCTTCTAGGAAGTTGTTTCAATGAAAACTATATATTTGAATCCCAGAAAGGGGCTGTACAGCTCCTCTGCACTTCCAGTCTGATTAAACTATTCCCTGAAAAAAAAGTTAAAGTCTTGGTACTGAATGTATCAGACTCAGTGAGAAAGACAAAGGGAGCGGCTGAGAAACTGAGAAAACTCTGGGGTTGGAGCAGCCAGCTCAGACACCTAATACCTAAAAGGATTCGGTCAGTAGGAGAGAGGTAAATAAATGTCACTACAGGTCAGAGAAAACTTACCAAGACCTTTGATCTCAGTCATTGATACCAGGAAACTCTTCTCAATTGGCCTAGTACAATGAGTCATACATTCCGCGTAACATCTGGCCATTAATAGATCATGTTTTCCATGTACTGTGTGTTTTGACACATTTCAGGTGCGTGAGTGGAGGAAGGAGGGGAGTAAGACCTTCATGTGCACCGGTCGGCCCGGCTGGCTCACCGTGTCTCTCAGAGTCGGCAAATACAAGAAAACACACAAAAACATCATGATCAATATGATGGACATTCTGGAGGTGGACACAAAGAAGCAGGTACGATAAATCACACACGTTGTGTTTTTCATAACAGACATTTCGACACATCATAGTAGGAAAAGTAACTAATAATATTAACAATTGCTTAGGTCCTTGTAATCCACTGCAGTGAGCCAACATTATTTATTACACAAGTGCATTTCCTGTTATGTCATATATCAAAATATGTTCTGTACAAAAAGTTATACTCCCAAAACACAAGCTTCTTAGTCAATACAAAAAGATCTGGTTCGATAAAATGTGCGTCTTAGATTTAGGTTTTCTGGGAATAAAGTGAAGTTTAAAAGTAAGGAGGGTTGATTGTGTAAACTCACTGTATGCAGGGCACATACGTAGTCTCATGCGGACAGTCCAGTAGATCACTTTACTATCCCTAGTTTAAATGGAAATATACTAATCTGTACTCACTGTGACCCCCACTCGGTCCTTACATAGTTCATTCTGCAGACATTTCTCAGCTCTATACTCAGAGGTTGCTTATATGAACAAACATTCTGTGTAAATATATATTAGTATAGCTGCCATGATGAGACCCTGAGGACATGAGCGGTTGTTCAAACACAGAGCAGGAACATAACTTCAAGCAAATCTAGCAAGTTGACACTTTGAATCCCATATGCTGGTTTCATTTAACTTATTAAACACTTCCATAAACCTAATTAGCCTTAACTCAAGCTAACTAAAACAGATTGTCCATTACTGTACCCAGGTAATACACAGCCCCATTCGACCGCTCATTACCATACATCAACTGTAACCATAAATCCAATTATATAGTCCTACAATGTTTATGTGTAAGTTTGAGGTTATTTCAGAAACCTCTACGTTACCAACTTATTACTTAGAGCAGAGAGCTCTGCTTCATGAGCCAGAACGATCATATCATACAACTCTATAGTCCAGAGTGAATTCACAGTTTATTAACCCCACTTCAGAGAGCATGACATGAGACAAACAACCTGAGCAGCAGTTTATTATTTTGTCCATGCTAGCCAACATTCGCTTTGGGAGTGCTGCACCAACATATTTTTTTCAACCAAGTGACCCTTAGCAATAAATAGCTGGATTACATTCTAATAATGTGGGTTTTGTTGTCTGAAATCAAAATCATATATTTATTTACACTGATCTCATTCATGGCCACATTTGAATCTACAATAGCAATGGGAACTTAAATCCCTGGGCTCCAGGGATAGCAATGTTTGTCCATCAATTTGGTCCGACATAAATATCTCCAGTATTTGATACATTTCCGTCGAATCTTGTGCACACATTCATTTTCTCCAGAGGAAGAACCGTTCTGACCTCATCATGGTTCACAGAGGATGAAGCTTAATGATGTCTTTGATACCTTGACTTTTTCCTTTTTCCTCTTCAACACTTTGATTGATGACCACTCGGCCGTACTTTAGTGCTAATAAGCATATGTTAGCATGCTAACTTGCTAAAATACGACAGTTAACGTGGGTTAAGTGTTTAGCTACTAGCATGTCCATAGACCCTTAGTGTTGATGAAGTTTAGTCCATCATCTACTTTGCTCATAATAACGTCATAGCCACCAACATACAGAAAATGCTGACATCTGGAATCACAGAACCCTCGGTTCAGCAGGGAAATAGAGACAAGGAAATGATACCCGGTCTTAAACAAGTCTTCAGCCATTAAACCACTTTATCTGAAGGGACACTTTGGTTAATGAATTCACAATTATCTTGTTTTTAAATGCATAACCTCTTTGTTTAACACTCCTTGTGTTTCCGCCCTCATTGTATTGTACTGAATGATTAATTACAAAGTCATTATCATCAGAAATGCTGGCTCACTCACAGTGGTCTTTGTTCTTTAGGTGGTGAGAGTTGAGCCGCTGGCCAACATGGGCCAGGTAACTGCTTGCCTCAACTCTATTGGCTGGACTTTGCCTGTGCTGCCGGAGCTAGATGACCTCACTGTGGGTGAGTTGTCCAGGTTACAATCAATGTGGGTTATTTCCAGGGGAATCAGCCCCGAGTGACATCATCTGGTTTCTAGAAATAGAGACATACTGATGATTTCCACAGCCCACTGTTCAGTGACTTGGATCCTGCATCCCCTCCATCTATCTGTGTATCCTGTTTAGACTTCACTAACCACATTAGAGGATTAATGTTGGAGCTGAAAAGATGAAACTGGGAGGAAATGGCTGCAGCGTTGGAAGCACCCCTGGATCGGGTTTCATTATGGATTTCCTGATGCCATAAACTGTGCATCAACAATCTAATGTTTTCCCATCAGGCTGTGGTACACTCATTTATCCCGTTGTTCCCAGTAGGCAAACGCTGATTTCTGCTCATGTGTTCTCCCTCTGTTACTCTCACCTGGAAAGAAATAAAATTTCAAAGAACACATGTTTTATTCTCTCCCTTCTCTGGCAGGTGGTTTGGTGATGGGTACAGGCATTGAGTCGTCCTCTCATATTTACGGCCTGTTTCAGCACATCTGTGTGGCATTTGAACTGGTGCTAGCTGATGGCAGTTTAGTTCGCTGCACTGAGGTGAGCACTGTGTGTGTGTGTGTGTGTATGTATAGGGGGGCGTGTGTGTGATCACCATGATAACGTCATCACCACGGTCACAAAGTACCTGCACTTGACTTGTCTGCCTCGGCAGGAGAAACTATTACATCCCTTGTGACTGTTTTTATTCATTGGTGGTTGATTATGGTGTATAAAACATAAATGTGTTTCATGAAAATGAAAAACACCATGAACCCTTTTTTTAAACTTCAAAAAGCAGCTTCCAAATAAATTTGATGCTATGCCGTCTGGGAGTCAGAAGAATGGTGCCTCTGTCATTCCCATGCCTCACCATGAACTCAGGCAGCAGCTGATGTATTATGCAGAATGTTTTAATGTAGACTTGATGCATCAAGGAGACCAGAAGGTGAAACAATATACAGACGCTGACAGAGTTACATAATCAATTGTCACCCCCAAGACTGAAGATGTCTCCCACAACATCCCCATATATCTCCCTCTACTTGCGTCACCCATTCTAACAGCACAACCCATGAAAGTCTAGAATTGCTGTCAGTCTGTATGTTACATGTAGATGTTCACATCCTATTGAATAGTTAAGCCTAGAGTATTCATTCCTAAATCACATTGTGTCCTTATGTCTTGCCACTGGTGTCTCTACCTGAGTTAGATATGAACATCGCTGAGTGTAGACATTATAATCCACTGTTGGTTGGCCCTTTATCTATAACCTGACCTTTGGTACTGCTTGGAGAGAGAAGGGAGTGTGTGTGGAACTAAACAGGCCCCACTCTCCCAATGGTGTACAGAAGTTATACTATATATAGTGGTATACACAGCAATGTGTGAGGATGGTAAAAAACTCCTCGACAATAGTCAAAGCTTAAACTGTCAGAATCAGAACCAGCAACTTCAAGAGCAATGTTGAACTGTAGATCAGTTACAATGAGGAAACTATGAAATATGAAGAATTCTACACAGTTTGGTGGATTTGATGCAGTTGCAGCTCTGCTATTTTATTTATTTTTTCATATGTCATATAATATGTAACAATCTACTCACGGCTCTGGTGATGGTTGACTCTGTCACATGAACATGTTTGTAAGAAAAACAGCTTCATAGCCACCTTAATGATCCTGGTTGTTCAACATCTCAATTATCAAATTTAAACATCTACTTCAACCCAAAGACACTTAGGCATGCGTAATGGGAGAGACCCTCTGGTTAGTGGTGATGTTGTGAAGCAGAATAAATGGAAGGAGACTGTTGGCTAGAGGAAACAGATTAGTTGCCTCGTTGTGGTCGATGCTGTGAGGTTGCTAGACACCAGAAGACAGAAACATCATTGCAAGTGTGCTTTAGATCAGGTTGTTCTTGGAGATACATGTACTTGTTTATTTATTTTTCTGTCACACAGGAGGAAAACTCCGACCTGTTCCACGCGGTCCCTTGGTCCTGTGGTACTCTGGGATTCCTGGTCGCAGCTGAAATCAAAATAGTCCCGGCTAAGTCGTGGGTGAAGCTGACCTATGAGCCAGTCAGAGGGCTGGAGAACATCTGCAAGCGCTTCACCGAAGTGTCGGAGAACAAGCAGAACACCTTCGTCGAGGGCCTCCAGTACAGTCTGGACACCGCTGTCATCATGACAGGAACCATGACTGACCACGCAGAGCCTGATAAGGTAATGTGTATGTTAGTAAGAAAAGTTTATTTAATGCAGACCTAAGTCACAATATGCTTTACATGAATAAAATAACATCAGGAAGTCGTTATACACAATAGATATATCTACCTACTAATACCACAAGGGTCTCTATGTGGAATGCATATCTTTCGAACCATTCATCGTATTGGCTACACACACAGCATTTGTATTGGAAATTGCTCATGTAAGTGCAGTTCCCAGTTTGGTGTGATATGGACATATGGAGAAATTGAATAAAAAGGCAGTCAGTGGAAGGGGGGACCCGGGTCTTCAGTTCAACATGTCTTCTTCCAGGTCGGGTAAGATATAGCAGTGGTCTGTAACTGGGTCAAAATCGCTACCAGATCATTTTGATAATTTTGATTCCACCATAAACAACTTACACACAGACAAACAGCTCGGTCATGGAACAACATTCATCGTCAACTTTTGTTTGGCAGTTTGTCTTTAAAATAAAAGCACAATGTTAGATTTGTTGCTGCAATGCTTTACATCCAGCGGAATTGGAGAGCTTTTATTTAATTTAATTTATATTACATTTGAAGAGTAATCAAATTCAGTTTCATGTTTTGTAAAACATTCACTATAAAATCTGCATTGCAGATGAACCAGGTAGGATAAACACAAAGTTTTCTAACTTTACTCTGCACCATACACTGTTAATAAAAAAAGATCCGTGCAAAACAAAACATCAGCTATAATGACAAGGAATTAATCTGTAGTAGCTCTAGACAGACTAGAGCATTTACACAGGACAAGATAACAGGCAGGTTTAGAACAGGTATAGTATAATATAAAACAATGAATACAAATGTATGGATTCAAACACAACAGTGCACGTGGTGAGACAAAAGCCAGTGTGAATAAATGGGTTTTCAGTTTTTTTTTTTTTTTAAAGGCTTCGAGATAAACTGCAGACTGTGAATCTATAGGGAGAGTGTCCTTAGTGCTGGGACCAGAATTGTGAAAGCCTCATCACCTTTACGTATTATTGTGAATGTCAATTTGGTTTTCACATGTGTGATCAATGTAACTTCACTTTTCTCCTCTTCTGTACCAGATCAACAGAATCGGGCTGCACTTTAAACCCTGGTTCTTCAAACACGTGGAGAGCTACCTGAAGAATGACCACACTGGAGTGGAGTACATTCCTCTGAGACAGTACTACCACAGACACACACGCAGCATCTTCTGGGAGATTCAGGTAGTCACAAAACACACATTTTGTACTCACATATACACACACCATTAGCCATTAGTGAGAGGGGCTTGGCATCCTCTATGTTCTCTAACAGTAAATGGAGTGATGAATTATGCATGGTATTGGTTTGACAGATATCTAAGGGTGCTGGCGCTGGGCTTTTGGGTGCTCTCTGTTTTTGAAAGGGTTTTGTTCTTGTGGCTGGTGCAAAGGAAAGCTGGAGCAATGCTTTCATTAAATTATTAATCCACAATTTGTCATAGACATCACTGATGTGTTGATCATTGACACTACAAAGTATTTTGCACTGCTTGGTGAGTTGCTGCTGCCCCCTGGTGGAATTTAGGAGGAGTGAGCATGTGTTGGATCAGTGACACATGAAGGTCAAACATAATTTACAAACTTTTACGTATATGTTACATTAAATGGTAGAAAAATTAGAAAAATACTATTTAAAAAAAAAGTTTTTTATTAGCAATTAAAACTGGGACAATTCATTTTCACATAAATTCTAATTGATTATTTTAAAACTAAAACATTTTGTCGGCATAAATTCTTGGGTATTCAGCAGTGACTGTTTTTAAACAGCTTCATATTTAGTTGCTCATTATATGAGAACTATTATTATGAGTTACACGTTTTCAAACACACATGTTCATCGGTTTTTAGTAGTTCTTGAATTAACTACTGTCATTTCTGTTGAATCTAGACAATATAGGTGAAACAAGTTCCCAGAGACTGAAGTGACATCTTAGAATCACTCCTGTTGTCTAACTAAAAGTCTTATGCTCAGAGATATTAAATATTCCATTATATAAAGGCAGAAAAAATGTAAAACAGCAAGCAGCACCTTCTCTCATTTTCAGAGATTCTAAGAATAAATCCGTAGACACTTTTGCTTGATAACTTATTTTCTTTTAAATTTATTATATTCCACTATCTGAGGACTTGTTTCAGGGAAAGTCTATTCTCACAGCATCACACAGAGACTCTTTGGCTTCTTCTTTTAACCCGTTTGTGTCATTTCTTGTGTATTTTCTTCAGGACATCATCCCATTCGGTAACAATCCGGTCTTCCGCTGGGTTTTCGGATGGATGGTTCCTCCTAAGATCTCTCTGTTGAAGCTCACACAGGGAGAGACCATCAGGAAGCTTTACGAACAGCACCACGTGGTCCAGGACATGCTGGTGCCCATGAAGAATCTGCAGGACGCCATCACATGCTTCCACGAGAACATCAAAGTAATACTTGCGAATAGACATACCCTCTGAATACTCTGTGCTTTCAGGACAAATTGATTGAAATGTGTGTGTGTGTGTGTGTGTGTGTGTGTGTGTGTGTGTGTGTGTGTGTGTGTGTGTGTGTGTGTGTGTGTGTGTGTGTGTGTGTGTGTGTGTGTGTGTGTGTGTTTTCAGGTTTACCCTCTGTGGCTGTGTCCGTTCCTGTTGCCTTCAGGCAGAGGGATGGTTCATCCCAAAGGTGAAGAAGATGAGCTGTACGTGGATATCGGGGCTTACGGAGAACCTAAAGTCACAAACTTTGAAGCTAAAGCAACAACACGTCAGCTGGAAAAGTTTGTGAGAGATGTGCATGGGTAAGAGTCAAGGGATACGGGATATTTAGCATCTGTAACTAAGCTGACATCACAGTCTATTGCTATTACATTGACACACCTACTCTTTATATGTCTTTGTGACTCCTGCAGGTTCCAGATGCTCTATGCAGATGTGTACATGGACCGAGAGGAGTTCTGGGAGATGTTTGATGGACAACTGTATCACAGACTGAGAGAGGAACTGGGCTGTAAAGAGGCTTTTCCCGAGGTTTACGACAAAATTAGTAAATCTGCTCGACACTGAGACAATGTCTGCAACTCACAATAGGAAGACATTTCCTCAAAAGCAATAAGCTGTTTTTCACAAAGATACATATCAGACTTTTCTATGGTGGAATTAAGCTTTGTACAAACAAGCTAAAACGAGAGACTGTGTCTTTAAGGTGACATCTAGTAGGGAAGTTGCGTGTTGCAGCTGAATACCCCTCACCTCACCCTCCTCTTCCAAACATGAGAGAGAACCTGTGGTAGCCTTCAGTTTTCATAAAAAACTCAAAGGGGGTTTAGTTTGTCCAGACTAGGCTACAACATGGTTGCCTCTTAAGTATTTGAATACAAACAAGCCAATCTAGGATACAAAATGTAAAAAATTGGCTTATATTTTGATATGTAAATGAGAAAACATCTCATTGAGCGATTGAATGTAACAGTATCAGACCCTTTTGGATTTAAAATGTACATTAAAGAATGGTTTCCCCATTGTCCTTTATTTCTCAGAGAATAATTTATGGACCCTGATGAAATCAGGACTGATACTAATGAGTGTGAAATTTTGTGCAGATCCCCCCAAAAATGCTGGTCTACCGAGTTATTGGATAGATGAAGACAGATGTACTTGATCTAAAAAATTACTTATTATTTGTATATATTCTGAAATGGCTCATTCTGCAGGATGAGGACATAGTTGACTATCCAGGATATACCAGTGAAGGACTTTACAGTTAGTAGAAGACATACTACTTCATACTACATCTCCCAGCAACGCCCACCGATGCTTCCAGTCTCCTTATTGAAGTTCACGGTTACGTAAAGGGAGCACGTGCAGGGAGGTGTTACCTGAGAGTTGAGGGGAACCAGTGGAGTGGACGACTCTGCAGCACATCCTGACACTTGCTGTTTCCGCCTCCTTCTTCTCCGCTTGTACAGTGAGTTAGCAGCTCGGCTTCTGAAGTTAGCTTCACCGTCACATCTCCGACCGCCTGCTTCTGTTACCACAGGTAGGCTGACCTCTGACTTCTCACTGTCAAACATGTCTGCTCCGTGGTGTTGGACAGGGACAATACGCCCGAAATAGTTTTCCAAGTCGAGCCAACTTTACTCGAGGTTAACCTTAGCTAGCTGTTAGCAACTAGTCGGTGAAGTTCCATTAACCACACGGTCATATTTTACTACTGAGTCGGTGGCTTTCAAAAGGTGACTTTGAAGGTTTGTTGACGCCCCTGTGTGTGTGCGCGCGTGTGTGTGTGTGCAGGGAGTGAGAGAGATCACTGCCGTGTGTGTGAGAGAGTTTGTTTGTGTGTGTGTGTGTGCGCGCGCGCGCATGCGTGCGTGCGTGTGTGCGTGCGTGTGTGAGTGAGTGAGTGAGAGAGAGATATTGTCCTGCAACTCTTTCTGTGTGTGTGTAGACTTAAGGAGTATAAACACTGCAGGAATTCTCTCTCTCTCTCTTGCCGGGTAAGACGTCAGCCCCCGTTTCCTTGACAACAATGCGGAAGTATCTGTTGCAAACGCTTTTCTTCTGCACTAATAAAAGTGAGGGAGGTCAAACAGCCAGCTTCTGTTTGTTGATTGCTTTTGGGAGCTGAGATGATGATCTGTCACATTGAAGCGGATGGATGAGTGGACTGTGTTTCTGTCTGCACGTCACACATCTGGGACTGCAGTGGCTGAAAGGTGCAGCTCACTGTCACTGCTCATAAAATGTTACATGTTGTTATACTCTCCTTGTGACAGATTGGTTGTATTTGCAGAAGCTTTGAAGTGGAGCACCAAGAGCCCTCCAGACTACAAGACAACACATAACAAGGCATAGCTAGTTCCCCCCCCCCACACGCTGCTGCTGCTGCTGCAGCATACAGTGGAGTCCTGACCACAGAAGAGAGAGGCTGAGGAGGAACCATGTCCACCGACCAGGACCCAACGTTCTCAGTCAAGCTGCTGCAGCTGATGCTGCTCTCCACCTACTGGGGGATGCAGATTTGGGTCACCTTTATTTCAAGTTGGTACCAATTACACACTGTATAAAAAATCACTGTTTTATTTCTTGAGAAATTCTCAAAAATGTGAAAAAAAACCAACAACCTGGATCAGCATCTGTCGACCTAATGATTAAAATGCAATTTAGTCCTGTTAATAGATTCTTCCTTGGTCACCTCCCAAGACAATTTCATTGTAATCAGTTATGTAGTTTTGCTTAATTCTGCTAACAAACAAACACTGAAAACATAAACTACTTGGTGGAAGAAACAAGTGAGGGGTTGATAGAGAGGGACCGGGAGAGACTGGGAACTGGTTAGAGGTTTTGTGGTTATGCTATATGCACAATCACATGTATTTATATGTATTCAATTATGTCTGGAACGGAGTTTCTCCCTGTGCAAGATGTGAACAGGACCTCAGTGATCTTTACAGCTGTAAAGCTGGCCACCTTTCACCTACATTCCAGCTCAGATTTTTCCTTTGTTGTAGCTCAGTCATTACAGTTATGCAGTTTGTAATAATTTAAGGAGTGTCCGCACTTAGAGATGTGCCATTCACGTTCCTTTCTACATAATTTCGTCTGTATGTAATCAACTGAAAATGACCCCTTGACGTCCAGTACAATACAACATCTGAGCTTCCTGCCAATATTCAACTACAAATCTTATATTTGTATCATGTTAGTGCTGTGGTAGAATTGTATAATGGTCATCTTCCCACCTGAGAGAGGGAACAGGCAAAGTCGAGCATGCACCAAGCAATTTGTTCCAGAAATTTTCAAAATAATCTCTGATAATCATAATGGGATTAAGATGTATGCACTTACATTTGAGTAAACCTATGCAGATATGACTAACTTCAGCTGTAAATCAAAAATGGAAACTTTAACCTTGTTATTTTCAGGAAATTTTTATAGCAACTCTTTGGGCATAATGAATTAGTGTTTTTCTGCAGGAAATTTACTGCAGTGCTAATAAGTTGCTGTGATTTCTGCACAGGCTTTGTGATGGACAGCCACCTGAGCAGACACACGTACGGGTTTATTCAGAGTCGCCTTGTCCCGTTCTACCTCCACCTGGGTTCAGCTTGTGCCTTCTTCAACCTCACCATCTACGCCGTGTATCACCCCAGCGACATGCTGGACGACAGAGAATCCTTTCAGGTGTGTAGTGTCTTCCACATCCTCGCATTGCTCTTAACCTGCATTTGTGGTCATACATTAACGTGCACTTCTGCTCTCTCCCCACCAGATCTTCATCTTCTTTGTGTCGGTGACGGTTGCGGCAGTCAACGCCCAGTGGTTTGGTCAGATGACATCGGAGATCATGGCAGACATGCACCTCATTGAGCAGGCGTGCGGACTAGGGCAGGACATCGGCCTGTCGTCTAACCGTGAAGCTTACGCCAAGCTGTGTGAGTCGGATGTCAAATACAGACACCTCAGCAGTCGCCTGTGGCTGTACAGACTGCTGTCCTCCCTCTGTAACCTCTGCTGCATCGGCTGCAATTTCTACAGTCTCTGGTACTTGGCCGAGAACCTCGCCACGCTGTAAAACTGACACTCAGCAGCTGAACTGTAACATCGCTTGGTAGTTAACGTTTCTTACCAATCTAGTATTGTATCAAAGCCATAAGTTGTATATCTAACACGTAAGGTCTGTCTCTCAACATCTGCCTTAAAATGAAAATGGATTGAAAAAATCTGTTGGTCCCGATGTTCTTCTATCTTGAAGAATAATGAAAGGATTTATCTTCCATGCAGAGATTTCTTTCCCACTTCTTTATCAGTTTTGAAAGAGAAAGAGTCAGTCAAGCTGAATTTCTCTCTGACATGTTCTAGGGAGACAAATCACTTCCTGCAATGAGCCTAATGACTGATCTTTCACCTAGTGAGAGGCTGGTGGCTGGTGCCTTACAATTTATTTTCACTGTTAAATTTATTTACCTTGATAATATGGTTCATTAAAGGAGTCTATAAAAGGGAATGCTTTTAAAATCCCAGAGACAATGCAGGCAGATAATGGCTCAAATGAACTGAACTGCTTTTTAAACGAAGGAACAGAACATGTTTAAGTAATAAAACTGCTGCTGTGCTGCTTGGTCCTGCTCTCCCTGTTTGGGTGGAGTTTTTATACCTTGCTCTCAGTGTTGTGTCACAGGTTTATCTGGCTTTCCAGAAGATTGAAAGTGATACTATCTTTATCTCTCCTGGCTGCTGCTGCTGCTGCTGGTATATAAATAGGTAAAAAACTTAAAGTATATAGTAAATAATTACATCTGCAATCCATACAAAACACACTGGCACCATTGATTTGATTGATGTAATAGAAAAATAATGTATTGGTGTCTGAAAGTTTTACATTATGATCTAACACTTCATTTTATGCCTTTATCGTGAGAGGCTGAGCTCTGGCAGCTCACAACCACTCCTGTGGCTGTATCTGTGCTTTCGCTACTCTTTACATCTTCTGGTATATTTTAACATTACCAAAGAAAACATCATGAAGACAGACATTTTTTTAAGCCAGGGGCTTCTTCAGATAGGACCTATGCAAATAAAATAAAAAGCCTTATTCAGCAGCTTTATGCTGCTGTGAGAGCTCAGCCTTCATTTGTGGCTGAGAGGGAATGAACCACAGGCAAAAGTCTGTTTGAAAACCTGAATGGCTTCTCAGCAGTCAACATCCCAGGATGATCTTCAAAATCACATCAGACACACTATATATATATATATTGGTGAAGGATTTTGTGCTTCATTTTACAAACCTTCATGCACTGAGCATAATAAAGACAATATTTTATTAAAGCTAAATCATTTCTTCAGTTGTACTCATACAAGTATGGGTAGTGTGCTCTTGCAATAATGTTCTCAGGTGTCGGAGCCTTTTTTGGCCAAAGTCCATTGTTGTTGAATCTGTGGTTTGTTTGTTTTATATTGTGTTGTGTCTGTGCACGTTTAAACCATGTTGTCCTGCTCTGACAGCACCTCCTTGTTGTAACCTCCTCCTGAAGTGATACTGCAGCTCTGTGACCTCTGTTCTTCTGGTTTGTGTTTGTGACTGTGAGAAACGTCTATTATACCAAAGTAGAAAAATACTTCAACACAGTTGAACAGCTCTAATCTGGGCAGGGTATGGACTCTGTTCCTCTCTCTTCTTTTTTTAATAGTTACTTCAGACTGGACTGATTAAGGTGCTTATTATCTGTCGTTACTGGCAATAACAATGCAATAATATTACTTGGTTGTTTTAAATTCCACTCAGTTTGTCTATTATAATTTAATTAACCTTGGACACATCCATATTAACATAAAAGCTCTTTGTGGATATGGAGTTTTAGATATTCTCACATAAGTTTCTTAATGATGTTAAAGATAATTAGATAGTTAGATTAGATAGTTAAAACTGTTATGGTGGTGGGTTTATATTGAGATGTTTTCACCTGTGGTTCTATGTTTTGCATAAAAAAACAAGTTCTCAAATCTACCTTCTGCCAATTTAATTTAATTTTTGTCTATATGTTAGCCATAAAAAAAAATGTTACTTAGTAAACTCACAATGGCCCATTCTGTTTTTGTATCTGAATATAGTTTTCTCTTAAAGTCTCTTTGAGGATGTCCACATGTTTCAGAAGTGAAGATATTTAGCCCTCTGCAGTCTTATACTGCTCATTAGTGAGTCCACATGTGCTCCCTGTTTACGGCTGCTTTTTCTAAGTGAGGCAATACTATAAACAAGGGTTATGTTGTAGCACTAATGGGCCCGAGCACAGGCATTTTGAAAAATGTTGCGCTCATTTCAAACTACTCCAGAATACAAAAATATCCATGGTTCTGGAATTACCTGCAAAGTTTCATGATATTTTTAGCATGTCTAGGCCCTGAAAAATCCCCCGAAAGGGAAATAACAATAATAGCAAAAAACCTTACAATTTCAATAGGGCCTCCCACCTTTCGGTGCTCGGCCCTAATAAGACATCTTCAGCTCACATGGTCTGATTTCTACATTTGCCTTAGTAAGATTAGAAAAATGTTTAATTTTAGTGCCTCTTAGTGGTAGAAAAAGAAGAAAAAAAACATATCTCAGAATATGTTGAAAGTTACTGAAATCATTTTGTTTTTAAAACAAAATTAGTCAGATACATGCCAGCTTGATTTGATCCTTGGCCTTGTCATGCTTTGCCACGTATGACTGCAGAGAGACCTTTCCTTTATGATCAGCTGCAAACACAGACTTTCTATAGACTGTATAGATTACTGAAAAAATGTCAGTAATCAATAGTAAGTACATTTTTGTGTTACAAGGAATTTGAGAAAGTACAAAAATCGAATTAAACTAAGAAATCCTAACACCCAACCAAGAAATTAGAGTCCATTGTGTCAACAGTTTTGTTTTAATGTAAAAATACATCACATTGTTCCAGCTAAAAATGCAATGTTACTGTGAGATGAGATCAGCATCCACACTTAACAAGTCACACCATCTATAAAAAATTAATATTAGTCTAAAAAAGTAATAAATATAAAATGATGTAGATAAAAATGTAAAAAATAAAGAAAAGACAACACTCGTACCCGACTACTGAAGGTTAAGATTACCATGTTTCTCTTGAAATAACCTAAAACTTACATTTCAGGTACAATAATCTCATTTCAACGTATAAATGTTGGTGAGGCAGTTCAGCAGGAGCTACCTCAGTTAAAAGTGCGATAACACTGTGTCAAAAAGAAAAGAAATGGGTCCCCTTGTTTGTTAATTCTGCATAGAGAGAATCACTGACATCCACAACAAACATTCTGTTAATCTGAAAAATGTAAACCGTTCTCTTTAAATTATCTCCCAAGAGGAGGCAGGAACAATATTAAAAGTCACAATCCATGATGGGAATCGACAGTCCACTGCACATCCACTCTGTTTGGTTATAGGACGAGGTTTGATCACTGTCATTAACCCTCCGTAACACGCTTGTAACAGTGTATCCACAAAACTCAGAAAAATATAAAGTACGTGAATCCGAAATAACAGATAATGACAGTGCCAGTGCATCTCTGTTCTTAGAAGGCATCTATAGTAACATTTCTTGTAAACAGCAAAAACCAGGATTGTGCCTTTATAATAAGCGTTACATACTTTTCCCACGATTCATCAGTAAACACCTATGCTTCTAACAATCGGCCGTCCCAGCTGTTCGCTCCTGTGTTCAGGAAACTTTACATCATCCCAACATTTAATGTTCAGTATGTCGGACTGTCAAGAAATGTTCTAACATAAATAACACTGCTTCCCTGTTTCCCTTCTTCTTAATACTCGCAAGCACAGTATCAAAATACAAATATTTAAAAAGAAAACCACATCAAAAAATAGAAATCAACCCACAATCCCACAGGAGGGTTTCCTAAGCATGGCAACAGCAGGGGGAGTCATGGTGAAGGATTTCACCACCAAACCGTTCCCATCAGCTTTGTTTTTAAAAGAGTCCATAAATAAAAGTCGTACTAAAAATAGAGTTTTCCTGTTCGTCAGCATAAAAATAATTAAATCCAGTGTCTCTGTCATACGACCACCTTGCCTTTGATGTCCAGCTTGTTGCTTTCACTTGGTTTGGTTGTCTGCTCCTCTGTGAACGTGATGTAGGAGTACACCATACTGCCTGCAATACTGCAAAACACAAACAGAGAGCAACTGTGTTACACTTCACAAACATTAAGTAAACAGGAAGTGAGAGGCAGGAGAACAAAGCATTGTAAAACATTTCATCTGAGACTGGATTTCAATATCAAATGTCTGGATTATTGTTAGGAGGAGTACAGATACAACACATCAGTCTTAAAACCAGCCCCATAGAAAGAAACCTGCATATTTATACTACATTTTAAACATGGTGAAAAAAAAAATGATACATCTACATACATACATAAGACTTTCAGCATTTGAAGCAAACTTAAGCAAATGAGCCCATTTCCTACCTGATATTTAAACCTATGAAGTTGGTCCAAGAGAAAATGTAGTCTCCGCTGAACACCATCCCAATGTATGTCACCAGGACATTCTGCAAAGAGAAAAATATGAATAAAGTTTGTGAATGGCCCCTTGCTAGTTGGAAGTCGCTTTGAATAAAAGCGGCAGCTAAATGACATGTAATGTGATTGTGACTAATACTTGACACACAGACGTGCAGCTCACCTTGATGCAGCCCACGATCGTTGTTGTTAAGGCAGAGTTGTACTGGGTGCAGAGCACAGTGGAATACATCAGGACAAACCTGCCAAACAAAATGTGATCATATTTCTCAATTCAACACCTGTTGGAGCATGAAGTCAGATTTCCCAATCTTTTTGCAATGTGGGGTCATTTGAACTACACAATGGCTGCAATGGCTGAGAGTGTAGACTTCAGCCACTGATATAAGAGAAATTTGGCACAATCCAGATGTTCAACTCGGGTACAGAACACAATCCTGCTTGTTTGTGTGCAAACATGCTCATCATACATTATAATCTGGCCTTACCCCATGATACATGACAGGATGAACTGGGTGAGGAAAAACATGTTGGACCAACCCTCATATTTAATCGCCTGAAAAGAGAGGGACATTGTGAGAACTAGCACTAGCAGTGAAGACACATGCACATAAGAAGCATAAAAACAAGGGTGACACTAAACAGGTTGTAAATTCAGGTCGGTGCTTGTCTGATGATTCAGTGGGAAAAAAAACTTAATGAACAAAGAAGTTAGTCGCATTTTAGGGAGTTGATGTTGTAACACAAATTCAACACAGAGTTTCCATTAGCTTTAAAGGATAGTAGTGTGTATCTCTGCTGTGGTTGCTCAAGCTAGGGGAGTTGGAGGCACTGCTGTAATAACTCTACTAGGTGCATAATAGCAGCTTTGTGCCTTTCTGGCTGCCGGGCCCCAGCTGGGCAGACCAGAAGGTCTCTGCCAACACTGCACAACAAACACACAGCTCATATTTACAGTGGACGCCCATGACTTCACATGTGCTCTCACTTCAATTTGGGATTAAACTTTGTAATAACTGGCCAGCACCAAGACCATGACCTCATGACTTGATGGTTTAGTCTCTGCTTGAAAAAAGATGTTTGGCTGTTTTAATGAATATAACTGGACACAGAACTTAAAGAGGGGACACACCAAACAACTGGAGAGTCAAACTACTTACCTTCTGCACATCTCCAGTCGCATGAGCAAACATTAGAGTGGGAATTATCATAAATAATGCATTGTAGTACAACAATCCATATTTCCCCAGCTCCTGTGAGAGCGAGAGAGAGAGAGAGCATAGAAACAGATGGACAGGGAGCGACAGGAACACAAAAAATTAGCACAGCGAGAACAGAGGGTTAGTCACAAGTCTCCCAGTTTGTTTTACACTAACTAGCGTACGGATGCCATGCGGGGCCAGCCCACTTTACAACCTGGAACCTCTGCATTCATAGGGTTCCCACATCTTCTCAAACATCCAATTCAAGGACTTTTCAACCACCTCCTGCATAATTCCCTCAAATCCAAGGACCCAACATGGCATAGTTTGAGTCACGGTTCAGGGTTTATTAGTGTGACAATGGTAAGAATTTCTATAGTGAGAACTCTCAGGCTTTACAGAGGGTCACACACCCCGAAAAAAACAAGGGCTGGAAGGTGTGAACACAACTGAGCTGTTACAGTAATAGCAAACAATGTGGCCTTTTGCATTTTCTTGCACAGATCAGCAAAACAAAATATTGTGCAAGAGACAGAGACTTGTTCATGAGTTGAAGAGCTGAGAGACAGTAAAAGAAAAATCTCACAAAATATATATAAATTAGGGTATAAAATAGACTATACTATGCGTCTCTATTCTGAAAAATATTCAAGGGTGCAATTTTTTTTTCCTCAAACTCTCGGGGAATTTCAAGGTCCTGTTTCTGATCTGAATTCATTTGACTGTTTCGTGTATATCCATCTTTGACTCCCTCGCAATGACACACACACACACACACACACACACACACACACACACACACACACACACACACACACACACACACACACACACACACACACACACACACACACACACACACACACACACACACCTCTGTTTAGCTCAGTGCTGGCAGATGGTGCTCTACAGACATCGAAGACTAAATCTGGATCCAGTTCGTCCTCTGCTGTAATGTGAGCTGAACAGTTTGCTTATGTGACACTAAAGACTGACTAAAACAAGCTACAGGCCATCTCTGATATGATACTCAAACACTTAGAAAGTCTAGAACAGCAGACTAATAAACCTAGGCCAATAAAACGAGGAAGAAAAAACGAGCCACAAAGATGCAGGGCTGTTTAAACAATGTAATAATTAAATACACTTATGAGGAGTGAAGAGAACCAGCTCAGGGTCCCCGTGTACATTGAGTTCCTTTGAGCCCGACACTGAAGGACAGTTTACTTTCTCCAAATTCACCAACACCAGCCCAAGGCCAAAAACAGCTCCTGCCCAACAATGGTTACTATTCATCAGGCGGTGCCGCTGCCTCATACCTTTGCATCCAATTTTTGTTTCACATAGACTCCATTGGCTGCAGTCAGCACGTCGTTCAGGAGAATGACCACGTAGCCTTGCAGGTCGAAGGACAAGTCAGCGCTGCGGGCGGAGACGATGGGAAAAAAAGCATCCAGGGAGTAAATAAGTTTTCTGTCACTGAGAATTTAGCTGCGAGCATGATCTGTTTCAGCAGAGCTCCTTTAACTACAGATATACAACATGTGTCTAATGACCCTGAAGACAACATCTTTTAAGTAGGCACATATATCACGACAGGAGAAGCCTTTGTAGTGAAGGTAATTCTGCTTTGGTTAACTGCTGTGGCACCTGGATGCATTAGAGCTTACCTTGCGGCTATAAACGCCCCGAGGATCATTGTAAATACTGTCAGCTGGACTGGCCTGGAGAATTTCTTCCTGTCAAAGGTCAGAGACAGGAGAGCTATTAAATTCAATCTGAGCCCTTTGAGCAGCAAATGAAAGCCGACGATACAGGTCAAGGAGAAAGTCACAGTTTAAATGACAGGGAATGTGAGTTGTCTTACTTGAGCAGAAATCCCTCTGCCAGCAATGTGAATAAAATGGAGAACCTCCTGAGGACAGTAAGCATCGGCAGACTGGTGGAGGTGGACATAGATAACAATCGTTATTGACACTAAAAAAAAAAATTCTTTGAGCCTCATCCAGCCTGGGTAGTGCAGCGGCGGAGACTTACTTTAGCCTTTTGGTTACAAACAGCCCAGTGATTTGATTTCCCACATAAAGAAGAGGTAGAGGAAATGTCTGGAAATCAAGGGGAAAATACATGTAGGCATCAGACACGGCTACAATCCAATAGTTTATTTGTTTGACAAAAGCAAAATGACAAAAGCATCCTGCATCAATGTCTCAAATGTTGTTATACGTACATCCCTGTTGTATTATATACATCATCTGCTCAAAGTTTGACTTACACGACGGTACAGTGAATATATTTGAGTTTGGGACAAACTGTCCAGCTGAAGAAGACATCTATGGAAGCCTGCAGTGGACATGCTTCATTCAAAAAAACCGAGGAACAGGGTCGTCTCACCTTGCGAGGTATACTCTCATCGCAGTCCGGGAAGCTGATCACCTTCGCAGCCTTGCCCACCCACAGCACGACCACTGTGGCCAACATCTGCACACAGACACACGTTCAATGGAGAAGGGCTTTGTGGCTCTGCCTGTTTTCAATGTGGTGTTTGCTGATGTGCACGAGGGAGAAACATTCAACTTACTTGTCCAATGCCGACACATATTGAAGAAGGGAACCTGAAAACAGTTAGAGCCCGGTTAGTCCCAGTGAACCTTACAGGATGAGCACAACGTAAACTAGCAGCTTATGGGGCAATTAGCTTGCTAACTTGCTAATAAACATTGCACTTTGAAACGGGTCCTCGCTAGCCAAAAAGTTACCGTTAGCTAAGGAGCTCCACCGGGGTCTGGCTCCCCTACTTCGGCCAACCCAACTTCCACTAGCTAGCTTAGCTAACACGTTAGCTTCTCCACTAATAACCGTTATAGAAGCGTCTCCGATATAAAAGCCGCTCACCCGTAGTTAGTGAGGACGCTCTTATTCACCACGATGATGAAGAACGAGCTGACACCGTAAAACCCGGCGGCGAACAGCTTCACGAACACAGGTTTGTCCGCCATCCCCGACAAGTTCTCACTCCTCTCTGACTGTCGACTCTTCCCATGCCATCACGGCACCGCTACACACGCGCACGCACACGCACACACGCGCACGCACACACACACACACACACACGCGCACACTCGCTCATGCGCGCGCACACACACGTTTCACAATTTCCGCCCCCTCAGGGTCTGAACATCATAGCACCCAACTTTTTATGCTAGTGTATCTGCGCAGCTAACACCTGGCTACCTCTCACGTACACACACACAGAGCTGAAAACACAAACACACTTCGGTCACTTGTTACAAACTTTAAAGCAGGAGCTGGATTGGAGACATTTACGGAGATCAAGTGAACCCTCATCTGTTAAAAATCCCCGTCAGGCCACTCGCTGCTTGTCTATTCGAGGTGTTACGGTACCGGTGCCATGTCACTTGTTAAAAAGTCCAATTAAATACTTGAAGAATTCTTTACACTGTACATAATACAATACATAAAACAAGTTATTAAATAAATATGATAATACAATGCTGTATAACTGAAATTCTATGTTAAAACATATTACATGCGTATACATTGTGGTATATATATATATAGATATATATATATATCTATATATATATATATATCTATATATATATAGTTTTTTTTAACATTACATAACATTTAAAAAAGTGTTTGAAGTCCAAACACGTCTATGATTTATTAGTGTACAGCAGGAGCTGATATTGTATTTTTCAGCTAATCACAATCTTTGCTTCTGTTTTTACCAGTTTTTGATGTAATGTTAACTGTTCAACCACAAGGTGTCGAAGGAAACAAATATTTGACCCTATAATTCAGAACTCTGTCGTTATCCTTTCAGCAGCAGTATTCAGGGGTTTGAGTCTTTTTTGCTAAGCGTCTACAAGCTTTGTGCTGGATTTGAGCCATTTCTCCCATTCTTCCTGGGAAATCCTCTCACTCTCCATCAGTTCCAACCAGAACAGATTCACTGTAATATCTTATTTAACATGACTGTTACTAATGTCAGATACTCCTCGTAAAGTCACTTGTGTTTGCATGCAACACAGGATATGCAGTTGTCACAATTTGAAGATAAAAAACCACAAGTGTACCGCTGCAGACTCAGATGAATCTGTTACAGTCCGTTTTTGCCTTTCGCTGGACGACCATCCCTTTTAATCATGAATGCAATGGAAGTTAGTGGTCTTTTAATTTACCATAATTTTTCTTGATCTGTTTAGCTTGATTGAGAAAGGGGCAATTTTATTAATAAATAACCTTTCATACAAAGAGGTGGGGTGGGGTGGGGGGTCACAGTATACTACAATCTTCTAGAGAGGAGATGGAGCATTGAGCTTTGCTCTAATTATAAATGACCAGTGAATGAAGGCCAGCTTCATGACCTGACCCATGTGTATTTTGGCAGGTGGTTGTGAGAGAAAAACCTGACGTGTCGCTGATAAGGTGTCTCCCTCCATGTGCCACGTTGTCAAACAGAGAGCACAGTTGTTGAATCAAACCCAACATTGATCCTTTTTGAGGAGAAACAGCAGCAGCAGAGGACCAATCTGACCTGAGCCATGTCTGGACTGAACGCATCTCTCGGCTACTTTGTGGCTTTGGTGATTTTTGCAGCGTTAGTACGGACTCTTCTTAAAAAATGGTCTCAGTTGAGCTTCGTTCTGGAGTTTGCCTCCTCTTTCATGCTGGTGGGCTGCTGGCTGGAGGTGCAGACCATAGTAGAGGTGGGTCAGTGGGCTGGGGGCTTGGGTCCTGATGTGACCGTGACCATGCTGTTTGTGGTGCTGCTGACCCACGGTGTGGTCTGTGGTGGAGCATCAGGGAATCCTAACCAGGTTGTGCTGAGGTTCCTGCAGCTGGAGGCCTCCATTCTTCCCACTCTGCTGTCGGTCGTCTCCCAGTTCCTCGGGGCACATTTAGCAATCCATATTGCTGGGTACTACTGGAGCCTGGAGCTGACTGACATGCACATGATCAAAAACCTGATGGCCTCGTCGTGCAGCACGTCCCTGCTGGTCTCTTTGCTTCAGGGTTTCTTTACAGAGTGTGTTTGTGCTTGTATCTTTCACCTGGTCCATCTAAACCTGCGACGCAGATCTGCCTTGATCCGGGTCCCTCTGATTGCTGTCCTCCTCACATTCCTGTCCCATACAGGTAAATTTGAGCTGGACCTGGAGAAGTCATCTCGAAAATGACACTTCAAAATTCCCTTTTACAACAAAACTTTTTATTTATCAATAAGGGAAATGCGAGCAGGAAAAATGAAGAGACAAAAATATACATTTATCAAAAAAAACAAAAAAACCCATCAGATTGGTTTCTCTGCTTTGGCTCAGTAAATGTGCAGTAGTTTGAGATCAGAGTCTGTGCACCCACAAGGTAACAGAGAATAGAAAAAAATATTAGACCAGAAGTTTACTTTGACTCTCCAGACAAAGTCAGATTGTGAAACTCAGAAATAATTACACAAAATGTTTTCAATCATTTGTTTACAACCAACTTATAAATTAAATCGTCCTTTTCTTATCATACACTTTTTCCCTCAGAGCTTTAAATGTTTGTATTTTAGGTGTTCATAGGAGTTATTTTCTCTGTCCCCCTTCTTTTACATTAAAAAAAAAACCTTGTTTCACCGATGAAACGAAGAACAACTAACAAACTTGATTTTCCTTTTTGCAGCCAGCGTCTTCACCTCAGCTTATATAAACCCATCTTTGTCTTACGGCCTCACCTTCCACTGCCCTGGATTTACCCTCACAGAGTACATGGTGGTCTACTGGCTGGGCCCGCTCACAGGTAAACTATAGTTAAATTCAATATACATGCATATCAGTGTCAGTTCTACAAAGTGAACATGTTGCTAACAGTGACTGGTCTGTGTTGTAGGCATGATCCTGGGTCTGCTCTTGTACATGGGACATATTCCAAGGATTTTTGCCAAGAACCTTTTCTACTCCAATAAAACTCGTTTCAGAGCGCCCAAAGGAGACAAAGGAGAGAAGAAGAAAGTGTGAAAGAACAGCAATCAGCACTTTAGGAAAATAGTTAGTAGATCGATAAAAGTCAAGATATTTTTATCTCAACCTAACAAGCATCTACAGAATTTAAAATTATAGAAATAAAAACTACTAATAATAATACCTCAAATTTACATACTTTCACTGTTTTTGTCTGCTATTTTCAATGAAATCAAGACCATTTGGTGGCATCAATCAGAATGACACAACAGGCAGTTACACAAGCCACAGATGGTACAGAAGCCAAACATTCTCTAAATCAACAGAATGAAATTAAGGTATGACAGAAGTGAAGAGTTGTTATTTAGAAAAATATACAGCAGCTTCATCTGATTGTGCATGTTCAACACAGCAGCACACACTTTATAAAAAAAGCAATATCAGACATCAAGATATCGAGGTCAGAAGAGAGTAACTGCTGTTATGTGCCGTCTTTACTCTGGGTGGCGCTGGATTTAGAGGCCTGTGACCCATCAGCTTTTTTGTCTTTTTTTGTCTGATGTTGAGCAGAATGGCCTGAATCTGTGGACAAAGAGGGAATAAAAAGAAAACATTCAGTACCAAGTGCAACACATTCAAAAAAGTATTAATTCCCTGAGTGGAAGTTCAAAAGTATGAGTTTGTGGCTTCATTCTAATTTCAAATGTTTGTGAAGCCAATTTACACAGTGATAGTAATAGTAATGATAGTGTGTAGTGTTCATTTGAAAATCATCACCTGGTGGTTTTTGTTGATCCATCTGAGCCTTGGGGTTATCCACCCATAAACAATAATCTGGATTATTCAGAAACTTCTTGCTCTGGCCACAGCTGAGACACGTCACCACGGTGAAGCGAGTCTTGCGTTTTTTCCCTTAGGAGACAAAGTAAAAAATAGATTAGCAAATCTTAATAAGACATTTATTTCTCTAAACTAGCTAAAAAACCTAAGATCTGTCATTACACTTGGTATGTAATACAAACATGGGAAATGTAAACTACAGTAATGACATGGTAAACTCTCAATGGCAAACTTACTTTGTTGTCTTGTTGTAGCAGTTACACCAGGGATAAGTAAAGAGAAGCACTTCTTGCATATTGTCCTCTTCACCGATGGATCTCTGCAATAAAAAGAAAACATTAACTCATATGGAAAACCACATTTATGGCTGGAGAGATGCAACTTGATTAAAGAATAAAGCTGGCAGTATTTCGGGTTTTTATCACGGTCATCAATGCCCCTGAAAAGACTTGAGTTGTCCTCTTTAAAAATGTTCTGACTTAGACTAACAAGTCTGTGGCTCTCATCCATTGGCTCTTACAAAGATGCAAATGATTTAAAAATATGCTGTTTCATTAGGAAAGGTGCAATCATTACCAATAAAGCTGGATGTTGTATTTTTATGTGAACTTTACACATGCAGGAGTAAACTGTGGATTTGCTGGGGACTATTTTCAGCAAAGGATAGTAAATATTCGGTGCTTTAGGTAGTATGGAACAAACACAAAATAAAAATAAATAAAAATAAACTACAGTGCTTGTTTTTATTGTATAGAATTAACATGTTGTACAGTGCAAAAGTGTGCCTCTTTGTTTAGTAGTTTTTTAGTGGAATTAATACACAGAGGAATATGCTGAAGTACAGATACAATTAATACAACTAGGATCAATTCAGGATGGGTTTAAGCCTTATTATCAAGAAAATACAATATCAGAAACTCACATAAGATAAAATAACCTGTAAATATTTTATTGTAAATCAAACGGTCTAAAAGGAATTGAAAATATGCTACAAACAAAACAGCGTCACAGTCTCGTGAAGTTGAAGTGCCTTCAAAATAAAACTAGAAACAGCACCACAAACACCCTGGGTGATATAGAGAAGGATGGAACTCACTGTCTGAGAACCAGACGTCTCGCTACGGTTCTCTGGGTGAAGCTGTAGAAACGAGCCAGCTCCACATTCTCTGGGTTTTGAGATAAAACACAGTGAGCGGCCTGTGGAGATAAAACCAGGAGTGAGTGAGTGAACATCCAGGTGGCTACCGGCTAACACGTTAGCCATGTAGTAAGCAAGTAGCTTTACAGTTCATGTCCTACCTGGTGCAGATAGTTCAGTCTCTGGTAGGCTTCTCTGTCTTTTAGCTGATATGCCATTACAATAAATGATCAGAGAAAGAAAGGCTTCGTATCGTCCTCTTGTTTAAACTTCACAGTTCGAGCTACAGCAGCAGCCTGAGCTCTGCTCATATCAGTGACCGCTACACTTCCGGGCGACTCCTTCACAATAAATGCCCCACACAAATACAAATCTCAACGATGGTCGATATACTACTTCAAAATAAAGGTACTTAAGAGTTCAGTCAATCACATATAAAACATATGGATCCTCACTACCTGTTGAGAATCAGCTTGTTATAAGTATCAGAATAGTCACCTTTCAAGATAATGGCCTTCCCATGGTTTTTATTTCCTTTCTTCTCTCAAAGCCCATAAAGATTTATCAGCAACATTCATCATCGGATAAATATTACTCAAGATCATACTTTTTCTTTAACTTTCTTACCTATAATATTTTCACACAATTTCAGCAATTCTAAATGACTAAACCGCATAGTTATAGTTTTATTCCAATCAAAAATAGAAATTTTTCATCAAACCACTTCTTAATTCCATTTAAAAATGGTATGGCATGAGTACAGATAGGGCAAACCGTTAATTATCTACAGCACTGCTTACACTAGTCTATATTTATTTTCACGTTCACACCCAGAACACAAAAGCAAGAACAGATGCATTTATTTTGAGTGCACAGACAAAGATGTTAGTCATTCAGATGAGAAAAAGAAAACAAATGGCCTTTACCAGCCTTCGACAGCTAATCAGAATAAGGCCAATAGTTTTTGTTTTTTGTCAAAGTAATTATTAAGTACACAATATACACATGGAGAAAGCAATTTGTTTAGTCCAGAAGAACACAAAGGACAGATTTCAACATACAATAATAATTTTTAATAACAATAGAGAAGAAAGTATAAACCCTGTCAATCTAACAATTTGATTTGCCTGTAAGGTGCACCTCTGATAACAGGAGTCTAATGATACAGGGGAAAAACTGGTACAGAAGGTCTATCAGTCTTATCAACACAAACACGACAAATGTTCATGATGCAAATGCACTGAAATGTTTCCTATAAAATTGATGAGAGAAAATGTCCATTAAACACGGGTCGATGTGGAAATAGCAAGAGTGTTCTTTGAATGAGACCCAGTACGGAAGAAGGGGACACATATGAAATTCAAGTATCAAAAAAACTAAGACACCGACAAGCTGAAAAGCTAAATTACAAAGGTAGTAAAAATCACGGGAAAAGAGGCACTGACCCAATCAACAATACATTAGGCAACATTTTGCATTTGTTTAAGGCAGTTGATTAAAAAACTAAACTGAACTAGGCGTCTTCTTCATTCCAAGTTAAATACAAACCTAGCCCTAACATGTCACCAGGTGATCTGTTGTACAAAAACAACTACTACTGACTCTGAAACTAAGCACTTGAGTTTGACTTGTCTTCTGACATCTGAGTGAGAGTAGAGTTCATATGGACAGCGGTGGGGTTGTGCTCTATATTTTTGGTCTTCTTCACAGTGAGGTTTGTCAGGGCTTGTAAGGCTGGTGCATCAAGAGCGGCAAGTCAATCTCAGCCTATTGTCTGGCACAAATTCTAAATGGTTGGCACATATCTGTGCACAGCATGGGAAGGCATGGGAGCTAGTTTCATCAGCTAATGATTGCCCTTCATGGCCTCCTTGGCTGCCAGGATGAGAGGCGTGAGGCTGGACAGAGGCTTCGCCAGCTTCAGGAACGGATGCTGCACAACAGGAATAAAATCAACCAGGAGAAGAGGAGAAGAGGAGGAGAGGGAGAAGATAGAGTAAATTCAAGTGTTATCTTAATGAATCCATTGTAGATTTAAATGAAAGAGATCCAGTAAAAGGAAAAGTTAATGACCTGCAGCAACTCTTTGCCTCCTCCTCTTTTCTCGACATCCATTTCCAGGCATCGGTTGAGGAAATCTCTGAAAACTGGTGACAGCTTCTCGGGATTCTGAAGCTCGGGTGTGCCGTTCGTGGCGATCAGGTATAACGCCTGGCAAAGGGAACGATGAGAGAAAACACAAAGAACTGTGAAATCTAGTAAAAGGAAACAATTCACTTAAAATTGGCCATCTTTTAATAATGAGCTCAATAACAGTCAAGCCTTTTGACCTTACAAAAGCCAACAACATAAAGCATGTGATAAGATAATGGGCTGCAAAAAGTTGGCAATGAAGTACTGACAGGTTTTAAGTGTTTTTGCAATGAAGAGACTTGTAAAAGGCAAATTATAGATCAGGTTGTTCAATACTTTGATAGAAGCCTGACAAACCAGCGAATTCTACGTTGTCACCAAAAAGACCCAATTAGAAAGCAGTTGTGGGAGCGAGTATGTACATCATCGTTCCAAAACATCTCTGTTTCTGTCCGTCCAGACTAAAACCTGGCCACCCACCACTGTCTTTCTTTTAGTTAACAGGTGTGTAATGTCTCATCCCAAAATCATACACAACAAACATGATTGCATAAATCAGACAAAATAATTATTTAAACTTCTGTTAATGAAGTTTTAGCCAATATAATATCTTATAAGGGCACTTTTAAGCGTATATTTGAACTACTATTGAAATGTGTGTTTTTATTATATCTGAATTATGTGTTTGCTCTGACTCAGCATTGCTGATCTGCTGCTGCTCGCACATGGGTGTGTGTCAACCTGGGAATGTGCCTGCTGTGTGCAATATGGTTTTGTTTACGCTCATTCCAAGAAAGAATATCCCGAATCTCTAGAGGAGCAGCATGCTTGAGGCACGTCTAATAGGCAAAATGTTATGAAAAATGACATTAACATTTAGAATATAAAAAAAAAAATTGACATTAAATACTAATGGGATGAAGAGGAAGATTGACTCCTCTATTAGTCACTCACCATTTTGGATCTTGATATCAACATAAAAACACTAACATATCTGTAGTGATTATAAACATTACACTGTGCTTCTAGACCGAGATATCTCATTGCAAAGTGTTTTAAATGAGAGATGTTCCGGTAATGAGCACGTTATATAACCAAGATTAAAGTAAGTAACACATTCTGGCTGCCTCCTCTTACAACACTCAGAGGATGGAAAACGCTGTCTACTCACTCGAAGTGGGTTCTCATTCAGGTAGGGAGGCTCTCCTTCGACCATCTCAATGGCCATAATACCCAGTGACCAAATGTCTACTTTAGGCCCATAAGCCTTCCGGGTCACCACCTCAGGAGCCATCCAGTAAGGCGTCCCAACCATGGTGCTGCGTTTGCTCTGCTCGGGAGTGATCTGGGCACAGAAGCCGAAATCGGCTGTCGTACAGAAGAGTTAATACGTCGTCACAGTGAAGGGACAAGGTGTTGAAAGTTTATGAGGCGTTCTGATGAGAGCTGTGCAGCACTTACTTAATTTGACGGAGCCGTCCATGCCAAGTAACACGTTGTCACTTTTGATGTCTCTGTGGATGACTTGGTTCGCATGTAGGAATTCCAATGCTTGTAAACACTGCAGGTATGGAGAAGACAAGAGCAAATAGTTTATTGAACATAAAGCTTTTTTGAGAGTTAAGTTATAGTTTTTTTTTATATAAACCCTGCATTTAAAGAGAACTTTACCTCTCGACAGACAGCTGCTATCTGGGCCTCGTCCATACAGGTCTCTGTAACCACATCTGTCAGCGAACCACCAGCCAGGTACTCCATCACCACAAACAGCTCCTCCCCCAAAAGGAAACTGACAAGCACACCAAAATACACATCAAACAATCAAGAAGGTAACAGAACATTACAATCCAGACCAAATCAAATCCAACCTTGTTTAAGTGATCACTTCTTTAAATGATATCATCATTAAATGTCAGGCTGTGGGTTCACACTGACTCTTACCTGTCTACAAAGTTGACGATGTTGGGGTTCTTCATCTCCTTCATCACTAGAATCTCATTGATGATCAGCTCCTTCTTTGGCTGCTTTTGTAGGTTAATCTGTTTAATGGCAACCTGTTGCAAGGCAGGGTAAGAGATCACATGGTTTGAATGAACCAAATTCATAAATATGAAATAATCTCCTGCTCTGATGTGTGTACATTTTTAAAATCACCTTTGTCTGATTCTGTGACTTTATATTTAAGCACTTTGTATGTAGGTCTTGCATAATAGTTGGTATAGTAATAACTATTGTGTAGATTGTTAATGAGTTTCTTATGTAGCTTGCATAATTTGATTTGTCCTCACTAGTTGCCGTGTCACTAAAATAATGTATGTATGTTCGTATTCTCTCTGTAACTCAAGTATCACAATCAGATCCACTACATTACGTCACTGTGTTGCTGGTTAAGTTACACTGTCCATCACTTCTTACCTCCTGTCCTGTGGCAACATCAATTGCTGTGAATACTGTTCCTGACGCCCTGTCAGAAAAATGACAAGACCAGTTTACTTCAATGCACATTTCAACAAACTCTCCACTCAAGCATGTCTGCAGATCTACTGGACAGAAAGGTTCCAGGTTTGCACGCAAAACAGATGACCCTCTGTTTGTAGCTAGTATTCATTTAAACTGAGTATACTAGGGCTGAACGATTAATTGCATTTGCGATAAAATCGCGATATGATAAAACGCGATTTTCTAATCGCAACGTGCGCGATTAAAACGTGCGAAAGAGAGTAGGGCACTGGGCGGCTGTCCTCACCCGCAGCAAGAATGCCGCAGGACCACAAAACTCCTCTGATCAAGAAGATAGCGAAGCAAGGCTGCATCACCTACAGGGTCCTAAAGTCTTCGGCCGACGTGGCGGACTCACAGAGTGAGCTCATCCCGCTGCTGACAGCTGTGCGGGCGGCGGACCTGAAAATCGCTCCCCGGAAAAGCAAGCAGTGCTCCGGGGCGGCGAGGCTCCAGAGCCCCCCGGTCACCTACATGCACATCTGCGAGACGGAGGTGTTCAGCATGGGGGTGATCCTGCTGAGGCCCGGCGCCTCCATACCGCTGCACGACCACCCGGACATGAACGGGAATCTACAGAGCTGCTGATCCGCACGCTGCCCTTCCAGCACATCCAACTGGCCCGCCGCATCCGGAGCTTAACACACAGAGCTTAAACTGCTGCTGCTCCACTGACTATAACAACGCCGCATTCCAATACTTATAAAATACAATTCAATGTGGAAGTAATCCAAGTATTCAGAATACGTATATAGAATATAGTATCCTTTCCAACACTGGAAATGTTACTGACTTGGGAACTATAATTTAAAAAATGTTTTTCTCAAGACGGTAAATTTTGCACACAGGTTATAAAAAGTGCATGCCTTGTGTACCACTAATAATTTCAGATCCTACCAATTTAATACAAATATCTGTTTAAAGAAGACTGAAGCCAATCAGTCTGAAAAACATTTACTTTGATAAAAACCTGCAACACAAGTCAGTACACAGTCTTTTCATTCAGTATTTTGTTACACAAACTTGCTTTCCCTGTGCTGTCTATACATGAAATCTGCCTGTTACCTTTTGTACTCATGCAGTCCCATATCAGCACACCTCAATGTTTCATAGTCAGCACTGTGACGTAACCATCTGACTAGTGTATGTCATGATGCTTATATTCATGAGGCTTCTTTTCACTTTCTTTGGCAACAGTTTTTCCATTCGGTTCACGACTAATTGTTTTCATCCTACATCGTCCGTAGTGCTACAGATTTACCTGTCCTCTGCACTTTCTGATAACTCACCGAAACACCAGTTTCCTCAGATAACACATATGCTAAGTCAGAATCTGTGTTTCAATGCTAACAATATTAAGGAAATGGTCAATTTCTGTACACTATCATTTTTCAAGGATGGCTGTGCTTACTCTTTGTAGTATGGCAGTATTCTAATGATGCTCTTAGACCTCCTTCCCATGGTTATGAGAAGTTTCACAATATGATTAATTTCTTATTCTCAAAGAACCTTTACATGTGGATTCATGTCGCTTTAGAACAAACCTTGGGCCAAAAGTGAGGAAGCTGTTGTACAACAAACTGTAAGAACAAGTGTTCATACAGTGACTTCTAATCATAGGTGGCAAATTACTTTTTTTGCAATGATTTTAAGGCTTGTCTTTTCGGGTGCCTTTTCTATACATATATATTTATAAATAAATAGAGAGAGAGAGCCTTCTTATGAACCATTTAATGATATGGCAAATTAAACAAGCCTATCACAGTCAGTGTCTTTAAACTGATGATGCTGGAAAATCTTTCACTCAAAACTGGTTTTCATCTGTAAATCCAAATGCTCAGCTTTTTCCAAAAGTTCAAATACGATCAAGTGATACAAAAAAACAGATGATAATTACAAATGGTTCACATATTTGTTCTTGGCACAGTGACTTGGCTTAACGCTAAATCAAATATAAACTTAATTTAAAAAAGCTTTGTCAGCATTAAGAAGTTTAAGTTATACCTTAGTGGGGCCTAACACTCAATAAAGTCAAAGCCATGCAAATTAGAGAACCAGGGCTTGGGGACCAAATAGTTCTTGTTGAGACAATTAAGTATTTTATGAAGGCATTACTGAAACATACATCCTATTGCAGGTTATATTGAAAACAGCTGAATATGCACTCACCCCTGCCCAATTTTTTCATATCTGGTGTACTTCTTCTTGGGATCTCCAATGCTGACGATGGTTCCTATGAGCCACAGACAAATCACATGAAGCATATATGAAAATGACAAACAATGTGATAGGGGACATTTAAACTGCTGTATTGTTATAATATATTTATATGACAAAGGAGGTTTACTCAGTTTGTCCATTATCTCCTCATCAGACATCTTGTTCTTCTTCTTCTGTCTGTCTGCAGCCTTGGAGGCAGAATCTCCATCCGGACACGTGCTTGGTGCAGGGATGGGGTCAATGACAGAGCGAGTATACACCTATGAAACAGACCCCAAAAATAACCAAACTGATATATAAATATAAGTACACAAAGAACTCCTAAGAAAATGCAATTCGTACATTTTACATTGATTCCCAAACATAATTATTTTGATGGCAGGTCACTTACACTCTTGGTGTATTCTGGTCTTGGTGCCACAACAGGAGGAGGAGTTTCATCATCGTCATCATCATCAATGTCTTTGATATTTGGAGATGAAGGTTCACTGCCTTTTTTCACAGGCTAATTCAGAACGGGAAAAGAAAGTTTGTAATTTCTTCAAAGTAGAACAGAATGAAAAAACAAACAATAGAATTCATGTGCCTTTCAAAAGTCGTGCGATACTTACAGACGGAGGTCCTGTGGTGAATGTGTCTTTTTCTGTGAATGAAAAAAAGAGGAGCTTTTAAAAAGAAAGGGAGTGTTTTTTACCTATACGTGGTCACGTATCAA
Source organism: Pleuronectes platessa (assembly GCF_947347685.1). Lineage (NCBI taxonomy): Eukaryota > Metazoa > Chordata > Actinopteri > Pleuronectiformes > Pleuronectidae > Pleuronectes > Pleuronectes platessa. Next base: position 8,738,005 of record NC_070634.1, on the reverse strand, counting down.
ACTAGCACTTCATTTCCAGTGCAACACATTGTACTGCCAGTTTAATCACTGTATTACATAAGGTAAGATCGATGAAATTCCTGTTGACAACGTGAAGGTAACATTTAAAGCAATATTTAACATGTAACTACAAAAACAAGTCTTTTATTTATTGGTTTTAGTAGAACAACCTCACAATCAATATCCTCAACTGAACAAAAAATGCATTACATTATTCCATGTGACGATGTAAAGGACCAAACAGAACCTAAATCTACCATCTAACTCACCAGAGGATGAGAAGCTGAGGTACTTCTGGCGACCGTTGCCCGTGGAGTCATAGAACTTAAGAACGTCTAGCACGGCCTGAGGGTTTTTCTTCTGCTCTGACTTGGTGATGTTTGAGGTCTGGAGTAATCGAGCCCATTGCTCTGGCATACCCTGTGTTTGAAAAATATATGAGAAGCGGATCAAAATGGTAAAATATTGTGTACCATAAAGTAGAAGTTAGTGGAAGGAAAAAAATTATCCCAACATGGAAAACTCACAGTGAACTCCCCTGTGACAGCATCAAACCCAACGTGTATGGTGTGTTCAAAATCTGAAGGTGGAGAGATCTCTGGACGCTCTTTATCTTTGTCTTTCTTTCGGGCACCTGAAAGTGGCAGAACAACCTTTAGACTGAAAAAAAAAAAACACTACAGTACCGTCATGTTAGAATGTTTTCTTTCGGTGGTGCCCGATCCTTGATCTCACCCTTTTCAGCCCCAGAGAAGATTGAGATGATCTTGTTACGAGGTTTCCTTTCTTCAGGCACAGAAGGCAGGGGTTTAGAGCTGTGGTTGGCTGAAAGGGAGTCTTTGCCAGAGCTGGTGCTGAAGATGGTGCTGCTCATTCTGACTGGAGGGGCTGGAGGTTTATCCTCAGGGTCTCCGTTATCACACATTATTGTTTTAAGTTTTTCGAGAGCCTCACAGGGCTAACCAGGCCAGGGAACACAACAGGGCAAGGATGGAGAGGGCGGCAAACAGAGGGGGAGTGAGTGGGGCTCACATCCGCATGAGGCTCAGGTGTGCTCATGCACAATGAGAGGAGGTGCAGAAGGGACAGGAAGCACCAGGTCGTACCTGGGAGAATATGTGACAAAGACAACACACATTGTAAGAAGATAACAAATACAGCATGCATGCTGAGTAATATTAAGGAGCTACTTCCTACTGTAGGAGCTACACTCAACACAACATGTTTCTATCTTTCACAGACACAAGGTGCAACTTCTCTGCTTTAAATCCTCCACCGTCTTGTCTACTTTGTCTATTTGTGCACTATGTCCACAAACATCTTTACTAATGACTTTTTAAAGGAGACACTGTTGTTGTTGGAGGAGCTGCAACAGTAAACACAGCTCATCATGAAACATCTTTGATTTTTCCGAGTCCAGTGTTGGTCTGAGACATGTTGACAATTATTTTTTTTAGCTAACTACTTTCTATTTAGCCAAGTTTCCCTCAAAGATGAGCCCAGATGAACTAAGAGAATAATTAGTTACTCTTCTCACTGTATTAGATGCAGAAATGAAAAGCTAACAATGTTACATCTTGCCAAAATGAACCGAGGCCACACGTTGCCGTTTAGTCAATTGTTTCCTCGTATATCGGCACCTGTAGCTTGAAAAGTGTCCTTCAAATGTGTAACATTAGGGGCGGCTAGCAGGCTAATGCTAGCATGAAGCACTTGGCCAACAAGTGTGCTAGCGTTAGCACGATAAGCTACATTAGCCTCTGCAATATTTATGGAGGAGCGTTAAGCGCTCGGCTAACACCAAACTGGTGTTGTAGCTAAAAGTGAAGTTTCCTCCCTGAAGAAGTTAACATTGTGAAGATATGGCTGAGAAAACACAAGTGTAAAGTAGCTAGCATGCTACCTAGCGCGGATGAGCTTTAATTGCCAGGCTAACGGAGCAGGAGCAGCGGAGCTCACCGGAGATTCCTCACCAGCTAAACTTGAACAGAACTTTACTCCTGGACGATCCTCGACGCTCCGTTGAACCTCCGTCAGTCCGTCAAAAGCACCTCCTGTGGAACATGTGGGCGCCGCCCGGCTCACACCGCGCACAGATCACCTAGAGGACACGCCACTGCAACTATTTACAATTCAACTTTTCTTCTATCTGTTGGGCCCTTGGATAATTCCGCTATGGCGACGGGGAAGCGGAACTACAGACCCAGCCCTGCCGCAGCCTATTCCGTCTGTACTGAGGGTTTCAAAGGATTGGTGTCTATCTGAGTGCAGATATCACAGCCTGTCTGCTCTGATAAAACTGACAACACCTCTACACACCATCACACTCAGGAAACTGACTAGCTCGAAAGCCTTTTAGGTCATCCAGTTCATTTACACTGTGAGGGAGAGGCTGGTTAATATACAACTTTATCTGGAGTATAAAAGTATAAAACCCCAGGTCCTGCTTAGCCATTTATGCAAACTGGACCAAGGCGTGGTAGTGTGAAATTATGAAATTTGATAATCATGATACACACTTTTATTGCATAAAATTTGTGTCATCAGTCATCCAGTTCAATGGTATATCAATGTAATATATCCATATATGGTGTATATGTTTAAATGGGTCAAATTTAATTCTGTAGATCTAAAAAATATATATATTTCCCATTCATCCCTTTGTTGTTCTGTAGGTGATTGTGACATTTGACCTGTGTTGGAGCAAACTTGAAAACACAAGGAAACAAGGGGCAAAAATGATATCCATGAACATGCATGTACTTGATTTATTTACAGCAGCCTTGTGTACGTCTGTAATGTTCCTCTGTTTAAACACAGAATCTCAAAACACTTTATAAAAAACAATTTACATAAGCATAAAGGTTGTAGTTACAATACTGTAAGTTAAACAAACTATTTTATACCTGGCCCCAATATGCATCTCTTAATGCCTATTTGACGTTGATGATCCTAATAATATCATAATGTTCCCAGAATCAGACAAAACTATACAATTATGTATACAATTGAGGTATGCTGATCATCGCTGCATAATTTGATGATTCCACATGTATCTGGACAGAACCACACAGCAGATCATTGTGACCAGAAGAGTTCCACCGCACACAGGCATCACCAGTGACCGGTCACCTACTGGGATCTGTAAACTCACGGGGCCACGCTGCAGGATATAAGACATTTTTGAATGGGAAAAAAAGAAACAATAGATAATTAGTCTAATGAAAAAAAGTTAGAACCTTTTTTTTTACACGCAGCATTTTGAGAAGATTTTCAGTGAAGCACCTGATGCTGCTGGATTTTAACCCATGAACAAGTGCTTGAGTTGTCTACAGTGCAGGGGGCCTCCACAACAGTGTAAGGCTCCAAGTTGTCAAGCTGCAAACCTGGAAGAAAAAAATACTTTTAGATTAACACTATACCATTATCAATTTTTGTCTCCGTCAATAACAACACATGTGTAGAGCCTTTATAATGAAGTTATAGACATATAGTCAAACTTTATTAATAACTTTTTATTAGCATTTTTTACTGCTCAACGAGCTGAAATATTGATTTCCAAGCTGGAGTTAAGTGTTAAAACATTTGAATTACTTGTTTCTGAGAACGAAAGCGTATGGACCCACAGTATAAAAATGACCCACTTACATTTGTCATCCCGTAGCAGCAGCTCAGGAGGTTGGATGTCGACCGATGTAAATGTTTTCCCAACTGAAGACGCCTCATGGTAGCGGCCATGTATTGGAATCGTTACTTTTAGCAGGCTGGGAATTGGATCATCAGGTGTTGGAAATACATAGCTGACAAATCCTGAAGTCTTTTCAGCAGGCACCTCGAGGTCAATGGCTGAATTGAGCAATATCTTACAAAAAGCAACAAACGTGGTGAATGTGGTTAGACATATTTATATCCACAATTTGCTAGTTTCTGTTAAGTTGTGTGGTATTTATCGAAGGTAACACGATTTTCCGTGTATGAGTTTCACCTGCCAATCCCTTTGATCTCTCAGGGATGCGAGCTGGTACGGATCGATGAAGACACCTTGAGGCCATCGATAAACCAGCAAAGCTCTGACACTACTGAGCAGAGCAGGACTGAGCTCAACAGTGGTTATTACCTCCCTAAACAGGACAAAACTCATTTACTCATTTCACTCACAATAAGCCTTGAACATAGTTCTACCAGTATTAAGACCGCCCAGCATTTACCTGTGGAAACCCTGTTTACTAAGCTCCACTGACACTGATGTGGAGTCAAGCCACAGCTTCAGAAGATCACAATCCTTTGTGTCTGTAAAAAATGTGCAGGTTACATTGATGAAGATGACAATACGAGAGAGAGAGCACTTTTTATATATCCTATAAACAATTATGACGGAGATAGTCAGATTTACTCTTTTGTTTACTTGGACAAGGCATTGACTAAGAAGATGATCATCAACATTAACTCCTTAATTAAACTATGTGCTTCATTCTTGATGCACAGTGAGAATTCCTGTCAACATCATGTTTATCCTAATTTACCAAAACTGAGTTCAAAGTTTTATCAACAGTTGAGCAGTGTAACAATATATCTTACCCTGTTCGATAGAACATTGACACGTCGCTAACCAGGTCAACACAGAGAGCAATATCAAATACATCAAATATTAATGGCGAATTTCAATGACCTATTTACACACTATTTATAGTATTGATCATAAGCTTCTGACTAGATTATAGCATGTTTGACTCCCGAACCCGGAAATAAGTGAGAGCTGTTTACGGAAAAGAAATAAAGAAGGGACCTTTGGTAATTCCAGGGAAGCTGCGCTAGTGCCTGACTAAAAATATAACTAACACATTCACGGGGAAATGGTCTTAGGCAAATTTTAAGCCCAAATATCTGTTTAGATTTGTTTGTATTTGATGATAATATTCACATTGAGTGAAACTGTGCTTACATTTTTTGTCTACTCTAAATGTAAACAGGCTTCGCTGAAGGCTGAAAGATTTGACATCGACCAACGCTGGGGACGGGCAACGGTTACGTCTCAATCCATACGATTTAGTTAGTTTGTTGCTTCAGGCTCAATCGTTAAATGCTATTGTGGACTATTAGATATTATGGTTAAAATGCGCTATTGATTTGGCTAAAACACAGTTGAAACCAAGTTTGTAGGAGACGTACACAGGGATGCTTTACGAGGCAAAGCGATGTGGAGTGAAGTTCTCTCCTCCCGCCGTAGTTTTAATTTATCAACACACGGAAACCCAAAAGATACGAAAGAGAATAATACCTTTACGGAACTTCTCAAAATATTCAGGTAAAACCAGATGTTAATTTTGCAACTTACACCTCACAACTGTTGCAATCCCAGTGTTATCTATCAAAATATATTATGTGATGTGTGCAGTAAACCAATGCATGCAAATATATTATTATTCCCCAAACTTCTTATTGTGTCGTCATTATTATTCTTCTGCCATAAATTCCGTACATGCAAAGAACATGTGGCTCGGGCGAAAATGGTTTGCTGTGACTTTTGCCAAACGGCACGCTCGTATATTGTGAAAAACAGCGGGGGGGATTTAATGGGAGCTTTCATCAAAGGAACGAGTGTCAGTGGTCATATTTCAAATGAATCTGTGATGTCTTCGGACCCGGCAGGAAGCCCGCTGCACACATTCAAAAGTTCTAGAAAGGAATTTTCTTGTTACATTTTATTACCAGTCAGGCACAGAGGGTTACCACTAGACTCAAAAATCCTAGGGACCCTGAAGGCTCCAGATTTGATAGTTTGTAATGACCCTGTTGTAATTCAATTGACTGTAGATCAGTGGGAACATGGACCAATAAGACAACGTGTTACGCGCAAGGATCATATCATTTAGGAGGTTTTATACCGTCCGGAGCCCTGCATAAAAAACAACATTTGAGACTTCCATCATTGAGGCAACCTGTTTATATCACCTTCAATAGGAAACTGCAGCACCAAGCTACAACAAAAACATACTAAATATTTACAAAGCTGGAGGACCGGGGGTTATCCCCATAGAAGGTTTATCCAATCCTTTAAACTGTTCCTTCCAGTGTTTGAACTCTTGATGTCTCCTCTTCTCAACCTCCAGACTACAGCCTGGCTGCTGAGAGGCTGAAGAACAACCCTCGGCACAGGGACTACCTGGAGGCTGTGTCTCAGAGCCAGCTCGAGAAGCTTCACATCATCCTGCGAGATCACATGCAGGGCCACAGCCTGGAGCACAGCCTCGCCTCGTTCCAGCTGGACCCCGACCAAGACCTGAACAAACTGGACGACGAGGAGCTGGCTCGCAAGAAGGGCCAAATGGACGAACTGTTTGAGAAAAACCGAAGGCGCAAAGATGATGCTGACTTCGTCTATGACCTGGAAGTGGAGTTCAACAAGTCCACCCGAGAAAAGTGCAGCTGGGATGACGAGTCTGATAATGAATTTTAACTGTTCCCATCCCCTATTTATACAGGTTATATATAGTATTGAATAGTAGTTTTTGTACTTTGTTGCAATCTGGAAGCTTATGTACCACTTATAAAAAGGTACATAATTCATAGATTAGATGAAAAAACCCTTCCAAGTTTGTGAATGCCCTTTGATCAATTCACACACATGTTCCGTCTCAAACTGCAAAGAAAGATGCTGCATAAATAATAGTGAATATTTATTTGGTATAAAATACTGAATTTTACAAAATACAAAGACTTTGGCTCTTTTATTTGTGGCTTACATCTATATGAGGGATATTCACAGTAGAATATTAAAGAAGATGCTAAAATCCTATTAAATAAAATTTGAGCGTTCACCTATATGTAATACAACAATTATATCTTTGGAAAAAACACAGCTTCCATAAAATAGTTTCATCATACACAAAATATATATATGTATATATATTTTAGGCATATGTATAGATTTCCATATATGGTTTGAAGCGATGTACTATGGCCGAGTGTTAGATGAGAAACCAAGCCTGCAGTATCAAACCTCTTCAGGGGAAATTTCACTCAAAGTGCTTAAATACCTCATTCAGCTGACAAGACACTGACCGACTGACCATTAGTACCACAATACATTCAAAAATGTCGCAGGTCTTTTAGAAAATAAGTAAAGAATTAATTTACATTGCTTTGCTTGTTTGGTTTAAGCTAATTAAAAACACAATTTCTTACATCAGTATTAATTGCAGTCATTGATGCGGTGCTGATGTATTCCCTAAGGAGGTAGTAACAGAAAACATAATTCCTTTTACCACCATTATTTCTGTGGATTTAGGCGTTTAAAACTATATTCTCAGCAGGCTGTTAACGTATTTAAAAATAGGTATTTATAAAATGGACATTTCAAGTATACTAAAGCCACAATCCAGGATTTCTGAGTATGTTGGTTATGACAATATATATGTATATAGTATATGACTTAATGAGAATGAGTTTGATTGGCAATGATTTGTGCATTTTAACTACACTATCCCGAACAATTTACCAAAAGTACACAAAAAAGGCATACTGTAGGTTAATTAGTTATTTGAAAGCTAATGGAAAAAGGATCTCTTAAAATCCAGTCGAAAAAACAAAGTAAAGCCAGTACAGGCTGGATGATGTTGCCACAAATGGAGCTATACTCCAAATCCGGATTGGGCTTTTAAAAATAAGATGTATGACTCAACATTTCTATGGAGATTGATAGAAGGTAAAATATATATATTACACTATTAATCTACAAAAAAATACATACATCATTTCTGTTTTTCTGAAAATAAAAATCTCATTTTTTCTTCTTGTCTTGGGTGCATCTTGGACAAAACCTGAGGGATTTGAGAGGAGAGGAAATATGTGTTTACACAGAACAATCAGGTGTTATCCATATTAAAATAACAAGTGATTCAATGCAATATCTTTGTATGAACATCTCTCAGTTTATCTGCTTTTAACTACCTTAAAGTAGTCTTACCATTTTCCTTTGGGTTTTGTGGCGAGATCAACACATGCGAAGTGAAACCACTCAATTGGACACTGAAAAAAAAACATAAAATAATGATTGCAGGTTGTCATAATACCTAATGTTAGTTTAAATTCTAGCAAAAGATAAAAATGACGGAAACCTACATCTGGGTTATCGCATCCAATCATCTCCCCATATGACACCTGATGGCACAGGCAGTAAGTCGGCTCATTGGGATCGACTGGCATGTCCAAAACGTCTGACGGCTGCATGGGCAGGAGAGCATCGCTCAAGTCTGGGCTGAAAGACCAATAGAGCAAAGAGCATGATTTGAGTTCAACATAATTCCGAATCATTTGCAGGCTGAATGAACAGTGACTGTGTGAATGATACAGGCTTTTCAGATCGATAAAATGAGCATCGCAGATTCACATGTAGTAAACAGCCTGGCCTGACTGAGCCTCTAGCAACATGTTACCTGTTTTTCATCTTTTTCTTCTTGGGAGAATCGTCATCAGATATTTTCCTTCCCCTTCCCCTGGATCCACGTTTCTCTCTTAGTCCCTTGGAATCACCTTCTATGAAAAAAAAATATATATATACGTTAATATGTGTATACATTGGATTTGCAATGTCTTAGAATAAAAGCCTTTAGTTGTCCCACTAACTTTTCAGTGCTCTTCCTTCTGCACTTTCATAGCCGCTCACTTCCAGTTTCTCCTTTAGCTCGTTCTCGAACCGTGCCAGATCGGCATCCAGTCTGCAGATATGTTTGTCCACCTATGGAAAAAAGGTTTCAAGTGGATAAGAGCTTTACTGTGTATATAGTTTTGTTTTCAAATTGTAATACATTATAAAAAAGTAATCAACACATTGTTTGTATGTGTGTGTGTTATAATCAACATACTGACTTAATAAAACCTTATGTATACCAGTATATCTGTTTACCATTTCATATGTCTGCATTGCGAGCTGGACTTTGTCATCGCTAAATTCTTTGCACTTGCTGTAGGCGTTTTGGATCTTCTGCAGATGTTCCACTCTCTGTTCTGATGCCAAGTTCTTCACATTCACTATGTACTCTTGAGCCAGTTTGTCAATCTCTCCTTTCTTTTCTGCAGAACAACAAGATCATTATAGTGCTGGAGAAATTTGGATGGATGGTGCAGGTAGACAAAGCTTGTGCAGGGGCTTAAAATCCATGAACCATTTGAATGAACAACTTGACTAAATGCTCACCTTCTGTCCTATTGTCCAGGTCCCGCATCAAAGTAAAATTTCTCTGTAGCTCACATGGTAAGTTTTCAATACCTAGGGAAGAGATTGACAATAGGATGAAGGGAATGAGGACATACAATGCGCTTTATTCCCCCAATAAACTCATGTGGTGTCAAGGTTTCCTTTTACAATTCAACTATTACTTGTCCTAAACTGATTTTAAATGTTAAACTTGCAGTTATTTGTAATATATAATTTCAACTCAAAGGTGACCACATCAAATCAATCCTACTTGTTTTTAATAAATGAGACTGAGTCTATGCTGTTGATTAACAAACGGAAAAAAAATAGAGTAAGTCTTAAGAAGGGAGAATATTAAAAAAATTACTGCAAACTATAGATGAATCAACTCAGATACAAAATAAAAGTGTGGTACAAAAATAAACAGCATATTGTACTTTGTATTCATGTATCTGTTTTAAAACGTACGCTAGCTGTGAGTTGAACGCGCATTTACTGCTCTCAGAGTACTTTATTAAGTTCAAAAGGAAACGTAGGGTGGTAGGCAGTGATCAAACCGTTATAATGATATCACCCACTCTCCCTCGGCGTTACCGTTCGAGTTCGTATACGTTACAATGTGACGCACTTCACAGACCCCGCCCCGGCGCGTAAATGGTTACGTGAACACGGGGAAATGAAACGCGGTAACCAACAGGTTGCAAATACAAGGCGGTCCACTACCCTGATGCAAAACACCCATGTTGACTTAAATGGACACGGTTTCAAAAAGTTGAAGCTGACATGTTATACCGCACTGTTATCTCGCTGGTAGCTACACCAATGTGACAGAACAAGTAGTAAACATTATCCGCTCACGGGCTCACCACCCACTTTAACTGTGCAGCACTGGTCTTGATGGTTATGGCCCTAGCCCCGGAGTGAATTTATCACCACACATGAGTTTGTCAAACTTTATTCCACGATGCTAATCACTTAGCTAGCAAGCTAACGTCAGTGAGCAAAGAGCTACTTGCTAACGCAGTGCGCCTGTACCTGTCAGTGACCCACCCCGCGAAAAAGTCTCCGATACAGTCAAACTAAAGCAACTTCAAACAAGAGCAACATGTGGAGAACTCCGATAAAAACGCAGTGTGACCAAGGTTACTCACTGTCAAGATAATGTTCCAGATATATCGCCGTCGCCATTTCAAGTTAGCTACTTAGCTTTCGCGCTGCTCCGGTTAGCTCTCAGAGTGTTGGCTGTTGGGACATAGATATATGGTTGGGGAGCTGTCGGGCTTGTTTTCTAACCCTGGGTCGCCCGCCGGTCAGTGGGTTGGAGATACTCGATTGTGTCTGCAGGCCTCCCCTGTGGGCGGGGATAAAGATAAGGCTGTAAACAATCAGAATAAGTTTCCATCCAGCGCACAAACACACACAGATACACACGATACAACTCAGCTACTCGCATGTACTGCGGATAACATTTATCCCAACTTATATGCTTACTATAGCGCTTGATTTCCCTGATCTACCCCGCCTCAGTGAGATGAACAGCTGTTTGCACGAAGATCGTCCACCATGTGAGGGCAAAGAGATGTAAGGTGACATAAAAGGAGCGCTCCCTCTCCGCCTTAACTCGCACTTTCTGCTGCTCCAACACAGTCAGCTGACACCTCAGGTATATACAAACAACAACAAACAAGCGCCCCCTCCTCTGCCCGCAGAGACTGGGACAGAGTGACGATGCTCCGTGGGCGGGGATAACGGGAACTTTAGACGTGATAATAACCGCAGTGAACGGACCGAGTCCTCTCGGGTCATCGGCTTTTTTATTTCTCTCCGAGGGTAGCATCGTCGTTTCTCTTTCACATCTCACATCCGTGTTTGCAGCGTCTTCGACAAAGGTTTCAGCTTTTCTCCAAACACAATAACAAGCGAGTAAGTAAGCGACCCTCACTCTGTTCACCAACAGTTAGTTAGTGTTCAGCTAACGAGTTAGCACTGAACCAGTGGATCAACCTGCTACTGACGTGCTCATCACAACAACGCCAGCTAACTTCGGCTAATGCTAGCTTTGGTACCATAATATAAACACAAACTATTACTACGTTGTTGTGCTTATATTAGCAGGTGTACAAAACCAGTTCAAACCTTATTGGGTATCGAATCGTTCAAATTGATACCCAATAAGGTGACATATTCACACATGCTCTGCAGTTACTTGAAGCTAACACCAGTCACTAGGCTAGCAGTAGCAGAACATCATTAAGATTATGAAGGAAGTTGAATTCCTATTGACAGTGATCTACGTTAACCTCTACTGATGCTCTAATGAAGAACCACGGGGGTTTCCAACCTCGTGAATAGCTACTGTGTTGACTTGAAACAAGACTGTTGTTCACTTCTTGTCACAGAGATTATGTTTTGGTCTGATAATGTGTTTGTGGACAGAGGCCAGCATCGTGAACAGTCACGAGGTGTGTGTGACTCGGCCTCGCCCTGTCCCAAGACCGGAGATTGCTCCATTAAGATAACAAATACTGTATCTTATGTATTTATTTTGCATTGTTGTAGGTGTTGCTTCCAAGATGGCTATGGTGAAGAGTGGCTGGCTCCATCGGCAAAGTGAGTGTCCGTGCATACAGAGTCAAACGTCTGATCCACATGGTTGAGGAGCTGTGACATACTGTGTGGTTCAGGTTTCAGTATAGGTAGATTCAGTTTTAATGTGACCATATTTAAGGTACCATACTGCGCCGGTGGAAGAGAAACTGGTTTGACTTGTGGGCTGATGGACGACTCGTCTTCTACAATGATCAACAACGCCGTGACATGGAGGATGATATTCACATGAGGGTGGACTGCATCAACATTCGCAGCTCTGCAGCATGTCAAGGTACTTATCATGGGTTGCATGGCCTGTTAGTGGCTCCATATTTACAGTATCAACCACCAGCTGCTCATGCATTTAACTCTGCCGCCCTCTATGGTCTGTCCCCCTCAGAGCTGAACCCACCGGAGGGGAAGATGCGTGATGCTCTGCTCCAAATAGTGTGCAGAGATGGACGGGTCATCAGCCTCTGTGCAGACAGTGCAGATGATGCTCTGTAAGACAACACTTGCATGCTGAGTCTTAATATCAGTTTGCTGAATTATCTTGGCCACTGTATTTTGTGTCTCTGTTGTCTAAGTTGATGTTAAGTATTAGTTTGAGGTATTCTGTGTTTTAATTTTTAGCGCATGCATTAATGTAATTAAAATATGACATGGTTTCCACTTTTGCTGCAGGGCATGGACCATGGCACTTCAGGATGCCAGAATTAATGCAGTAAGTGTCTGCCATGGCTCAAATTACTCTGTTTATGCCTTTTGTTTTATCAGAATATGAAGATTTCTTTAATTTTTTTTTTAGAGAAATCAGCTCTGACACAAGCTGCTAGAAAATATCATTTTATTAACATTTCCATGTTTAAGGCTCAGAATGCAAGATTGGTGGACAAAGATATTTTTCCTAATTGTTGCTTACTTTTGTCAGACAACTCTCATATTCTTATTTGTCATAGTATCTTAATACAATTATAACCTCAATCGAACATCAGGGAACTTTTTTCAAATTATTTAGTTGGAATCCTATACAGTTTAGATTTAATGTCATGTGGCTCAGTTTTGTTAGTGCACATTCTCAACCCTCAGGGAAGACTGATTTTGTTGTTTTATATTTTAAGGTGGTCACTTCTCCTCAGATCGGATATGCACAGGAAGTAATGGCATCTGCTCCACCCCCCTACTCAGAATATGCACCCCCACCTCAGGTAATAAGCGTAAGCATGACAGATGTCAACTATTTATGCATGTTTTTAAACAGTAGTTTGGTTCAACTCTGTTTTGGGATGGTGAACCCGATTTTCCCCCAATATTTATTTTATTTAATATTGTTTAATATCGTTATTATTCAAGAATTGTTTTTTAACATCAAGTCACTGTTTATAGATAAAATGTAACTATGCATTGTGTTTTTTAATATAAACTAAAGGAACACTCAGTAGAGTCCCCTCTAATTAAATCAAGCCGCACCAAATTACACACACTCTTAGATATCAGTTGTATCTGAATTTGCCAATAATAATTTGAAATATTTTCGAAAAAACTGAAACTGTCAAAAAAAGACACCCTCACAATGTTGATGAAAGTAAAGCAAGTCCTTGCTCTTCCAACCTGATAAGGATCTATACCAAAATGTAATGGGTTCTTCCCTGACCCATATTGCATCATTCCTTCCTAAGTTTTGTGGTAATCCATTAAATTGTTTTGTGTAATCTTGCTTATAAACAAGCAAACATAAAAACCAACCAACAAACTAAGAGACAGAGGTGAAAACATAACCTCCTTGGCAGAGTTGAATATTTGATTACATTTCCAGCTCGGCTATGGAACTAAAGTACAATTATAAATAGTAAAATGCTTTTTTATTTGCCTCTTTAAAGGGATTTTAACCAAAAATGAACTGCATTTATGTTAATGTACTTAGCATAATATGATTGTTTTATATTCATATTTTTACACTGGAAATGACAATAAATTGCTGTATATACTTTGTTAGAAAGTAAAAAAAAGACTACATAAAAACATGCAACGCTGGGGTGTACTGCCATCTACTGGTAAAGTAAATAAGAAATATTAGGGAACTTACCTGTAAATTAAAATACACTGAACTGCATTTGTTGGTACTTCCACCCGATAGAGAATGAATAGAGAAGTTTTAAAAGCTTTCTTTCTTTGTCTTTTTCACCAGCCTTATGCTCCTGGCCCGTATGGAGACTACGCTGCACCTCCTCCACATGCAACCCAGATTGTATACTCTGCTGATGGGCAGCCCTATGCTGTTGCTTATCCTTATCAGTACCAAGGTAAATATTTGTCAGCACATGTGTAAATGTAAACCATTACACTGAATGAAAGGTAGCACATGTGGCTGCTGTTGGATGAACTGATGACATCAAACCTGGACCTTCTGATTAGAAAAGAGCAAAGAGTTCATTTAAGCTACTTTAAATCTCATCGCCGCAAACATGAATGGGACATCCCTTTGCTCTTTTCCTTCTAGGTGGGTATGCTGCTCCTGGAGGGAACCACGTCATTATTCGGGAACGCCAGCGTGATGACGGAGGAGATGTAGCTTTGGGCATGCTCGCTGGAGCGGCCACCGGTTTGGCACTCGGCTCTCTCTTCTCCGTTTTTTAGTATCTTGACTAACTTATAACTAGTAGCACATTGTACCCCCCCCCCCGTCTGCACAGCCTTAGGCTTCTTCTACGTGCCCTTACATGAGTTGGAGTGAAATATGTCTGTTTGGCTACTTCCATCGATGAAGCATGATTGTGATGGGCAGGCAAACTACTCCCTATATGTCCTATACACAAATTAAATACTGTTAGCACTTTCTCTTACGCCCTGTGTGGCAGTGTCCCTCTCCCTCTGTGTTGTCTCAATATGAATGTTTTTAACCAAAAATACAAGTTATTCACTTTAAGAGTTATTTGAATGGCAGGAAAGATGCTTCTCTTCCTATGTACACTTTAGGTCCTCTCAGCTGACGTCTCAGTCAGCTATGTTTCTGTATCATGGAGCACATTTGTCCTTTATATTCGCAGAAATATAACTGCATAACCATGAATTTTTACATGCAGGTTTTGTTTTTCTGTGTTTACAGTACCCTATTTGATTTAGTTTTACTCATGTTTGGAGTTTGCAGTGTTTCCTCAGCTCCAGAGGTTATTTGTGGCGGCAGAGATGAGAGTTGTGTTTGGAGGAATGCACGCGCACACACAAAGCAATAATCACTTTCACTGTAGCACATTGGTCGAGATGGACGTATGATGTTGTCTTCACCACAAATAAGTTTGTATGAGGAAACACTGGCTTTTACATTATGTGCTTTAAAGTGAAAAGGGACGTCACTCCTGTTGACTCATATGTATATTTGCTTGTGTTATTTATGGTCCTTAATTTTTCATTGGCAGCTGTCGAGTCCAACTTTTCATTTCTTGTGAAGTGGTATTTTCTTTTCATTTCAATTTACCCAAAATACGTATCAGGTTGATCAGTCCCTTGAGATATAGCCACATTTCAATAAGTTATACATTTTTACATTAAATGACTTGAATATTTTTCATTTCCATTATTCATCCTAATGATGAGTTTATTTATTCGATTAAAAACAGTAACTTTGCCAAATGTGTAACACTTTGATCTGC
The DNA here is from genome assembly GCF_947347685.1 of Pleuronectes platessa. Lineage (NCBI taxonomy): Eukaryota > Metazoa > Chordata > Actinopteri > Pleuronectiformes > Pleuronectidae > Pleuronectes > Pleuronectes platessa. The sequence goes on along the minus strand of NC_070634.1, from coordinate 8,722,570 downwards.
TTTTCAAGACGCTGCATATCTTCATGGTATCTTCTAATGGCACTAACTGACGAGATGTACGAGACAAATGATTTCAGTTTTACAAATGATCAGATTGTATTAGCAGTGTAACACTGGTGTCATTTTTCTACAGGTCATAAATTTATGTAAAATAAATTGTATTTATCTTATCAAATGTACTAATTAAATAACTGACCCTGCATTTAAAATAAAATGACACCTGTTTTGTGTTTATTTAAATGTGAGAACAAAAGTGCAAATGAGCATGTTACGCTTTATTCATGTAACCAATAAGTGACCTCAATAAACACCAGAAGAAACTCTTAAATAAAGACACATTAGATGGTCACATTGAAAACAGGGTGAGCAAATAGACGGGATATAGAAATAATTCAGAACACAGCAAGTGTAAAAAATATGTGCATAGACACTTTCAGAAAACTTCAGAAAACAGCCTTTATTATTTTTTACAGAGTACGTACATTTTTCATAGATGCTGCTTTTGCGTGATGTGTATAATTACACCCCCTAAAGGTTCAGTGTGTAGAATCTAGTGACATCTATTGGTGATGTTGCATGTTGCAGCTGAATACCCCTCACCTCACCCCCTCCTTCCAAACATCACAGTGTTGTAACCTTCAGTTGTCATAAAAACTCAAAAGGTGTTTGGTTTCTCCAGTCTGGGCTACTGTTAAATACATGGCAGCCTCCATAGAGAGGACCCGTTCCAGATGTAAATTAGAGTGTGCGTTGTAGGGTAAATAAAACCACATGTTGTACAATTTAGATGAAACGCAATATTTATATTCAATTTCTGCCAAAAGATCCCTTTCACCTCAATCTTACACACTGAACCTTTAAACTTGCATGTCTGAGATAGAATAACCAGTGAAGGGTAACCCACATATTTTAAAGAGAGCAAACTTTCTGAATGTTATAGGAGAAGTTCCTTTTCACAAAAAAACAACCCTGAAACTATTTCTGTAGAGCACAATCCTCCTTAGACAATGGTGAGAGGTATGTAGTGTTGGAAATGTGCATTTTCCCAGAGTCTCTGTTGCACAGCCATCGACTCCATATATATATTTAAAGACAGAAAGTTTTCTGTAAAAAATAAAGAGATTATCTCTTAAATTTTTGAAATTCAAAAATAAAATCAACAAGTAATAGAAACACAAAACCTTAGATGCGAAGATGTAAACAATTGATATGTGAGTAATAAAATGTGCTGAAACTTGATTTATTGATTATATTTCATTATTGAATCATCTTATTTGTCACAAACAACAACAAACATTTGCTGTTGAAGCATTATTTTTGTCATATCTTACAGAAACATATACTTTTTTTTTCATAATGTAGCTCCAGGAAACCTACTATAGACCAGACAGATGAATGAATGAATCAAAACCTTAACTGACAGAGATAATCGTGAACTGCCTCTCGAGCAGAGCGTGGATAGTGCTACCCTTCTTGACCAAAATCTTCCGTAAACTTCTTCAGCTTATCCAGGTCCTGCTCGTTCACTGTCGGCTTGATGGTAGTGAGTGACCTCAGCATGTCCGCCTGTACGGAGAGGACGGCAGAGGTTGGAATATGTTTGTAAAGAATTCTCATGCACAGACATTTTTTGTAAAAATTTGAATACTTCTTTGGTTAAAATTACACGCACACACTTTGCTACCTGAATCTTTTTTTTCTTACCATGCACACAACTGCCTCCGAAAGCTTTTCTCCAGGGACGTCCATCCACGTCATCTCTATGGCGTTGGGATCTCCCGGCGAGCACGGAGTCAGTAGATCTTGCTCCACAACATCCGGGCTGTTCCATGATGAGCCCTGGACCTTAGTGAGTGTAGACAGATAGAAAAGAAGTTGAGGGTGAGCAGGACAAAATAATTGTTTTAATTGATATCTTTTTTGCATACCTTGTATATAATTTACATCATTCCGTAAGTGTGCTTGTTCGGGTCTGAATACATCTTTAACGATTAACCTTTAACGTTTTTTTTCCCTTTTAAATCTTATGTCTCATCTTAATGACAATTTGGATTATTTATTGAATTGTGTTTTTACTCCTTATCTGTAACATTTTTATTCTAATATTTGTGCTCTGATGTCTAATGATGTGAGGCCTTCAACTTGCTTTTATTTGTTTCCTATTGTTTGGCTTCAATTCTTAATTTTTAAAGCACTTTGAGGTTAGATTCTTTATTTGTCCCCGTATAGAAACAAGTTTGCAGCCATAATCACAGGGCATTTTGTCAGAAGAGGGGGCAATAACGTCGTTCAGATGGGAGCAGTTTCAATAAGGAGGTGAGAAGCATCCTCTCAATGATTCTTGTCCTCGTCCTTCATGACTCTTTCTTAGTATATAGTTTCCATACCCGGTCATGTTAATCCCAATAGCTTACTGACTTCTGTTCCTGTTTTCCCATCAATCTGGGCTTCATTAGCATTAAAAAACCAAGAGATGATACAGAACATTTAAACACTTTCAATAAAAGCACAGTAGAATTAGTGAAGCCCTTTGGAATGCACATTAAAAGATATTCAAAAGAAAAACGGGACAGTTTCTTTACTGTGCCTTAGTGCTTAAACATTCAGAGCAGACACCCCATTTCAGCTTCGGGTCGAGCACAACACTGAGGTTAACTTGACTGTATTTTAAATAAATGTAACTTTTTCTTATTATTAGAATGTTGGAAAGAATCCTTTCCATGTCCACCTGATAAATCTAAGTTATTTATCACTTTGTTTCCACCTAGTTGCTGACTGTGTCTGTCTGCTGATTGGTGCTTAGCAGGTAATAATGAAAACAGCTTCAGGAGTAGTGAGACTGAACCTTAAAAAAAATAGCTTTAAAACTGACCAAAAAAAAAAACCTTCACATACAGGTATGCATGGATTCCATTGGTAATAAATACAAGTATATACATCATCCATCTAGCTCTGACTATCATTTACATTCTTTCTTAATTTGACCTAACGACCTCCAGAGGAATGCCGTGTAGCTGATGTAACAGTGTAGCAATAGGTTAATAGATCATTAATCTTTAATCATCAGTGGCCACTCTCATTCTTTTGTGATTGTAAAATTACTGATGAGACGTTATTTTGGAACAACATGTTCCAGCGTGATTCCCCTAAGATTTGAAACAGGACAGTTATGAAAACAATCAGAGACAAACTGTTGCTGTGTCTTTACCTTTTTGAAGTGAGTGGCGGACTGGACCTTCCTGACAGGTTGCATGAGGGCGTCCCTGACGATAACACTGATGTCAGCCCCAGAGTACCCTTCCGTCTTCTGGCCCAGACTGTTGAAGTCTGCTTCTGTCAGGTTGCTGGGGGTGGATCCCAGATGCAGTTTAAACATGAAGGAGCGAGCATGCTCTTCAGGCAGAGGGATGTAGATTCGCTTTTCAAATCTGAGACAGACGGGAGATTCAGATGTTATCAAGTGTTTAATTTCTTAAATCCTGATTGCTCTTCCTTAAAACCTGAATTGAATCAAACTAACCTTCTCCTAATAGCAGAGTCCAATGTCCACGGTATATTTGTGGCTCCCAGAACCAGGACTCCCTCGTTATTGTTTCCAACACCTGGGTACAGAACAACATTTGATGCATTTCTAATCTAAATACAGTTTTTTGATTCTGAAATCAGATTTTCAGTTCTCTCGCTCACCCTGCATCTGAACGAGGAACTCTGTCTTGATTCTGCGCGCGGCCTCGCTCTCGTTCTCGCTCCTGGAGCCGCAGAGGGAGTCGATCTCATCAATGAAAATAATGGATGGTTTGTGCTCTCGAGCCAAATAGAACAGGTTCTTTACCAACCTGAAGAGACAAGCGGGGCAGAAGCAACAGATGCTCAACTTCTCATATCCCATTATGTTATCATCATGTAAAGAACGCAGTGCTTACTTTTCACTTTCCCCCAACCACTTGGACACGAGGTCGGAGGAGGAGATGGAGAAGAAGGTGGAGTTGTTGGCCTCTGTGGCCACCGCCTTGGCCAGGTAGGATTTTCCTGTTCCTGGAGGGCCAAAGAGAAGGATGCCCCGCCAAGGAGTTCGCTTTCCTACAAAAAAAGTTCCTGTGTCAGTGAATACGACTCACATCAACACAGTCAAATACAAGGATTAAAGATGGAGGTTTAGACACCTGTGAACAGATGAGGGAATTTGATGGGCAGTATGACGGCTTCCTTCAAGGCTTCTTTGGCTCCTTCCAGTCCAGCTACATCATCCCACTTAATGTTTGGCTTTTCCATGACGATGGCACCTATGAGAGGAGTTTGAGAAACATAGTTTAGGAACAGTGGAAAATGATTTATTTCACACACTCAAAGATATAAGATCCCAGAATATTTCAAGATATTTCTTCATGTAATTCAGATTTTTTTTCACATAATTCTCAGAGAAATCAATGGATATGATGAAAAACACCCCATCTCATAATGTTACACAAAGTTATCTGCCAAGCATCTTTTCGAAATCCAACCAACTAACAAATAAAGAAGAAAACATAACACCAATCATTCACCTGAGAGTTGATTTTGAAACTTCTTTTTCTCTTGGTTGTCCCCGTCATCACTTTCACTCCTGAGATTAAATGAAAAGAGCCAAAGTCATGATTTATTGACCTTTTTTAAACACTAAACCAAACTTTTTTAGAAGTCCCACAACTCCTACAACTTTTCTACAGAGGAACTTATGTGTTTATTGTGTTGTAGGTTCACAGAAAAGACTGTTAAGTATTTTGAAACTTATTATAGGGAAAATTGAGCCAGTGTTAAATTTCAACAATAACAACAATAAATATCTTCAAAGATAAATATAAACAACATGCGTAAAACTATGGTTTTTTTATTTATCTCATTGAGTTGTTCCAGTCAAAGATCTTTATAAATAAACAGCGTATTTAGTGCTGTGGGGGAATGTTTCTATGCATCGGACTCAACTTTGTTTGATCTTGTGCACAGGAAGTTTGAAACAGAGAAAATCTGCACACCTAAAGCTCCCATTAAAGGATTTATTTGCCAGTGACATTTGTTGACGTTGATCAGCCATCAAAAGATTTTGTTTTACTGGATGTACAGAGGAAGAAGATGACCGTGAGCAGGTAAACATGGATGTAAACAATGCAGGTTTCAAAATAAAATTAAAAAATCTTTGCAAATGTGTAATGGCGTCTACCACTGAACATAAACACAACTTTGTTTACCAGAAAGCTCCACAGGACACCGCTTATAAACCTGACTAAAAACTGCCCCAGGAATTCATGCCAATTCTTCTGATTGTTAATGACAAATTAAATTGTAAAATGTGGAAATAAAAGGAATGTAATTCTTTTCTGTGCACACTGCAGGGAACATTATTGGGTATACAAGTATTGAGGAGTCTCACCCTTTGTCATCAGAGTGGTTCTCTTTGACTGGTTTAGCCGGAGGATTATTCTCCAGCTTCTTCAGGTGGTTCTTCAGCTGCTCGGCTCGGTCCAGGTAATCTTTACACTTTTCCCTGATGCTCTCCTTCGCTCGTTCACTCTGAGCCTCATCTGCAGCGACAACATATTACAGGGCCTGTTTTAATACGAGGTGTGACTGTGTGGGCATCAAGTGTACCTGCTGTTGATGTTCATGTAGGTGCAGCGAAATGTCTGTCTGACTCTTAATATCAAGTGGAAGGTGTCAGGATCAATAAATTCACTCTTAGCCAGTCCCTTCACTGGAGTCTAACCCTGACAGCTGTGCCACTGACTGATGCATGACGACAAAAGCTCAACAGAGGGACAGAGTCTTCTCCAGGAAGCTGTGCGACTGTGTGGATGTTGTAGAGCAACATGATCTAAACACACACACAGTCCATAGAGCCACGGGTCTGCTGCAACTCTTATTTCTTTTAATTTGATGCTGAAGGATTTCCCTTTTTGCTACAGCCTCTTGTTAAATTAATATAATAGTAATTTCTTACACGCATTCTTATTTTGAATTTATTCTCTACATAATTCATTTTATTTTATTTTGAAATACTTAATTTTTGTATTGTCATTAACAATTTTACACATTGACTTGTATATTTTATGAGAAGCACACAATGGCCTTGTTATTGAAATGTGCTATGCAAATACATTTGACTGGCATAAATGTTTTTTGCTAGGCAACAGCATTTGCGTGGTAAATGGTTTCAAGAGGAAATCATGAACGCTACTTATTCTGAAAAGAAATTTGTAAGGGAGGCGACGATGCGCAGGAGAGGTGAGCTGCAGGAATGTGACATCTTCCCTTTACACAACAGAATACTGAGTCACCACAGACCAGTCCAACGTGTGTATCTTACAAGTTATTAAGTAGACAACTGGGAGCAATTGCTCAGTATTGACATCACCCTGGCGAGATTAGAGGGAACAGATTACTCAACATATCCTGCTGCCTTCAAGTGGCTGCAGGGATTTGATGAAGAGAAGGAGAAGATTTATAAATCAGCTGTAAAGACACTGTATGAATGACTCATTTTATACAATAAATAGATAATTGCAGCCTGATTTAAAAATAACGTCTTTAAACACTTTAAAACACAATTTTCAATTATGATTTCACTCCCTCCGTTTGGCAGTGGAGTAACTCATGAATTGGTTTATTTATACTTAAAGTATTATTCCATCATTGTGGCATATTTGACTGCTGCTGATAAGATTACCAATGTGGCAGCCAATTAACATCGTGTCTGCAACAGACTGTCTGTACCTCATTCATCTCATTTCATATGTGTACCATCAATCTGCACTCGAATAAAATAAATGTCATGGTCAGGAAATGAAAGATAAGCTTAAATCAGGTTCCTCACACTTGACAACATGGAGGAAGTACTGGATTGCATTCTGGTAACATCTGAGGGCTTCCTCGTAGTTCTTGGCTTTGTCCTCCTGCGCAGCTTTGTTGGCCAGATCGATAGCTTTCTGTCAACAACACGAGAGAGAAGAAGTCACCGAAAAGTCTCTCATAAGGCACTCTGTCAAGGTAAGTGAGTAGTCAATGTGTGATTGATGGTTAATGGATGATTTACACATGCAGTAATGTTAGAAATGATGCTGCAAGTTAGTGATAATCCTTCTCTCTGTCTGGCTATAGAAGTACTTAATGTTGGTCAGTCTTTGAATAATGGTAATAATGCGAATAAAGCCATAAGTTACAACTTTAAATGAATTTAGAAAAAGCTCCCTTACAAGAGAGTACAACTAAAATGGCTGAATGACAAAGAAAGAACTCATGAACATCAAACTTTGTATAACTTCGGCCCATGAGTAAATGTACTCACCACTTTAAAATGGTTATCAAACTGAGAGGGGATTTGTGTCAATCTGGCAACCCACATACCATTAGTAAGTGTACTAAATGAATACATAACATGAGTTAAACCATTGGTTATTTGTTTAAAACCAGTAGTAAGGACTTCCGTTCATCTTCAAGGTAAAGACGTTTGTATCTACGTAGGTTGAGTCGTAGTTTAAAGTCAGAAACCGGAGAGTTTGACTCAGTCTGACGCAGTAAACTCTGCCACTCACCTGTAAGTTGCCTCCTGCCATTAGCTCCGCTGAGTGTGTTCGGTCCTTTAAGTCTAAACTGCAAACAAACCGTCCCTCGTTTCTTCCTGTTTGTCGATGTTTATTCCTTCATTTTGGGACAAGTTCAGACGGAAAACATCGAGCGAGGTTTTGTTTCTCTTCCGCATTAGAAAAAAATGGTCCACTGGCACTTCCGCAGTGGTCACGTGACGTGACAGTGTTATTGTCTGGTTGAACATCGGCTGTGGTTTTATTTTTACACACATTTAATTGTGTTTGATACAACAACCAGAGTCATTTGAATTTACTACATAGATTATAGATATTTATAATGAATTTCTAATTAATAATAGAAATTAATCCAACGAACCTTCAGGTGTTTCAGGTGTCAGGGAAATACTGACCTCTAGTGACTATTAGTCATCATAACACATCAGCATGTTTATAAATATATCTTTGTTTAACTATTGTAATTGTATTGTTTCTATACCTGTAATATCAAACTTTTTTAGTACTGTAATGTTATGGTCTCAATAATATGCTATATCTAATTGTTTTATTATTGTTATTTGGTTGTTTCTATAATATGTAATATGTAATTGCTTTATAATTGTAATTTGATTGTTTAAATAATACCGCATTGTTTTATTATTGTAATTGTAGTTTCTACACGTAAAATCTCATAGTTCAGCTATTGATTGTATTGTCTTTATAATTTACATCTCATAGTTTCATTGTGGTAATTTAATTGTTTCTAGAACATCTAACATCTCCTTGTTTTATTATTTCTAATGGTATATTTCCCCTCTGTAAAGGCTTTTTACACCTATGTGACTTTTCAAAATAAAAATAAAGCCACACTGTCACTGCTGCATTAGTTAACAAATTTACCCTTTATTGCATTTATTAAAAAGGCAAATAAATAGTGTGCAAAATATCTAAAAATCTAACATCACCTGGGAGGTAAACAACAATATATGCATTTGCTGTAGAACACCGGTGTAAAGGATAATGCATGGGGACGACAAATGCATTTTGGTCGCACATTGTGTTGCTTAATATTTAGTCCAGGTTTATTCGACATATGACAGCAATCAAAAGCAGGCACCACATACAGTACATGTTGAGTTTGAGTAGATTTGACACTGAGTTGTCACATCAGTGTGGTTCAGGCATGAAGGGAGGAGTCTGGGTTATTATCAGCTGTCTCCGTTTAAGATGCTCGGACGTAAAACTTTAAGGATGCGCTCGCTCTTTGTAAGATCAGCAGGGAGTTCATTCTGCTGTAAAAACACACATGAGGAAAAGTTAATGAGCTGAAATGACTTATGTTCTGTGTTTATTATCCCACCCTACAAATGTTGTGGCCTCACTTTGTTTGGCAGTGTGGGGTCTGCGTTGGCCCCGAGCAGCAGCAGAACGGTTCGCAGATTTCCCCCCATTACAGCAGCATGTAGGGCCGTGGAGCCATTCTGGAGACAACAAAAAACATATGTATTCATAAAGCCTGTGGAGCGGTGTTGGATTTTAGGATACATCTGATCTAGCAAGTCTCCGGCTCCAAATAACATCACCAGTAAGATGTTCTGAGATACTTTGCTGTCCATTTTTTATATACAGAGTATGGTTTATACACTGTATGGGAAGCTATAGCCAGTAGTCTTTTAGATTAGCTGGGATAGATCATTTGGGAAAACAGCTTTTCTGGTACAGGCTGAACCAACAAAATGTTAACTTGTTGCTAGATGGATTGTATTATTCCCAGACAAAGCCAAACAAGCTGGTTCCCCATTTCAGTCTTTATGCTAGGTTAAGTCAATCAGATGATAACTGGAGCTTTATATTTGGCGTATACACATGAGTGATGTATCAACTCTCTCATCTAACTCAAATCAAATATTGTTATTTATCCAGAACATCTCGGATATTCCTATAAAAAGAGACATGAGCTGCGACAGGATCCTCTACCTTGAGAAGGCTGAGTGAAGGAGAAAACTTGAGTAGCTCCTCGATGACACTGCTATGTCCTTTTAAAGCCGCTTTAAATAACGCTGTTGATCCATCCTCAGGAGACAGAAAAGACAAAATCTCAAGTTATTGAGCATTAATCTACACTCAAGGTCTAATTACTGGTTTGATATAAGGTCATTATGTTTTCTCAGTTGTCGTGGAAATATAGATGAATAAAACAAACCCTTTGTGTGCATTTCTATGTGCTTTAATGAATCTGAATGGACAACGTACTTGTCTGTCAGCATCTCGATCTGCACCTCGCAAGAGCAGCACCCTCACCACCTCACTGTGACCCATCTGAGCCCCCATCCACAGGGGGGCAGTGCCATCCTGGAGAAGACCCAGGTAAGGAGGAGGGATGCAGCGACATGAGGAGGAGGAAGAGAAAAGAAAAATAGGGATGGAGGGATGAGACAGGCAGACAGGGTTTTGAACTGAAGAGGGAGAGACTTTACCTCCCTCGCTTGATTGACCTTGGCACCAGAGGTGAGCAACTGACGTATCACCGTCACATGACCCTCCTGGGCAGCCAGGAACAGAGGCGTGGCACCGTCCTGAAACATAAAAATATATTTTTGTAAACTAAGTAATAATTGTCTCCTGTACTCCTGTCTGCTGAAAACCTGTCTGAGTGACAATGTTACTAAAAAATAAAGGTTTATTCATGACAAGTGATCAAATTAATGCTATTTCATAATGTAAGTTTGTGCTATCAGGTTATTTTCCATTGCATAATGGAATCCTGCTGAATGCCAACCGGATCTGACTCAGCACTATGCAGAAACCTGAGAGGCTGGATTCCAGCTGCTGGGACATTGTGTGCAACTGCTAGACAGGGCGGCTTTAAGACAGAGAGGAGAAGAGTAAAGAGAGGCCGCAGCGGCCAGAGCGGCTCACATGCAGCTGGTCGTGAACATTGGCTCCGTTCCTCAGCAGCGTGTCCACCACCTTGGAGTGTCCATACTGAGCGGCGGCGGTGAGAGCAGTGCCACCGTCCTGCCACAAAACATTTGAGGACATATAAGAAGAAAAAGAAAATTTTAGTGCACTCAGCAGCAGAATAACGAGATGTGAGCTGCAGAGGGAATAAATCTGAAGAGGTAGACAAAGCCTCCTGGGCAGCGTATTCTGTGCATCGTTTTTGTTTCTTTATCTCCACATGAAGTTTGTTTTTTTATCTCCACATGAAGCCCTGAGTCTGAGATGATAGCACCGCACTGAGCGGTATAAAGACAGTGACGCATGTCGTAGTGCCCTGTAGCATACCTTTGTCTGGAATTCAGTGGAGGCACCAAACTCAAAGAGGAGCTTCACCACGTCACGGTGTCCCTGCTGGGAGGCGAAGAACAGAGCGGTAGAACCGGTCTGGAGAGGACGACAAAAAAAGATACGTCTGATGTCATTCTATGGGAACTCAACCCCAGTGTTGTGCTTTGGAAAATTTGTTGTTGGGTCTAATCTGTTAATTAAGCTGGATGCTTTTTCACTTAATCTGCATTGTCTTATTAGTGAAGCCTCTCAAACCAAGGATGACAGCATATAGAGTAAAGTCAGCGGACGATTATCCACGTATTTGTGTTATTATACTGAGTCCTCTTTAAGATGATAGACAGAAACTGGAGGAAAGCATAGCCTATCTATGTGACTGACCTTTAGAGACAGATAGAGAAGAAACAACAACGGTTTCGTGAGATGAGTCAAGGTTTAGATATTTTTCGTCGATATAAAACAGCTCCACTTAAAAAATCATGGTTTGTGGCCCCTGTGAGTTGGTGAAATTATAATACTCCTCAGACAAGGTGATGGCAATACAACTACTAACTTGTTTACTAGCTGTACGGATCATCAGCCTGGTTTCCCTGATGCATGTGATTTTGAGACTAACTACTTCTGCTTAAGACATCCAGAAAAAAATAGTCATTCCTTCACCTGGCAAGATTTTCCATATTTTTAAACAGCTTGTTGAAATGGATTTATATATGGACTACAACAATCAACTATCAAACTAGAATGGCACTTGCATACCTCTGCAAAGGCGAACGATCCTACAAACGAGGCAGCAGTCTATAACCTAAATTATGTAATTGTGATATAATCTAGTCCTACCCAGTTGTAAAAACAACATCTGTGCATTATTCCCATGTGTTGTATTGTTCAACAACATTGTTGTTGAAATGTTAAAGAAAGGTGTATCTGCACCAAGCTTGAATGGGTTGACTGGTTACTTCAGATTCACTGTGACTCTCACCCCCGGTAAAATCTTATATAGTTCCCACGGGGCTGACGATTGTTTTCCCATCATACCTCTCTCTGGTAGTTGATGTCGGCTCCTTGCATGATAAGTTCTTTGACACACTCATAATGGCCGCTGTACGACGCCACCATCAGCGCTGTCGTCCCGTACTGCAGAGAGAGAGGCCAAAACGAGATATAATTTCTGAGGACATCTCGCTGAAAACTGCTTTAATGAGGCGACGCGACTGTGACAGATTCATGCAGATTTTCAAACTTGACACGAACGCTCACCCTCTATCATTGCCACTTAAAACATACTATGGTCGTTAAACTGTAATGCACATACACAGACACACACACCACACCTCTGTCTATGGTTAAAGCGTGCAGCTGAGCAGCCAGGACATGCAGCGTTCGTACACTGTCTCTGCAGTCTGCGTCCACACGGCCGCTGTTGAGCAGCAGCTGAAGCAGAGCCAGGTTTCCCTTCCTCGCTGCCCAAAACACAGCATTAGACAGGGGTGTTTCCTTCTGGGGAGTAAATACACACAACAAACACTGACCTCAAACCACCATTATGGTATTATACTCACCGACAGGAGAGTAGAGACAGAGAGAAGAGGAGAGAGCGGTTATGAATGAAAGGCAAGTCATCACAAACACACACATGCTGGGTTACAGCTTGATGCCAATTCAAGAGGCCATAATAGGCCTTCAGATATTCTATTGATACCACACACACATACACACACACACACACAGAGTTGTGTCTCCATCACTTAGGAGGACCTTACATTGACTTACAGTGAATTCCTGGAGACTTACTCTAACCTCAACCATGTAGTTACTACTTGACTAACTCTAACCTAAACCTAAACATGAACTTAAAACAATCTTCACCTTAAATTGCAATGATTGACATTATACTGACATGCTGTTGTCCCCATATGGTAGACAAGTCCTCATAATGTATCACACAAATACACACTGATTGATCACGGACTAATGCTTATCTTTCCCTTAACCCTAAACTTTACCCCTAACCCTTAACCCTTTTCCTCGCACCAACCCTTACCTTAGACTTCACACTTACCTTAACCCTAATCCTACCCTAGTATTAACCCTTATCTTTGCACTAACCCTTGTCTTAGCCCTACCCTCGCATGAACCCTTACCTTAACCCTAATCCTTACCCTAGCATTAACCATTATCTTAGCACTTACCCTTGTCTTAGCCCTACCCCTTACCCTCGCACGAACCCTTACCTTGGCCCTAACTTTTACCTTAGCCCTAACACTTACCTAAACTCCTACTTTACCCCTAACTCCAAACCAAGTCTTAACCCTCACAAAAACACAACACAACCTTTGAATTTGTGAGGACCAGCAAAAATGTCCTCACAATGACAGCATTAAACCAAAATTGTCCCTCATAATTATAGATAGACATGCCCACAGACACACACACACACACACACACACACACACACACAGCAAGTTAAACCTCAGCTCACAGTCATGTACAGTTGATGATGATGATGATGATCTGAGTGAATGTAGAGAACAGTTTGAGAGGAAGCTGTGTTTTCTGTGCCGGGCCCTCACGGTGCACAGCAGGATGGACGGACGCAGAGCGCAGCTTTACCTTGACAGACATGGCGCAGACCTCAGTCGTGACTCATGTTTCTTCCTGCGCACTCACTCATTAGACGCCGAGCTGAGCTTGTTGTGTCGCACTGTGTCTGGGTGTTGGCGGCGCCCGTCCGGAGGCATAATAACAACACAGACAGTCAGCTGAGCTCATCCTCTGCAGTCAGTGCTGCACTCAGCCGACCACCAGGGGGCGCTACCGAACACAACCTCAATCAGCTGACAGCGTGGAGCCAGGGGGAGGGATAGAGTAACCATGGTGACACATTTATTATTATTGTGCTTAAGTATTTCCATGTTACTTTATACATATGTTCTAGTACAATTTGTATAAACATGTATTATTTATATGTAGTGATTGTGTATTGTAATTTATATGAAATTATTTATATAATAATAGTTGTTGTTGTTGTTCTTATTATATTGCACATTCATCCATCAAGTTTAAAGTGACAACTGCATTTGTTACTTATTGGATTCAAATATATTTAAAGTTATATTTAAAATGTAAAATTGCACATACTGTATATGTATCGATAAAATAATCATGGTTATCTTACTTGACTTGAGTGCCATTAAACCATCGGAAATGACTGTATTACCTTTTAATATCGTTTTTTCTCTACAAATGGTTTATTTCTTTATAAATGAATGCCTTATATACTGTTTGGACGTTTTCTGTCTATCTGTATCAATAAAATAACTAACTAACTACATCACTAAATCACACAAGCATTATCTCAAGACACTTTACATAGTAAGGATAAGATTTCGAAATATATTATAGAGAATCCCAACAGTCCCTACAATGAGCAAACACTTTGCGACTGTGGAGAGAGAGAACTTTCTCTTAAGAGGAAGAAACCAACAACAGAATCAGACTCAATGTTGGCGCCCATCGGCATTCAAAAGGTAATTTTGATTCGTTTTTTTAAGGACAAGGATATTTCTTTATTTTGTGACCCTGCAGTGTCTAAATAGAGCCTCTCATTCAAGGGTTGTTGATTCACCCCTTTAAATGTCTCAAATGGTTTGAATACATTCACTATTAAATGTCCAATGATTCATGGATCTGCCCCCGGATTTGGATCCACACCAAGATTAAATTGGTTCTTCTCTGACACATATCGCATCCTTCCTTTAAAATGAATGGTATCCATTCAGTCGTTTTTTTCTAATCCTGTTTAAGACATAACCTCTAATTGGCAGAGGTAATAAATGAAACATTTTTTTATCTGAATTTTTTCTTCCCTCTACGATAAATCACCTTCCAATCATTTTATCTTGTGACCACTTGTTTGCCTTCACGTTGGGAACTAATGGATGATAAACTTAACATATAAAATCATTTCAAGCTACATTCAAATTGGTGAAAACCTTTTTGCACTTTCACCCAAATAGAATTTTGGATGCAGAACTTTTAACTGTAATGGAATATTTTTACGATAATAAAGGGTCTGTGTGTTTTTTCCACCTCTGCTTTTAGAAAGTAATATGTCAGGTGTTGTGTTCAATTATAAACCGGTATTTGAGGGATTTTCAAGATTGCACCTTTGACCATCTGTAAATGATAATGAGGCCTTACAGAGGAGGAGTAGGGAAAGCATCTTATTTTTGTTGACTAATATCCTTCTCAGGTGCAGTCACAGGTGTTGATTTAGGGATTCCCTAAAAGTATAGTGGAAGCATGTGCTGTACTTATTGTAAAGCTTTATAAGGTCGGACGACAGCCAAGCTGTGGCTGCTTCACTGTCCAGAGTTTCTCCGGGACCATGGGGACAAAACAGACTCACATCAATGCAGGTAAGATGCTTAGGACGTTTTAAAATCTTACATGGAAAACAAGGGAAACCAGTCATCAGTTTTTCCACTGAGGGTAATATGAATGACTGAACAATTTACAGACAACCTGATAACAACAAATCTGTTGTCCTTTCAGCTCATCAGTCCGGCTTCCTGCTGAGGGCAGCCCTGCTCTCTGTCCTGTTGTGCAGCCCGAGGCGTGTGGCGTCCGACTCGGATGAGGGGATCCTGACGGACTGGGAGATCTGGAAGAGCAGCAACGGCGTAACCTACGAGGATCTGGTGAGACTGACCCCTCATCTTAAAGCACAAGGACAGACGTGACTTCACATGTATTGCGAGTCACAGGAGTTCTCTCTTGATGTGTGTTTTTTGTGTTATCATGCAGGACGAAATGCAGAGGAGGGCGATCTGGGAGGAGAACAAGCAGAAGATCAATGACAATAATCAGGGTTTCTTGATGGGAATCAGGCCGTTCGCTATGGCTATGAATAAATATGGAGACCTGGTATGGACTGGTATTTTACACATTACGTTAAAATCATCTCTGCTCAAACTAACAAATCAAAGTCACAGTGAAACGCTTGTTATGAGATAAATTATAGGCTAAATTTGTGTGTATGCAAAAGTAACTAAATTCACATATTAACAACTCTAATGAACATATAACTCACAGATTTAATCTAGACCTATGGACAAGGCCAGGCTGGCCTTTTACCCCAGTTTCTAGCCTGCATGTTAAAGCTGCCTGTATCTAACTTGGTGAATTCTGTAAGAGTGGTTTCTGTCTTTTCATCAAATTTTTGGAAACAAAGTTCATTTCCCCACTATTGAGGGTGGCTGTGGAGGCAGAGTGGGTTGTCCACCAAGCACAGGGTCGGCGGTGGGTCCTAGTCTCCCCCATTCTGCATGCTGAAGTTTCCTTGTACAAGACACTGATTGTATGACAGAGACAGTGCTGCACACAGATACACGGTGGTAAAAACTACACTGTAAAGTCATCAAGATTAGAAAAGCACTTCACAAGTCAAGAGCATTTACAAGTTCCTTTTGCATTATAGATATGTTGTATTGACGATCTGATATCTGAACATCAATAATTGGAAAAGTAATCATCTATATGTTCTCTGTACTTAGACACAACAAGAATTTCAGGTGTTGCAAGGTGCCGCGATAAACGCCCAGTTTGTGCACAGAGGGAAGACGGTCTCTGCTCGACGACTGCGCATTAATGCTCGGCAGTTAGATGCTTGGTTTGTCGACTACAGGAACATGGGTTATGTCACTGAGGTGAAAGATCAGGTGAGACTCTCGCACGTTCACATACAGAAAGAGTTTTTTCTTCCAGACCGAATCAGGAAGTGATTTTGAATTCTCTCGTCAGGGTTACTGTGGCTCCTGCTGGGCCTTCAGCACCACGGGAGCTATCGAGGGACAAATCTACAAGAAAACCGGTCAGCTTGTCTCCTTGAGTGAGCAAAACCTGGTTGACTGCTCCAAAGCTTACGGCACCTTCGGCTGCAACGGTGCCTGGATGGCCAACGCCTACGACTACGTGGTGAACAACGGGCTCCAGTCGACAAGCACCTACCCGTACACCTCAGTGGTGAGGCTGCAGCCTGCGTCTACATCAGAACAGCGAAAAAGCTAATCTGTCTCATTCCAGCACATTGTCAACATTTCACTTTGATTTTCTCTCCACAGGATACTCAGCCCTGTTATTACGACAGCAGACGTGCGGTGGCTCATATCAAAGACTACAGGTTCATACCCAAAGGAGACGAGCAGGCCCTGGCTGACGCTGTGGCAACCATTGGTCCAATCACAGTGGCCATTGATGCGGATCATGCAAGCTTCCTGTTCTACAGCTCAGGTTGATTTTCTTATATAAAATCATAATGTCAGATATTTAATTGATTAAATATGTACATAGTAAAAATACGTGCATTTTTTTCGTAGTAACAAAACCACCCAGCTCTGTATATATCTCTGCTAGCATCTTCCCCCTAGTTGTTAGGGTACGCAGCCTCACTGCTGTACTGGTGGATGCTTTCCTAAGACTTGGTAAAAGGGGAGTGAACATTTGTATCCATCATAAACAGAAAACCAACTCCAATAAAAGCTAAAGGTTCTTTGTTAACACTGAAGGTTTCAAACAAGATATTCTGAGTTCCCCATATTGATCAAATTGATATGTAAATGTCATCTTTGCAGTTTATCTTTACTGCCCCCTACTGGTCAAACAGTCTGATAATATGTTTGTTAAATTGAACTCCTAGGAATATACGATGAGCCGACCTGTAACCCTAATAATCTGAGTCACGCTGTTCTGCTGGTGGGTTACGGCTCTGACGGAGGACAAGACTACTGGATCATAAAAAACAGGTCAGAACAACTCTGTGCATTGACAGCAGAGTAACACAAGATCATTTTAAATAAAAACTTTTAAGACTATATTTTCTATGATACTAAATGTACAAGTATTTGCTGTCACTCTTGTAATATGATTTTTATTTATATGTTAACAGTTGGGGCAGCAGCTGGGGTGAAGGCGGCTACATGCGAATGGTCCGGGACGGCAGCAACACATGTGGCATTGCAAGTTATGCCCTGTACCCTATTATATGATTCTGATAAGATGCTTCAGAGTCGAGATTTAACAGAAAATTTGTTCTTCAGACACATTTAGCTCATACTGCTAATATCATGTGTCAATTCATCCATACTTTCTAAACTCTCTGCTGAACCTTGTTTTGTGGAAACACCCACGTCAGCCTTGTACAGTGAACACATCGTTTCTCTCAGGGACGAACACAAGATTCAATATGTCTTTGAAATGTTTTTTAACAGGTCAAACTCACCAAATATGGAAAATTAATATAAATATTAAAACAAAACTATGGCCATCTTTGGACAGCATAAACTGTGGACACAAGTAATTACACATTCCGACACTTATAAGGGAAAAGTTAAATAAAAAAATTATTCTATTTACTATGGGATCTTTCAACTAGAACTTTTCTTTGACCTGCATGGTGGCTAATTTAGGCTAATATTAGTGAACCTATATTTGTGTCAGACATTAATGAGCTCGCACACTTTAGTGACCTCTCTATGTGTGCTACTTTTACACAAGTTTTAGCATTTTAGCTCAGTACAATTAAGTACAATACATTTAGCATCAACCCACAAAGGTCCAGTCACGTTAGAATTTGGGAAACCAATCAACTCATGTGTGAATACTGAAAAATAATGGATTATATAAAACACATTTAATAGAAATATTGAAGTTGCACGTTTTTTAAAAGGGAGTAACTTTATTCAAATTTGATCCAGAGGTTTATATAGTTAACCTACATGTTTAAAAAGGCATCCTGCACAGTGCTGAACTCTGAGTGTTGTGGAGGGAGAGGAGAGCTGGGGAGTACAAAATGGAGGAATCCATCATGGGTTATTAGCTGCGATGCCCCGTCCACTTTTATTTGACCTCCTCCATTGGATAAACTGCTCCACTGAGGAGCCGAGGTTGAACAGGAGTCAATGGTACAAACTGAATGAACATATTTTAGGTTTGGTTAGGTTTTTATCTCTAACGTGTTGAAAATATAATTTAGAATATTAATGTATTCAAGTAAGAGAAAGGCACAGCATGTCAAAAACTCTTTGCTTAATGAAGTGAAGATCAATCCTGACAAAATGTAACAAAACAGAACAAAGCACAAAAGTGGGAAAATAGGAAGAAGCTCCTAAAGCCTCATTCCTATCATGGACTAGATGACATATTAGTGCTTAACTCAGCAAGTTCACCAAACTTCCAGATTCTGTGACCACATGTGCATTTTTTTCACAATCTGTTCTGACCAGGTTTTAACTGCTGTCAGTGGCTGGTACACAAGTTACATGGTCTTGGATTAACAACTGATTTAAGAGAGTGTGGGTGTCCTGTTTGTGAGGACACCCACATCTCCAGACTGCAAAACTTTTTTTTATTTACAGTAACTCCTGTATTTGTAGAAATTATATATAGAAAGGGCAGGGGATGAAGGGTATAGTGGATGATTAAAAAAAATAAAATTTTAAATCTAGGCCTCAACTTGATTCTGTTGGGGACAAAATAATGTGTCTATATTTTCATTTTAATGCAGCTAAATGTTTTTTTCAGCCAATATGAACTGTATTTTCTATCTGTTATTTACTGGATGAACTGGAATGTTTTAACTCATGGACTGACAATAAAGTGATAACCACTTTAATCTGTTGACTGTCAGCGCTTTATTGTTCAACCAATTCACTGCTGCTTAATGTCAGTGCAACCACACCTCGGCGAACTTTGAACCTGCCTGGGTGAATACAGTCATTCACACTCTATGTTTCTCACAGTCCAACTTCTCTTCATGCATCTCACATAAAAAGCTCCAAGGTTCAGCTGCGGCAGAGTTTACCAGAAGAGGAGGAGGAGGACTTTTAAGAGACAGACTGTGTTAGACTCACATGGATCACTGGATACACACAACAATGCATTGGCAAAGATCTGTACGTTGTGGTGCAGTGTGCTTGGTTTTGCTTTGCTTTGCTCCGGTTCATCCCTCGGCTCAGAAACAAGCAAAGTGTCGGCATGAGAGACGCACTCCCGGCCTTCAGAGGACACAGGGCACAAGAAAGTTCTGCGCTCCTTTCTTCGGCAACCAAACAGCAGGAGCTATTACTGAGGTAAAACAAGTCTTTGTTGATCATGGTGGTTTTAGCAGGTTTTCTACTTCTTCTCGGTAAAACAACTGGGTGCATGCTGTGGTGCAAAGACTCAATTTTGTTATCTGCTGAGAGAGTATACAGCTTCTCAGTCATCTTTAGAAAACACCACTCACCATCAGACATGCTATTTATTGTATCCTAGGTATAAATATGTTTTTACAGCTTTACATGTCCAAACCATTCAGGGTACAAAGTGGCCATGAATATGTCTATTATTTCCAACAAACACACACATGCTCTTCATTGTGTCCACATGTGTTTCTCTCCGTCTCCATGCCTCACCCTGTTTTCTGCAGACCAAGTGAGTGCAGGTGGGGTGTTGTCTTGTGTTAACTGTCCCCACACTGTTGACTGTTCAGCTCTCTGTGTCCGTACAGGAGTGCGGCCCTGGCTTCTACAGAGAATGGACCGGGCCCAACAGGGGTCAGTGTGTGGCATGCAGCTGCAGTGGACTCTCCAAAGAGTGTGATGAGAGTACAGGAAACTGTGTGGTAGGTGTTCACACACAAACACACACACACACACACACACACACACACACACAAACACACGCACGCACAAACGCACGCACGCTGGCAAGCACATACACGCTGTGACTAATTCAAATTTACAGTACACTTGTTGTGGGAGTTGCAGGCACATTGCCAATGCATGTTGCTCAAGTTGTGTTTCATCTAACGCACCTCCAGAACTGTCAGTCCAACACCACTGGGGCCCGCTGTGAAAGGTGTAAAGAGGGTCACTATGGAAACCCATCCCACAGGACCTGCCGTGTCTGTCCATGTCCCTTTACATGGAGCAAGTCAGTCTCTTTTTATTACCTTCGTCAACACAAACCTCAGCTGATTGTTTTTACTGGATCAATATGGACATCTTATTTATCCTGTCCTAGCTTTGCGTTGGCCTGTCTGGACATCGGCTCAGGTGTGGTCGACTGCTTGTGTAAACCTGGTTACAGTGGATCCAGATGTGAGAGGTTTGTCTGCTGGTCAACCAAACACAAACGCTGTTTATAATTCAACATTATGATCCTTGGTGCGACAAAACCTGCATCCTAACCCCTATTGTCCACTGCAATACACTATTTTAATATGCAGGTCTGCCTCTAAAAGTAGAAAAATGCAGATTATTTTCTTTCTCGTTTTTCCTCTCTTTAAGATGTGCACATGGTTACTACGGCAATCCATTGGTGCCTGGAAGCAGCTGCAAGCCATGCAGCAGAGGGGATGTTATCAACCTTTGTTTTCCTCCAAATGCAGGTTAATATACATTTTCATTTACAAATAGAAATATAGTTATTATGTTTACATGGGATAAACTGGATTTGATGTTGTATTAGTGTCAGGGAGCTCATGAGACAGAATAGAGATGAAAGTGTCAAATTCAAGTTACCGGCTGGGATATCTTGACTTTTACTCCCAAGTCTGGATCCAACTCAAAAACAGTGGATCCTTCATTTCCCATAATGCAACTACTAAGATATTGTTTCTCTTTTTGGTAAGAGCCATAGAAGACATTATAAATAAATACATTACAACTGGTCAAGGATATTTCTAAATCCTATTCTTTTGATACAACACACAACATCTGGTCCCAGCTGCTGTGATCAATTCCACAGGCAAGTTGTAAAGAAAATCACTCAAAACAAACTAATCTAAGAATATTCTTATTTACCGACAGACTGTGACAGTTGCACTTATTCTTTATTGGCCGACTTGGAGAAAATGGCCGATGGTCTGACTTGGCTGGAGCAGCAGCTGAAGAACAACCGTCTTGTTTTTGGTTTACACTCAATGCTGAACAACCTGGAGACTAACATCTCTGAAACCAACGTACTCGTACACGCAGCCATTGGGAATCTTTATGCTTAATGAGCTATCGTTAAAAAACACCTATTTAGTCACACAATCCATGTTGAGTATTTCTGCTCTGTTTTCCAGCTTCAGTTTGGGAGCTCGGACACTGCTGTGGATCACCTGGAACCAGATGTTGAACAGCTGGATGCAGATGTGAATGTTGTTGGTGACGACTTGAGTCAACTGGTTGAAAAGGTGCATGAAGTGAATTTTCCTCAGTTAAACAGATTGAAACTCTACTAGGAGTTGAACTTTGGTAAATCATTTTGTGAATTAAAATTATTGTTTGAATACTGCAGGAGGTATTTTTATGACCTGATTACATCGCATGTCAGAGAGATCTCAGCGACAAACAATAAAACTCATAAAACTTATTTTTGATGCAGAGTGAAAATTATCTGGACACATTATAATCTATCACTGACTTTCAGATTCTTCGACCTGAATCCGATCTGGAAACGGTTTTGAAGATTGTGAATCAAACCAAGTTGAAGGACGATGATCTTCTCCCTGAAGCTGAATCTCTCCTCACAGTATTACAAGGTACATCACGTAAATATGAAGATGTCATTCAGTTGGATCTTCCTTGTCACTTGTGTCCAGGTCTTTGTGGGACTTATTCAGGAAACAGAATTATTGGTTATGTCAAAGTAATCCTCTGCACTGTGATGTATCATCAACACCGTTATCTGTGTTATTGTGGTTTGTCAGATTTGATCAAATTGCTGTCTGAGGTGAAGCCCGGAGGATCCATCACTCTCTCTGAGAACGACAAAGTCAGGACGACGGTGGATGCTCAGCGCATCGTGCAGGAAATGAGACAGAGAGGCTGCAGCGCCGCCGGGGAGCAGGAGGAGGCACGAAAACGTAAAACATGATCTCTCTAATGATTTTCCGGTAATGTTCAAATGCAGTGAAATTGCGTTTAGGTCATTTGTTGAAATGGTGCAGAGGTGGTTCAGACTGGTGTTTGGGCCAAAAAATCACACATGTGATTCATGCTCCACTGGTGTCAGGGACATTTGCAAACAGACTTGTGTAATACGTCTGCCTTCACTCGACTCATCTTCACTATGATGTAAAGTAGAGGGCGCCATACAGAGGTCAGCCCACTATACAGAGGTCAGCCCACTCTGAACAGTTCCTGTATATTCTTCAAGCCGGAAACCCTAGACAAGTACATGCTTTGTTTTTCATAATGGTTTCCATTGCACTTACTTTCCCCAGGAATTACAAACCTTTGGAGAAACTTAGTCAGGGTCTAAATTAAAGTACTAATAATTTTCCTTTTTTACCCCAGAGAGAAGTCTCTGATTGCCTAAAGTACAGGAGCTGCTGGGATGGGGTTTGCAGCTCCTAACATTTCTGATTGGTTAATCACTTCATCATTTTATTCCAGCCACCATTTGAAAAAAAAATCTTTGGCTGCATATACACTTTTCTTTGTGCTTTAAAAAGGAGAGTTACAGAGAAAAGCAGCAGCCTGAAGTAACCTTTAATAAAAAGTTCCAGAGATTCCAGCTAATTTCATTTAAAGGTCAAGATCTGTATGAAATTATTAGGGAAAAGTGTTGAGAGTTAGTGGATGAGAATGACACATGGTGAATTTGAAGCTACAGCCAGCAACAGGTTAGCCTAGCTTAGCATAAAGGCAAGAAGTCGAGGGATATAGTGAACAACTTAAGGCCCTGGACTGTTTCTTGGCCGGTTGCAATAACTTCTTTAAAGCTTGGGTTGGAAATCCTGGAAAAGCTAAAAGGTGCAGGCTACACTACGAAACATCACCATGTAATAACTCTGAGGTTGCTGCAGTGCGATAAGAGGAGACTCTGGAATGAAAGACAATTCCTTACTAAATAGCGAACTGTAAAGGTACTTATAGGTGGATTGTCTTAGCTTCTGCACTTTTCATGCTAAACTAAGCATCAAACTTTCAGCAAGAAAACCATTAAGACTATTTCCTGCAATGTCAAACTATTTGTGTAAGGATACAACCAAAGGAAGAGGAGAACAATCTCTTCTTCATCTTATCAGAACTGGGCGATATCCAACCATTATATGTTCCAAAATCTGTTTGTTCCCCTTAGTGTTGAACTTAATCCACGACAACTTCACAACTCCTGCACTGAGTCGGACGTCAGACTCTCTGATGGTCTCCGCCTCGTCTCTGAGGGAATTTGCTGAGCTGCTGTCAGAGGCAGATGACGGAGTCAACAGGACGCGGAGCCTGAACCTGAGGAGTCACACTACGCTACAACATCTGCAGGTGAAACGCAACGCTCGATGATAGTAGCATTTATTTCAGATGTACACAATAACGTCCTGTAGTCTTGTATGTCCTGTCTCTGATCATCATTTTGTCTTTCATCTCAGTCGGAAAGAGAGCATAACTCACAGCTTCCTGTGACTGAAACGACCAAAGATCTGCTGAAAAATATCACAGACGTCTTCTTATTGCTTGAGGAAATAAAAAAAGTAAGCTGCCATGTTTTACCACCATGACTCCAGAAGACAAGTTTTTTAGTTTTTTTGACTGTAGGAACTGAATTTATTGTGCAAATTGCAGGAATTTGAGAACCATGCAGGTCAACTGGATGGTGCCAGGAGGGAACTTGTCAAGAAGTTTAATAACATCTTCCAAATTAAGACCAAAGTGGATATTGTCAACAAGGCCGAGGATCAAGCAGAGCAGCTTAACAGAGAGGCAGCAGAACTTCAACAGTGAGTTAAAAAAGGTAGAATAAAGGAGCGTAGATATAATTAACATAAAGACAATGTATTTATGTTGAAATTATGTATTATAAGGCATTGCAGAGTGCTTCAAAATGCTACTAACAGCAATGAACCGCTCAGAGTGCTGAGTGATGGAGGTTTTATCGGCATCATAAAGACAACACCAAAGGCAGAAATGGCAGCTAATCAGTCCAGAGAGGCTGCTGATGAGGCTTTAAAGGTAACTCTGTTGTTATTCATCCTGCATGACGTGTTTAATTAAATGTTTAGTTGTATAATGTTCATTGAAATTTATATTAATATGACTCTCTTACTGTAAACTAGGATGCGAAGAAGGCAAGTCTGGTCGACAGGGCAGAAGGATTAAAAAATTCTTCAAATAGTTTACAAACTGAAGTCAACTACTCACAGAGTGACCTGAAAAGTGTGTAAAAAGCATAATTTGTCACAAGTTACAGGAGTTATATTAATTTGAAAGCACAAAAAACAAATGCTGTTTAATTTCTTTTGGACAGAGCTTTCACTTCCAGTGAGCTCAGGTAGAGACCGTGTCAGGAAACAAAAGGAGAAAAGAAGATCACTGAGAAGGAGTATCTCAGCCGTCACTGATGACCTTAAAACAATTAGAGGAGGTCAGTGGATCATTTGAAATGAGCCATTTATTCACTGCACCTGCAGCACAGCAGATCATCATGGTGTTTTAAATTTCAGATGACACCAAACTCCTGATAGACTCGGCGAAAACAGCGTCCTCTGAGTGCGACTCCACAGTCAGAAATTTAACTGATAGACTGAGGAACATCAGCCAGGAGGTAGAAAGAATAACTCTTAGCAGCAACAGTGTCAATATGGACAATATGAAAGTTGATGTAGAACAATCATGTGAGTATTTAACAGTTAAAATCTGTTATTAGAATCTAACAGAACCCTTTTCCTTTTAATTATATTATTAGTTTGTTTTATTTTCTCTCTCTTTCAGTGAAGAAATTGAAAATCACTCTCCCTGTGTTGACGAATAACCTCAGACAAGTTGAGGCTCTCAAGTGGAAATCGCCTCCAAGTGGCAACATAACAGAAAGCATCTTGAAAATCAAGGACGTTATAAAGGAGACAAGAAACTTTGTTAACAGGGTGAGGTTTCCCCTTGAATCTGATATTCTTACCTGTCAGCTTTGATTTAAAGAGACTATAATCATAAATCAATATTTGTTTACATTGACGAAGGAACAAATAACTAAGTATGTGAATGATATCACTCATATGAACTGATGGCAAACGCATCACCTGATTCTTTTCCATCAGCTCTTTGGAGCTTTAAAGTGTCTTTTGACTTATCTCAGTACAAAAAACAAACATAATATTTGATGCATTTATTCTCGTTATACATTCATCTTTACATGGATCTTCTTACAGCTCTCCATTGCCACGACCTTTAATGGAAAAGGCCACGTTGAGCTTCATCCTCCGAGAAACCTTGAAGACATAAAACCATTTACAGCAGTCGACCTGCTTCTCAATCATCATCAAACCAAACCCTCCAAGCCCGAGCGCAGACGAAAGCAACGACAGGACAAACAACGAGATGTCAACCTCTTTGTTCTCTACTTTGGCAACAAGAACGTGAGCGTGTCTCCTTGTGTTTCACAGGAAGTCTGGATCTTTTGTAGAGTATCTATATCTTTATTTGTCTCATTTTATCTACAGGCCTCTGGAGACTACATTGGGATGGCGATCAGAAACAACTTGGTGATTTGTGTCTATAAGTTGGGTGGAGTCGTCCACGAGGTGGAAACCAAGCACAAAATAACATCGACCACCAATGTGAACGCGTCAGACTTTGACAGGATTATCTTCTACAGGTACGTGAAGGACCTTTAGAAAGAGAGGAAAGTAACTCACACTTTAGTTTCCTCGACATGTGATCAGTTTTGTGGTTTTCTCCCTGCAGAGCTTACCAAGACGCTGAAGTCAACATCATAAAGAACTTCACATCACAGAAGCCCGTCAGCCTCGCTCCTTATCATAACCTTCCAAACACGATGAGTGTTGTCCTCAACATGGACCCAGACAGTGTGGCTTTCTACGTGGGTGGATATCCTGACGACTTTACGGTAATAACACAGCTGTTAATTCATTATGTCTGCATGGATTGACTTCTTACACAGGCAGAAACAGAAGAAGGACAATCATAAGGCCTTATCGAACTGGACTGACAACCTGTAAGAACTGGTAAATCTCATATAAAAAATAAACCCAGTAAACAAGCCTGTGCCAAAGAGCCTTATACATGGGAAGTCTCTTTCTAGAAAGAAATATGTATGAACATTTTGACTCACTATCTCATAATTTTGACAGCATTAGTCTTATTATTGAAAACTAAAAACATATTTTTTAGATTGAAATTCTGAATCAGGCAACTTTAAGTTATAATATAATGACATCACTTCATGTTAATTTTTTTTAAATGCAATTTAGGTTAGTACAGTATATCATTTTTATTTAATAAATCAGGCTTGGATCAAGTATGTTTTTTAACTATTTTATACTTTGCATTAGTGTCTCATAATTTTAACAGACAATATCATATATTTGACCTGGTATGTCAGAATGAGATTATTCTGTCCTATAATTTAGATTTAGTATCAAATAATAATGACTATGTACCTGAACATATTGACATGATAAGTAAATAATAAGATTAAAACTGTGCACATTTTTACTACTAGAGCACTGATGAAGTTGAATACAGAAGTCCCTCACTGGTCTTTTTGAGAAAACAGTTCAGTGGGAGAATAATGAGACTGAAATACCTTTGAGCAATGTTCCCGATATGAGTTTTGACAAGTTAACCAAAAAGCGGACCAATCATTAATCTACCATTGACAGAAAACTATCCAAGGTCATGAAATCCTTCTCATTGAAGTGTCATGTTGAAATGTTCAGTCCCTGTTGCTCTGACTCCTCCAGCCTCCACTGCAGCTGCGTTACCCCAGATACAGAGGAGCCATGAAACTCTCCTACATCAACGATCATCCTGTCTCTCTGTTCAACTACAAACACGCAGCCAACATGGAGGCAAAGCAGCCTCATATTAAGTAAGGTTTAAAAATGTACTGTGTTTATAGAGGTTTGTTGTTAAAGTCGCAATGACGAGGAAAGTCATTTTTGATTGGTATAGGATTCCACAGTCGGAGGTGTCAGACTACTATGACGGAACAGGTTACCGCATGGCGTTCATGAAGGAGCCGGGAAAGAAGAAGAGAAGGGTGTTGAGGTTTCACACAAACAGCAGAGAGACAGACGCCTTGTTATTCTACATTGGAAATGAAGTATGATCTCTATGATGGAATTTGACAGATTTGCAGCTGCACAGCTCCGACGCTCAGTGTCTATAAAAAGACTGATCTTGTGTTTTATGTTGCAGGAGTCTTTCTTCTGTGTGTTTGCGGAGAGAGGCTTCCTGGTGCTTCAAGGACAACAAGCAGGTCAACAGCTCAGAGCTCAGAGCGCTGAAAAAGTGTCTCTCTTTGTAAGAGGATCTAAAAATAGTTACTCACTGGAATGAACACTAAGCAAAGCAAACTTTCTGAATGCATGTATTTGTTCTATGTATAAACTGCTCTACTTAGAGACATGTCTCCTGTCTCAGGACCAACTTTTTACAATCACTACCGCAGAACGATTTATTGTGCACTACGGACGACAGCAGATCTCCACGGATCACATTCGTACAAACTACATGACTTATTATGTCGGGGGTCTACCAGCACAGCTCAGGCTGAGGTAACACAACAGATTCTGTACATGCAGTGTTTACAGCTTCAGCTCATCAGATTAGTCCTTTACACTGGGTTCTGTCCTTGATGTGTTTGGATTTCAGGCACAACATCACAGCTCCACCACTGAGAGGATGTGTGGATCACCTGACAGCAGACGGTGACATTGTCGAGTCCAACAGGACGATGGGTGTCACCGCTGGATGTCCAGTCTCACTACTGGTAATCTGACAAAAAACGGTGATCACCATACACGGCTGAATGCATTTGACTGAACATTGTCTTAAAGGAGACATATTATGTTCATATTCAGGTTCAAAATTGTAATTTGTAATATCATTTGAAAAGGCTTAGGTGCTCTAATGTTAAGAAAACATATAATTTTTTAATCCTGTTCAGTTCTGCAACTCCTCTTTTCAGCCTCTGTCTGAACACTAGCTCCCTTTCCTTTAAGACGCTCCTCCCCAGTCGGTTCTGTGCTGATTGGTCAACCGCTTCGAGTGTGTGTAGGAAATATTGGCCCCGCTCTCACTTCACCTGGCTTTGTTAGGGGGCGAGCCAGACTATTATCTAGGCGTGTGTTTGTGGTAACCCAGAAGTATCAGCTGGACTAACTAGCTCCTTTCACTGCAGTCTTTCAGCTTTTTAACTTTGCAGAACTGTTACATTCACAAAAAACAGATGAAAAAGACAAAAGAGTTAAGAAAAACTGAAAAAACATCTCCTTAAAATAAAGCCTCTATCACAGAATCAAGATTGGTATTGAAAATAAGAATCTTGAAGTGGGAATAGGGTTTCAAAATTCCGGGAATATTCAAAGTTGGAAACTTTCCATGGGAATTAACGGGAATATACGGGAATATACAGGAATTAACGGGAATTAGCGGAATAAACTGGAAATGTTGTGGGTAATTTATACTAACTGTATTTACCTTGTCATATACAGACATAAATATAGACATTTTGTTTAGTCATAGGCTGATTTGAGCCCTGAGGAAACTTTGGGCACTTGACTATATGCTTCTGCATCTTTGTGTCATTCTTAGCCTAGGTCTTTGCACAGTATTTGCAAATGTACACAGCCTTTCCTTCTACATTGGCTGGGGTGAAATGTCTCCACACATGAGATAGTGCACGTGGCAATGTTCTGTAGAATAAGATGAGAAAAAAGCTTGTAAAAAACACTAAAGCAATGCTAAAGATATAAAAATGATTTACAATTGATGGATAAATGAATAGAAATAGGCTAGATGAACAGATGAACAATCCTCAATCAGCAAGCTAATATGTTTTCCCCAGTAATATCGTCGAAACTTACCTGACTAGTCCTGCACACTAAAGCAGGCCTCGATGCTGCTGTAGTGTGCAGGATGTAGTAATGCACAGTGTTGGGTTGAAATTCAACGTGCAGCGTGTGCTGCATTCCATACATCTTTAAAATAGAGTTTTGAATAATGTTTTTATTGCTCAGCGTTTAATTTGTGTCTATTTTTTCTTTTTTCAAAATTCCCAAAATTCCCGAGCTCAATATTCCCATGGAAAGTTTCCGTAAAGTTTCCGAAAATGTACAGAATTTTTTTCGCCCCTTTGCAACCCTAAGTGGGAATAAGAAAGCTTAAATGTAAGGTAAATTACATTTTTAAGTGAAAAGTGAAAAATTAAATGAAATAGAAGAAGACATACCATTTTATCCACATCTTTTTTTGTAAGTACTTAAGTGAGCAGCATTTAGACATATGAATGTACTATGTGTGTTTCTGGCTTGTGCAGGGTGTCCGTGCAGCGACACTGAACTCAGCCCTGTCCATGGATTTCCTGGCTGTGTGGGACGAGCAGCCTGTCAGGGTCTCTCTGGGCTTCAGGACCACACACAGACATGCTGCTCTTCTCCGGAGCAGCTCTCAGGTCAGCTCTCCCCACAAGTGTCAGATTTAAATGAGGATCAACTGATCAACATGACTCTATTAGCCTTCTCTCATCTTCTACAGGCCTCCACCTCTACCCAGGACCTTCAGCTGTCCCTAGATGATGGCTATGTAATATTTACCAGCAATAATCAAACACTGAAGTCTGATGAAAGATACAGTGATGGAAACTGGCACTACTTGTCCGCAGTGAGCAGACCCACAAGGTAAGTCGTGTCCTCCGTTTGTTCACAGTTGTACCTTTACTTCATTTAAATAAATAAAAAAGCACATTACCGAAGTTGTCATGATTTTCTCAGGTTGGAGCTCAGCATCGATAATGTCAATGTGACTCAGGGGCGACCACACCACGTCAGGCCAGTGGATAAAAACTCACAAGGAAAGAAATTCAAAGTCTGCATTGCTAATCTCTACACCAGGAGGTTTGGACACATTATAAATCTTTTACCACTCTTTTAATGGTACGGTTGTTATATAGCTGTTATGCTGTGTGGTGTCATTTTGTCTTATGACAGCAATGGAGGAGAATTCCGGTAATTTTCTACCTGGGCTCTAAGTTTATAAATGTGAACGTCTAAATGCATGATACCCACAAATACTTTTTGAACAAGTCGAGTAGATCAACTTTGGAAGCAGCTACGACACGGTGGCAGCGGCTACAATGTAATCTGATGGGGCAACTGTGACAGTCCAAGAAATATCCACCTTCAACATTATAAACCTGTGATATTAGCACTGCATGCTACATCACCCAGTTGCAAGGGAATTAGTACAGTTTCTATATTAGACATAAATTGAGTCTGTTCCTCTTTCAGCTTAATATGTAGTGTAATGTCCTGTCAAGCCCTTTTTGCTCTTGACCTATAAGGAGAGTGCATGCATTGTAATTAGTATAAGCTGCGGACATATGGAATACGTAAGCTGAGAGGAAGTGAAGATAGTTTGGTTATCGCTGTGACTTCTGTCGTTGTTCGGGGCCGTGTGAACTGCCTGAGTGAGAGTTACTGCCGATATATTGTTGCCAAGCAAAAAAAATATAGCCCAGGGTTGACAAGTACCAGAATTCCCCCTTGGGTAATGATTTATAAAAATCTGTAATTTGACGCAGGCCTGAGCAGAGCTTTATACCAGTGGATCTCAGCTCATTTTCACACATGGGAGATAGCGCTCTTGGCCGGTGCAGTCTCCATAGATCACCAAATCCCGAGCATTTACCAGCAACAGTTCTGAAGAAGCACGAGATATACAAACCTGTGAGCAAAACAAGGCACCATTTTTACAACACCACACTGATGTTACTTTCAGGACATGATAGTGATTCAGGTTATTTCTCCACTTCCTGTCAGAGTCAGGCTCCTGCAGGCAGTCAGTGTTTCCACCAAGGTGCACAGCGTGGTGAACACCAGCTCTATGATGATCACAGCTGGCTAAGTTACACTCTGCCACAACAGGACCTTAACCACAGGTACTGTTCGCTAGGGTTTCATAAACTCATCCATCTATTCATTCATATGAACAGTAAAGAGAGAGCTACCCCACTGTTGTGCTCCACTTGTGTCTCAGGCCTCACTTCTCTCTTGATGTGAAGACCAAATCATCCAAAGGTCTGATCCTTCACGTGGCAGGGAGAGGAGTCGTGCCGCTGCTGGCTCTGTACATGGCCAACGGCAAGATCAAGGTGTCCCTGGGTCAAAACAGAATCATCCAACACAAGCAGAAGAGCAACGACGGGAGCTGGCACAGAGTAACTGACCTTTCACTAGCCCCTCCCCCCTTAGTAACAGTTACTAAGAAACTAGACGTTGATAACATTCTGTCTCCAGATGATTATTTAACATTTCTAGACTAGAATGGGACTCAGTAGAGTGCATACCTCCGCCAAAGGCTCTTAAATTCAATCTTCACCACTTTGCACGCACTTATAGAGCTCCCATAAATATGCATTTTTTTCATCAAGATTCAATAATTATTCCCAGAGAAATCAGTGAAAATGTAAAATCTCGTAATGTTAAATAAAGTGGGGAAAAAAAGGTTCTTCCTTGACTCATACCACATTCCTTCCACCAGGAACCTTAAACCCTAACACTAATTTGAAGGATTTGAATGATTAGTTTGTGTGCAATCTTGCATCCAATCAAACAAGCAAACTCACAAACAAACAAAAAGACAGGGGTGAAGGTAATACATTTATTTAAAATGAAAGCTGTACAAAAGGATTTTCATGCACAATACATTTGGCGAACGTAATGCAGAGTGGTGTGAGTTCAGCTTGTTTCACTGCAGTGTAAACTTCCCTATTTTGAAAAGAAAGAACGGAACAGAGTTAATGTTATTACGATATCGTCTAATATTGTTGTGTCTGGCTGGGTTACATGATCCACCAGATTGGTCAGAAAAACCAGCAATTAGTTAGCTTACTGCTTTATTTACAAGGTAGAACAATTTCGCATCGTTTGTGGTGGTAATATAATTTCTCTGTCATAATTTTACATCTTTTTTTTGTGTGTGTGTCTTTCTTATCATTTTAAAGATCTGTATAATTTGATTCCTTTAGAAGAAATATTAACAATATGGGCCGTCCATGCTGTACAGAGAGGAGAACAAAGAGATCATGTTCTAACAATGATCCACTTAGTGTCTGCACTTCACTTCACTATGAAAACAACAGCTACACTTGCTTCTCTTTTCACCACAAGACGGCAAAAGCACTTGACTCTTCACTTACTGTTACTGCAAGTGATTAAAAACACTTAATCCTTATGCAGTGGGATATGCAAATATTAATCAGACACTAAAAACCTTCAGTAGTAGCTTCCTCAGGCTGATATCCGTAGGCTCCATCTCTAAACGCAAAAAGCAAAGGTAAACTGCATTTACTAAATATGAATTAGTAAACCTCCCCTTTAATGCTGCATGGAGCATTTGTTTTAGTCATTTATATTATAATTGAATTATTGTTCCCTGATCAGAAGCCACAGGGCTACTACTGTAGTGGTGACTGGCTATGCAAGTGTTGGAAGTTTATGTCAGAGACAGTAAAAAACCCGTTGCTATATCCATTTCTCACACTTATAAGGAAGTTGCTATAACTCGTTTTGTTTGATCCAGACTGAACATAAAGGTAGCTTCTCTAGGATATGGGAACCCTTTAAAGATTTAAAATTCATTCATCAAAGAGTAATACCTGACCTTATTTGATGTTTCACAACTTTTTCTGAGTCACTTTTCCTGTGTGACAGATTATTTGTGTGTGTCTGTGTGCGTGAAGGTTGAGTTCAGTGTGGAGAAGAGCACCTTCCATCTGCTGGTTGATGGAGTCCGTGTGGTCGATGGTCGCCTACCGAACAATGAGGGATCGTCTTTAGACCTACACAACCCTGTGTACCTGGGAGGTGATCTGAAAGGAAGAACCACAAAAGTCTGTATCAAACCTCAGCAGCTGTTTGATCACACATTCTCCCACCTGTACTTACACACGGCCATGTCCTCTCCGCCCACAGGGACACAACATTCCCATGAAGAGTGTTACTGGCTGTATACGGGATTTCAAAATGAATGATGTCGCGGTTGGAGAACCCGAGGGGAGACATAAAACATTACCCTGCTTCGATGGGCCAATGGAAATGGGGAGTACTTTGGCGGTGGGCACATTGTCTTAGGTTTGTAGTGTTTAATAGATTCTGATTCATTGCAATTTACATCAAACACCCAAATCTAAAAAATTATATTTCTGTTTTAGATAATTACTTCAATGTTGGCTCCCACTTTGGGTTGTCCTTCGAGCTGCGTCCTCAATACCTGACAGGTCTTCTTTTCTACGCTCAAAGTGACGAGGCCAGCTTCAATGTGTTCTTAATGAACAACAAGGTAAAACCTCCACTCTTAGAATGTATAATGGCAGTTGATCAGGCAGAGATGAAAAACAAAACTGCATTGACTGACTGCAGTCTATCACCAGGTGGGGGTCAGAGTGAATGATGGAAACGGAGCTGTCAGTGTCTCTGTGACTCCTCCTGAAAGTCTCTGTGATGGAGAGTTCCACATGGTCACAGGTACGACTTCACATGATGACATTACACAAACCAGGTCATATCTGAGCTGCTCTAAATTTAAAATTGGGTTATTGTCCATCAGTGTCCAAACAGCGTGAAGTTGTCAAACTAGTGGTGGACTCCATGTCTGAGGAGAAAGGCGTCGCTATCACGTCCGCCTCGTACTCAACAACACTGGATTCACTTTCCATTGGGGGTAAATCCATCAAACATCTCACAGCATGTCTTTCATCAAATATTAGCTGTTATCCTATCACCCTGACCTGAATCTTTTCTTCTCTTTTCTCCGTTCAGGGACGACAAAGTACAGCAGAGTCCCCGTGTCCTCACCATTTGTGGGCTGCTTACGAAATGTGAAGATCAATGGAAAGCCTGTTGTATATGGAGAAGAATCCAGGGTGTATGATCCTGTGAGCATCAATCGGTGCCCTAAAGACTAATGACATGATCAAAGTATTCATGGATGTGACCTCTTGTCATTAAAGTCATACAAGCTTTGCCGAAAACCATTAAACGGAAAAAATCGGACATTTTGAGAATAAAGTTAAGTCGTACTCTTGCGAGAAAAAATGCTTTAATATTATGAGAAAAAAGTTGTGTGTCATTTTAAAGGGGGGAAAGCAGAAGATACACCTGTCACCTACATCACAATGAAGAATATGGAGCATCTTGTTAGGTTGTCCTTTATTATAGGTGTCACAAATAAATAAATAGTTTAAATACATTGTCTCCTCAGCACCCAGTATCTTTGTGTTTGTTTTATCTTGTTTGGATTGTTCTCCTTGTTCATCTTGTTTTCTCATGTCCTTGTGTCTTTCTTGATCTATTTTCTTGGGGATAGTTTTTGTGTATCTTTGTGGTTACATTGTTTGTGGTCATTTAGTTTCTTCTATCATAAATTTACATCTTTTTTTTTATTTCTTTGTGGTTATTTTAGAGATCTGTATAATTTGACTCCTTTAGAAGAAATATTAACAATGTCCATTCTGAACAGAGAGGAGAAAAAAATAGATAATGTTCAAACTATACCTTGATCCACTTAGTGTCTGCACTTCACTTCACTAGGACAACAACAGCTGCACTTGCTTCCCTTTTCACCACAAAAAGCACTTGACTCTTCACTTACCGTTACTGCAAGTGATTAAAAAAACTTAATCCTTAGGCAATGGGATTTGCAAATGTTAAGCCGACACTAAAATTCTTGTGCTGAGCAAACTCAGTAGTAGCTTCCTCAGGCTGATCTCTATAGGCTCCATCTCTAACGGCATAAAGCAAAGGTAAACTGCATTTACTAAATATGAATTAGTAAACTGCCCCTTTAATGCTTGAGCATTTGTTTTATTCATTAATATTATCATTTAATTATTGTTCCATTATCAGAAGCCCCATGCTGCTTCTAACTGCTTAGAAAGCATGAAAATGTTGATGTAATTGATTAAACTCCATTAGCACATACACAAGGGCTTTCTCCAATACGCTACACATTTATTTCACTTGTTGCATTACACATTTTGTAAACTGTATGGTGAGGGACAAAGTGTTCCACTTCATTACACCATGTCTGTCTAGTGTCCAGGTTAATAGCTGGATGCAGGTCTGAGCTCAGCTTAAAAAATAAAAAACTTGTTACAGAAAGCTTTTGATCAGATCACACTTTATTTTCAGATTCCTGAAATTTGTCCTGCGCTCCTGTCAAACCTAACATAAAAAGTAAAAACAAACATGAATACACTGAGATGATTTACTGATGTTTGATGATTTTTCATCATTTGACCTAATCACCCCAAACCAACTTTGTTTCAGTCTCTGACAGATTGTATGATACACAGATTTTACATTACAGCAAAACATTATAATAGACCTCTTTATAAAAGTCAATTCTTTCATGTGTGTAAGGAGCATCACAGTTGAAGGCCTCAGTGGACAAAATGATAAAAACAACCGAAACATGTGCCAGTCAATTCTTAAAGTCATAATTCATGTGTAGTAGTGATATAGAAATTATACTGTAGTTTTTCTTACGTATGTTTTATACACCTAATTGTTTGATAAGGTAAAATACATAAGGAGAGATGACTGACACCTTTAACATCACATTAAATTAACTGTAAGTGGTCTTGTGAGAGGAAATATGAATGAGGTCACTGACGGTTTGTGTGATGTATGTACATATGTTTCACATTTAGAGTCTGAACATTTTAAAAGACGACAGCTGATATGCACACACCTGTGCATTAGCACCTCTCCACTGTGAGTCCATCATCTTCTCTCAGTATAAATACAAATGCTACACTGTCAAACTTACCTTTCACAAAGTCTAAATATTGGTCATTGACATTTAAAGCCGTTTCACTACTAGAAAGCAGATTAAGGCCACACAGTTTAAGTAGATTGTTTGCATATTACTTGTAGTTATTATAGCTCTTTTCATTAAAAACAGTTAATGCTGCTCTGTACAGAGGACACTGTGCAGTGTGCAGGAAAGGTCCATTAGTAAATGTCTGGGAGCTGGCTGTATTTCCTGTCCCAGTATCCACCAGAAAAGAGCCAGTCCTGGGAGCTGATGTGAGGGTTTTGACCTTGTTGAAACCACCTGAAAACACAGCAGAAGAACACTGACATTCAGTGACCGCAGCCACAAAACCATAATTCAACAAATAACACACAGTGAGGGAGGTCAGGCATGCAGGTTTGCTTTTAACAAAAATTATTTGTTGGGTTGTTATATATCTAGTGCATTAAAGCAGGGAGGGGAATTATTTAGGAGGAGGACTCCTTTGGTGTTTGAGTAATTCCATATAGTGCCAGTAAGTGGAGCTGCCATGCTAGTGGAGGGGAGAGCAGATCAATCACAACTGTCTCCAAACTGTGAGTCTCTAAAATCTGTGATTCTCTGTTCTATCTTAACAGAAAGCAGGAGAACAGGAAGAAGACCTGGGAAAAACACACAATCACTTCAAACATGTCAGACACATCAGTGAAACAACAAGCAGCTCTAACCTCGGGCCCAGGGCAGGACTCCTAGAATCATCAGAGAGAGGATGCAACGGTAAATCAAGACGAGTGGAGAGAAAATGGAGATTACGCTTGAACCTTTCAAAGCAGTTAAGAATGTAACAATGATAAAATGCTGCATTAAATGAGACACA
Source organism: Pleuronectes platessa (assembly GCF_947347685.1). NCBI lineage: Eukaryota > Metazoa > Chordata > Actinopteri > Pleuronectiformes > Pleuronectidae > Pleuronectes > Pleuronectes platessa. The sequence goes on along the minus strand of NC_070634.1, from coordinate 8,685,062 downwards.
ATATGCTCAAATTCAGGTTCATCATTTTAACTTGGGTTAATGTTCAGAAAACACATCACTGTCCTCACACGGTCCAATGCTGCAGCTCCTCTTTTCAGTCACTGTCTGAAACACTTGGATTTAGCTCCTGTCTCTTTAAGGCTCTGGGCTTGATAAGGCCCGCTGTTCGAAGCTTGTGTAGGAAATGTCGGCTGACGCTGTTGCTGTGTCTCAATTCAGGGACTGCACCCTACAGAGGATGTGGCCTACCCAGCCCACGAAGCCCGCCTTCTTCGTGGGCCGCACAGACAGTCAAGGCCAAACTGAAATGGTCTAATCTACAGAGGATTTCTGTGATCGGTGTCACCAGCTCACCTCCGCCCTTACTGCTGTTGCCAAGCAACAGAGCTGCAATTGGACACAACGAGATAGTTTGAATGCCTCTTTGTTTTTTTAACATGTGTATCGTTGGCTGTTCAGTTGAGTTGAAGCGTGATACCCAGTATATCAAGATAGAGAGTTTTCTGGTGCAAGTACCTCTTTGAACAACAGTTAGTAACTGAAGCAAAATAAATCCTGGGAAAGGTTGGGCCGGTAGGGATTCACCTTTTTGAGCCTTTGTTTCTCTAGGGATGGAAGGATTCCACAATTGAAGTAGCGTTCAAAATGGTTGTGATGCAATCAGTCTTCAAATGCAGCCTCTAAAGGAAGCAGCTACTGAACTGAGACATATCTTTTATCTGGCTTTGATAGTGGGCATGCCAGACTAGCCGTTAGATGTGCAAATGCAGGACTTTGCGATGTCCAGATTCCCACTTCTGACGAGGTGTTTTATGCGTTTCAGTGGCAGTGTTTTCTGTAGGGGAGAGAAGCTCCCTTTAAAACTGACTCTGGCCCTTGCAACTTCCCAGACCTTTAACATACACAAAATACCTATAACCCACTAGAGGAAAGAAAAACAGAGCATAATATTTCTCCTCTAATGACAGACACTACATTCAGCTGCAGTGCAAAAATGCAGATAAAGTACATTTCATGAATGCCAGATGTGCTAAGCAGTTTAAACAGAGGATAATCAGAGCTGAAAACATTGTCACTTTAATATTTGTTGTGAAGAGAAAACATTTAGACTATTATATGACATTTGTAAGAAATGTAGATATTAGTTATCTTGCTGAGAGTGAGACGAGGATATTGATAACACTCATCTGTCTATTTAAGATACCAGCAGCTGCTGGATATCTTAGCATAAAAGGGAAACATTTCACCTGACGTTTTTAAAAGTTAATATAATCCACCTCTGAAGATCACTATTATTCTATATCTATTTTTGTAAATATGTACGAAACTTGAGTTAAAAAAAACAATGCTAGACAACACATTTAACCGTTTTATGGTTTTTAACAGCAAGCTTGGTAAACCAGCTCATGTTTGTAGCTTCATTATCAGAAAGCTATAAGATTGATAATCTTCCTCTCTCAGACTTACCTTGTTTTCCACTCCTCGTCAGACTTGGAGCGGCTTTTACGAGCAGATCTCTGTTTTTCCTCGAGCCTCTTCTTCTCCCCACTGGCGACATCTATGTGGTATAAATAATAATAATAATATTCAGACTGCAGTAAGATTATTATTTTATGTTATGTCCCAGCAACAGTTGTTACCGATGTCGCCGTTCTCCATGGCTCGTACGTCCGGTCTGAGCCTGCAGTCTGTCTGAGGAATGACTCCCTCCATCTCCTTACGCAGCTCATTCAGCTGCATGGCGAAGGTCGTAAAGCTGTACATCTGGTATTAGATCAAATGCTGCATGTTAAAATGATATGTAATAATGTGGATAATCTAAGATCTTCCAACCATCACTTGCTTATGGTTTAAGATTGGTAAATAAGTGTGACCAGGACTTGGACATCAGGGCCCCAATAAACCTATTTGCCTGAGGAGATTATTAATCATTGCAAAAAACAAGTTTAACAGGAACCTCTTTAAAAATATTTTAAAGTTTGAACTGGTTTTAATGGATAATGTTTTAAATATTTACATGTAAAGCACTTGATTAGACAAGTCGAATGAAATACAGTTTCATTATTCCATCATGTATGATTATTTGTGCACGTGACTGAGTCCGACCTGGACAGAGTTAGTTGGTCTGGGTGCGATTCTCCACAGCAGCTGGCTGCCAGGAATCACTTCCACAGTGTCTGTAGCACGTGAAGGAGTCTCCTCCTGCTCCTCACTGCAACCCTGCAAACAGAATGAATGATGCCCTGAAAAGTCTTCATATTACTTAAGCTCTTTAACTGATTAATTAAGTTATTACAGCGCAATACTTTATATTTATTGATAGTCTGATGTGAAATATGGATGTCAGTAAGTACATTTGTTTATATTTAATCTGTAGCAATTGGCCTTCATTTTGTCCATTAACAAAGTCATACAACTACATAACTCACACAATGAATCATAATAATAATCACAAAATGAAGAAGAGTTGGTTTATACCGCTTTGCTGCCTTTTTTCTCCTCCGCCCCCTTCTTGTCATTTTTCAAGGCAGCCGGGTCGACAACGTACAGACACTCTGTCCATTTTCCATAGAGAGCACAGAGCTTCTTTTTGCTGTGATGAAAAAAAATACATATTCAAACAAATCACCTCAGAGAACAAACACTAGATAAAATAGAATCAGTCGGCTTTAGCCTCAGAAATTAAAAGGACTAAAACTTCTGAGCATTTAAAAGCTCCAAAAATCGAAATGAGCACTTTGATGTGTGGCTTCACACTGGTGATGTTTCTGAAAATCCCATTTAAGTAGAAGTTCAAAAGCCGCGCTTCACAGGCTCGGGTGATTTTAGACCCCATGCCGAGTGAACACACACAATTTTCTTTCTCTTTGCTTGTAATCATCGTCTGTTGTTGTTACGTGGCTCCCTGTCACTGCCGTGTTGTGTCTTCCTCTCGTGGTTACGCACGCTGCTTGTGTCCAGTCATTCATGTTGAGTCATCGGCTCTGTCGTGGCAGAAACTGCTTGTTGATTGACTGAACCATCTGCTCCTCTCTGTTTTTACCTTGTTTCGTACCACGAAACGAACAACCAAACCACATAAAGTAAAATAAAACATAATCATATACATATAAAACATTCATACATACATATACATCCCGGAATTCTTTCTTTAACAATGTGAGATAGGGCATTCATTTTGACATTTCCTTGATTTCTCAGAGAATAATTCATGAATATTGAAGATATAAATCTGACATGTTTAAGGCACTGGTATTTATGAGTGAGTGAAATTGGGTTCAGATCAAAATAAAAGTCTTGATTTAGTGAATTTAAATCTGGTTTCATAAGGGGACTGTTGAGCCGTGGTGGAGGTTTGAGCTCTACTAAGCTTTATGTTCCTCAGCCGCCTGAGTTGTTTCATTTTGCCCTGAAGCCCATGTCCTTCCTGAGATGGTTTGATGGAAACTAGAACATTTTAATGGGTGTATATTGTTAATCAATGATTTTATTTATATAATGGACTCTGATGTCACACTTATGAAGTTATAAAAGATCTCAGTATGGTGACCACAGTCAACCTACTCAACTGAGTAAATCCTGATTTACAAATTAGGGTAATTAAACATTGAGACATATTAGCAGTATGACACAAACTGTCAGTCCTTCAATAGTCCCCTGGAGAACTTGTCTTTTCTGTCGCTCATGGCTTCCTCTTTTTTGTTCCAATGTGGTACAGTGTGTTGTGAAATCTGACCAAAGCTCAGTCAGGGCACAAGTTACGTCAATAAAGTTGTCATAGCCCTGTGATTATCCAAATTAGTAGTTTTTATACAAAATAATTTCTGAACATGATGCATCGGTGTAAACTTTACCTTTTATCCACAATATATCCTTCAACCTTGTGCAGTTCTTTGCCGAAAAGGCCACATGGTTTAAAATTCAAGAAGCACCTTTCTCCAGTTCTGGGTGAATAGAGAAAAAAAAAAAATCTTGTTACAACATTTGTCACTTTCTGCTGAGTCATAACACTGATCTGTTCTCGACCTTGACTTCCTCAAAATATTTGTATCTGCCTCATCCAGCTTTTTCGCAACTTATTCCAAACGTATGATCTTTAGAAGAGAATAGCCCCCAATTCAAGACAAACATTTTATTTGCGTTGTCGTACCTGTGGTTGATCACCTCTACGTTCCCGTACTGCTCGATCCACAGCTGACCCACAATGATGTTGTGAACACAACATGTAGGATTTGTCCATGTGTAGGCTTCATTGTGACTAGAGAGAAAACAACTTAACTCCCACTTGTTCAAATGTCTTTTTTGCTGCTGTAAGCTCAGTTAGTAGTTTTAAAAACAGAATAAGGTCAAAATTCATTCAGAATAAGCCTTAAGTCTACAGACATCCATACATACTACATACAGAAGATAAATGATGAAGCTCAGTATTTTCTTACTCAGCCACAGGTTCTTACTTGGGCAGCTCCAGCGTGATGATCCCTCTGGGCTCAGCTTCCACACTCTTCCCCCAGAACTTGAGTTTGGGGTAGATGGATCCGTGAAACACAAAGTCTTGTTTCAGACCCTCAGCGTGGAAGGCACTGACCGGTGGGTGGTGGCTGACCTGCTCCGAAATGAGCCTGAAGCCCAGATCCTCTCTAGGAGATCAGGGCGACAGACGACCACAGTTTTATATCTGTTAAGTTCATTTTATGTATTTTATTATATAATAAGTAGCTACACAATTAGTGCTGAAACATGAGCTGTATAATCCCTCTTACCTGACCAGTTCATACGTTTCTCCCAGCAAGGGGTTGAAAGGTTTACCTGTCCGCTCCCACTGCGAGGCCACAGCGGACACTGCAAAGGAAGCCACACACTGCCGACAGCAGAGAAACACACCATCACACACACCCTCATATTCATGAGCTCACCAGCAAAGTGGATTTGACACAATTACAGTGATTTTGCACATGATATTTCCAGGATGTCACAGAGTGGACAACCTTCATCCTCTCAATGGAGTCTGAGGCGGCGTTGGCCTGGTGGATGAGGTACGTGTGCTCCATGTACTCTGTCAGACGCTGCAGAAAGCTGAGCGGCTCGTTGAAAATCACCGGCATTGTGATCTTGGAGAGTTCCTGAAATACACGTCAGAGGAACGGAGTGAAAGAGTTTCACTAAAAAGGGAATATTAAGTCCCTTCACAAAGAAATCCTTTGAAAATGTCATATTCATGCTGAATGTTGACAAGGCTCAAGGGAATTGTGGACTTCAAAAGACCCATCATTTGTGTCACATTGGACCTCTGCTGGCTGAGTAAATGTAAATGTAGAGTTGAATCTATTGTTTTTTTCTCCGGTGTAAAAAGAAAAAAACTAAAGTTTTGGAAATATAATATTAACATAAAGGATTAATGAACATAATAGGATTATTGTGCCTGAACTCTTTTAACACCTAATCTGGAATTATAGGAACTCTACACACTGCAAACACTGCAGCCATACTGGTGGCCCCAATGGGCTGTATTGAGCTAAAAGTTAATTCTGCACAAAACCAACAATCTAATAATATTTGTCATCCATTTTACTTAAAGACACAAATATCGCCAAAGACAACACTCTCAAAGTTCTTCTCTTTTGTGGAAAGTTAACTAGTTAGTTCAATGAAAACAAAGCAGATTTTTAAATGACATGTAATTCTGTGCCTATAAACAACATATAAAAACATGATTCTTACCATTCCAATGCAGTTCCTCAGAATACTCCAAATGCTGAAGTCATTTCTTGAAAACATTGGTGCAGGTAAGCTGGTCCTAAAAGAACACACACGTTAACACACAGGTGTATTACCTCTATAATACAGTGACTCTGTGCTACTGCTCTTAAAACATATTTTCATGAGACTAAATTTTCCCGACATATAATGGGTTCAAGTGACATTTCTTATTAAAGTGAATGTCATCAACATGTTTTGTGTGTAGATACTGGAACAAAGCTGCATTCAGCACAGGTATCACCTGACTTGGACAGATTCAGACTTTGACCTATTGGTTTGATTTACTCTAATATTCTGAGAAACGCAAACAGAAACCATATTTGTAATGTAAAAAGACACATCTAACAACATAGTGGCTCAAATTCTATTTCACTCCAAATCTGCTGAAGGGATTTGCCAACGTGGGATCATACTACAGACTGATTACTGCATTACACTGTGACCTCATCAATATTTAACAGCTCCAACACACAGCTCCGCTCTTTCAATACAACTTTTCTCCTGCCTCTACCAGGTTTCTAACCTTACCTAACTCTAAATTATTCACAGTGTGACGTGGAAAAAACCTGAGCATGTAAAACCATCCTGATATCACCATTATATACACAACAGCAATACAAATATACAAAACCAACAACAACAACAACAACAGTGTAATATGACCAGTCAGGCCATTTGTTGATCTTCTGATGAGAGGAAGATGAAAACAAAGGGGTTCAGCAGTCCATAGGAAACTGTGTTGGCAAACATGCAGCAAATCTGACCTGTACTTTGTGATCCCATTGGGCTGAGTCTCATCTTTGTCGCTATGGTGATCCTCCTGCAACATGATGGTGGGGCTGCCGCACGGGCTGCTCAACATGACAGAGCCTTCGTCCTCCTCTTCGTCCTCGTCAAAGGAATGACTGGCCACCGTCTCGAAGCCGCTCAGGGAGATCTCCGAGTCTGATTCTGACAGAGGTGAACCCACAGAGGTGATTCAGTGAGAAATGAAAATGTAATGACATTTGACATAGAAGGAAGCGAGGGCAGACAATTTCAGAGTCTCAGAGAAAGTTACCTGTTGTAAGAGGGAACATTGCTTTATCTGCGGGTAACTTTTACAGTTTGATAGTAAAACCAATGTCAACACAAACATGACAAACATGAAGTTGGTGATCACATGTTCAAGGCACGATTTTCTTTTTTGAGTGTCAGTGGAATATGTTGTTTCGCTAGCAGTCAGCTGGATGTCATGTGACTACCTGAAGTTCCACCAATGGTCAGCCAACCAAGCGTTAAAAGTTCCGTCATTGGCTGCTATGTTTCAAAATGAATCTGCAGTATTTCAACAACGTCTTTTCTATTACTCTGTTCAGTGAGTTGCACAGAGGTGGAGCAGAGGTAGCTTGATACTCGGATGGACGCTGTACACAATGGGAAATTAAGATAAAATATAATAAAATAATGTTTTGCTTGACCACCATACAAGAAAATATGGTTGAAATCACAAAACAGAGCCCTTGTCTTTGAGTTGTGTGTCAGACAAAGTCGTAACAACATCAGGATCTTAGCTCTGCGGAGACGCAGCTTAGAAACATCTTGGAAGTGACTGCTGGTTAACATGGAGTCTTAAAGGGATGCGTTTCACTCAATGGTTCAGTTGTGTTTTCTGACAAATGTAAATGAAAACTAATATATTGGGAATTTGGCTGCATCAAAATACTGTATATGTTCAAACAGAGAGCAGCAGGAGATAAAGAGGCTAAAACCTGCTGACACAGGACTGAATAATACTTTGACTCCTCATGATTATCCTACATAGAGAATTGCTGTTTCAACTAGATCCTAATTTTTGCATATTTACCTTAACAGTCCTGGTTTTGTTTGAGCCTTTACATCTTCATGTTCCCTTCCTTACATCTGCTGCAGTTGCCAGAGAAAGTATTGTGTAATTTGTAGCGAATTAGATTAAAGTTTTTGTCTTTACCAGTGAGTTTTGAATGTAGAACAAAACACAAAAATCATGTCCAGCAAGTGCAACCATTTCTGTTTTCTAGTCATTCAGAAAAAAATCCTCAAGCATCAGTCAGGCACTTTTTTTTTTTTACACCATGCAGGTCTTATCACCACAAAAACAAAAACAAAGCATTCATGTGAAAATTATTTTTTCCAACACAGTGTTACATCCCTGGAGCTTACGTCACGAGTGGAAAACATACCAAAGACATTCCCCGGCGGGAAAAAGTATTCCAGTGTCCTACAGGTGAATGACAGAGCAGTGAGTGTGAGCGGGGGCTTGTCACAGAATCTCCTCCGTCCCCCCCGACTACGTTTGATCCCTTGTCAACTCACCAGACACGGCGTCGTGGAACTCATCCTCGCTGAGGGCGCTCCGTGGCGAAGATCCGTTGACGACGGATTGCTCAAGTTCGTGGTGCTCCGTGGCCAGAGTCTGCAGCGCTTCAGACAGGATCTTATTCTTCTCCACCTCATGCTCCAATTTCACACTGCGCACCTGAGCTCCCCACACACACACGCACACACACATACAGACACACACACACACACACGCGCAGTAACACAAAGAAATAAACTAATTACTCATAGTAACATAAACCACATTGAACTTCACTTTATCTTTTTTTTTTTTCTGATCATTTCAAACTGGATTTAATGCAATTTAAATTCTTATTCCAACTCTTTTTACAAACAGAAGACGAATATTGCCGACTTGGACGAGCTGTGGTCACAGTGGGTGTGCAAATACACATGATCCTCCTGTCTGCACTGTCCTCTCATTATCAGACCCACAGAGAGAGAGACAGAGGGAGAGAGAGAGAGAGAGAGAGAGAGAGAGAGAGAGAGAGAGAGAGAGAGAGAGAGGCAGAGATGGAGCAGGGAGGGATAAGCCATGTTTATCTGTAATGGGGTACAGCTGCCATGACGCTGACATCTCAAATGGCCTGCCGGAGAACATGATTCCCATGGAGGAAAGAGGATCGAATGACACGTAATGGACTCAGATATAAACCATTAAGCAAACCTTCTAATTACAAAAGAGGCATCATTGTTGATAATAAGAAGATGTGCTCATTTTTCCGCTGCACCTGTCAGAATATTATTCACCTTGATGTGAAAATATCAGTTTGAGAACATTAATGAGGCAGCGTTTGCTCTGGACTTCCAAAGACACATAAGGAGGGTGGCCATCGTTGCACTAAACTGAACTTTGAAGAGGAACTTCCTGCTGCTTGACCCCTCCACAGGGGGTCCTGAAGTGCAAAGCAGCACTGCGGGAGCTAGAAGTGACTCACAGGGGGAAAAGAGAATGTGCCCCCGGCTCAATTCAGACTGCCGAGCATCTTCTGCAGACTGAGATGTATGCTGCATAAGTTTGAGTTACTCCCATTGAGTCCCGGCCTATTCATAGCGAGCTCGGAGATTCTGTGTGTCTTTTATCGTGTGCTGTGCATCTGTGGATCTCAGTTCAAAAGGCTGCGCAGCTGAGCGACTGAGGCGGCTGCCCAGGTGTAAACCCTGAAAGCGCTGGACTGTGTTAAACCGCGAACACTCAAGTGGCTTTCTGGCAGCCTCCGTGCACACCAGCCGCGCCGTCTCCTCTAAAGATCCCAGAGAAAATTCAGCTCTCTTGTTTCTGAGATGAGGCCGCGCTGCGAGAATGTGAAGGGAAAACGAGTCGGTCCGTGTAAACATCATGACTGGGATGGATTTTTTTTTAACACCTAGTGATTTGACAAAATCGGGCTGTGGTATTGGTATTACTATAGTCTATAATAATATGGTAATTTCCAGTTTTAGATGCAGAATGTGACAAGCTTGAGGCAGGCGGAAATCCTTGATTTACACATCCAGCAATTCAAGTGCGTATTTATTGCTGCACTCAATCGCCACGGTGCATCAAAGGCAGCAGCTGCACCACCGATCAGTTTAAACAGGGAGGAGACAGTGACTAATTCTCACTCTGATAAGATAAACATCTGGTTCAGAAAAGTGACCGTCTCACTCTTAGATCTTTAGTGTTGGGAAAATAAGTTTTGTGCAACAGCCTTCAAGAATTGAGATAAGATATGAAGATTATGATGAAAGTGATGATCAAAGTAAATGTTAAATAATTTTTTAGTTAGTTTAGTTAGTTGTTATCACACTGATGTTTATTCAGTTTGCTTATAATTTGGTTCTATTTAGTTCTTTGATGTTTTAAAAAACATTATTATTAAACATGTTTAACGGCCAACTCGCATGTATCCAAATAAAATTTGACCCCACAGAGCTGCTAACATGGCTGTAAGAAATTCCTGTTCTTTTTAGTTGGATCATCATTATAATGAAAAGCTTGATTCTCTATATTCCTGTCCATTAATGTCATTAATAAACACTATATACTTTGAATAAACAAATTTACTAAACCACAACATTGTCAATATCACAACGCAACATTTCCTAAATTTTAATACAGACGTTTTGGCAAGTTTTCTCTTTCCTATTGAGCATGTATTGTGTTTCAGTGTGTGACAGTAAGTGAGTCAGAGTGCTGCTGGGCTCGAGCCCAGTGTAGTAAAACCCTGCTGCCACAGCGGTGTTTACCTCCATAAACACATATAGTCCTGCAATTCCACAACACAACACTTGAAAGAATTCCAAGTACCCATGAATAACTTTGAACTTTAGGTTTAAAACCACTCACAAATTTACACACATCAGCACATAAATTGAAATGCATCTTATTATGTAAAGCCATTCAAGTGGTGAATAACCATTTAAACAATATATTAAGTGCTTCATAAATGAAGTTTTACATTAGCTGCAAATTAATGTCAACTTTTTCTGGAGGTATGTAAGAATCCACTGAGCCCATCAATTACAATCAAATCCATTGAATCACACACAAAGACCTGCAGCTTCATCCCTGCACTGAGATGAACCACTTTCGTCAGTGAATGTGCTGAGGCTTTCCAAACAAAACATATTTTATTCTTTACATCTTATTGTTTCAAATATATGAATAAAAATCTGGGGGTTAAAGACACTACGGATCCTGTTGATTACAGTATTTATATAGTCAGTCAAAGGTCAGTTCAGTTGAATCACATATTTTTAAACTTGAAAACTCATTTTACCTTCATTCCACTGTGTTTGCAGCAAAAGACTTAGGGCTGATAATTTAAAAAGAGCAGAACATAAAATGAAACGAGAATAACCACCCTGCGAATATATAACAAATTACCTCATATGAGGTCACTGTGACCTTGGTGTTTTAATGAGGCCACTGACATTGACCTTTGACCTTTGACCACCCAAATCTATCAGTTAATATCTCGTTCTAAGTGAATATGTCTGGTAACTTCGTGATGATTCTCTTGAGACATTCTTGAGTCAAAGAAATCTACTTTATGAGGTCACAGTGACCTTGACCTTTGACCTTCAACCAGGTCTCATGGGCAGACACCATGGGAGCCATGCACAGCTCCAATAAGTCTGCCTAGGTCTTTTCATACACGTTTTTGACCCTAAATAAGGTTTTACTGCCTCTACCGGTAATTAACTACCAACTGAAATCAGCCTAAATTTACAAATTATTTTGACCCAGTCTGAATTTACATGTGTCTGATGACACTGTTTGTGTGTGTTTGGCTGTCGCGTGTCAGGGAGAGAGAGAGAGAGAGAGAGAGTAAGAGAAATGAGCAGCGGCGTCTTTTTGTGTGTGTGTGTGTGTGTGTGTGTGTGTGTGTGTGTGTGCGTGCATTACCTTTCCCTCAAGTTTCTTGCTTAGTATACAGAAGCCATGCAATTCTCTTATAACAATCAATTACTTACAGTGATAAATTTGGCCCTGGACAAACATGATCACTATAAGCAGATTCCCCTCTAATAACATTTTATTGGGAGACGGAACAAAATTTGATGGAGCCAGACGCCTCACAATTCTCTATGCAGAAAACTCCCTGACAAAAATCTGTCATCAGGAAAATTACACTTACTCCGTCCTGTCTGGAGTAGAGGCTGAGACACACGCCGAAACTGGAACTGGTCTCACTGGACACCTCACAGATTTCTTGCATTTTCTGCAGAATAGTAAGTGGAAAGCCTGTTGGGATAAACACACAAATTAAAGATTTTCAAGGCAAACTAAAGCAAATGTCAATATGTTGTTGTATGTTCAATGCTCTCAGAGAAGCTACAAACCACAAGCACAGCAAACCTCGAACAGAAACAGATGGTGCAGACTATTAAAGTGTGTGCTTCAGTGTGCAAAAGAAAATGTAATTGACAATGAAATATCCGGTTTTACTTTCTGCCAGCGCCTCATTTTTCACCATGGACAGGAAAGCTGCCACCTCCTTCTCCAGCCTCTTCTGGCTGCTCTCCGCTGCCTGGTTATAGAGACGAGAGGAGATATGCAAATTAACTAAAGTAGTGGAGGGTTGGAGGATCGAGGGAGGGGAGGTTCTATTTCAGTGACAATGGAACTTCATGCTATTCGATGTTATGACATGTTAATTATGGACTTTTGGTCGCAGCCACCTGTAGTGAGTCTGTTAACGCTCCGAGTGAGATCACTTGCTCGTCCTCCTCCTCCTCCTCGCTGCCCTGCTCCTGGGAGCAGTAGTGGGTGCTGTAAGCCGAGTGCTCCTCCAGTGCATCCATCCAGGCCTGGAAAACAGTTACACATTTTCTCCTGAAAACTAAACACATAAGTGATAAAGTCAACAAACTGTGACCCTGGCAACGTAAAGAGTGGTTTTGAGATATTTAGATTCTCACATCATATGATTCTCACATCATATAAAACTAGATTCTGATTTCTCAGATTACAAATTGTTGCTGGTATCTCTACAGTGGTCACATTAACTTTGGTTATTAACAATTCTTTGGAAACGACCTTAAGCATGAGCGGTCTATTTGAATCATAGACTGCATATAAACATGGACAATGCATCTACACTCCCTCCCACTATCCAGACATGAAGCAAACAAATTTTGAAATCAAAAGTTGTTGGGAACCACATTATCTATTGAGAGGAGGGAGCTATTACAATATTGGATTACCGCCAACACACATGTTTGACCGTTCACAAGTCAGCCCCAGCTGTCAATCATGAGGTTTCATTGCATTTTGTTAGCATCAAATAAGTAATTAAAACCAACCCTAACCCTAACCCTAACCCTTACTGGAAAAAAATACTTGCACAAACATCTATGTAATCAGAACTACATAAAATAACAGAAACCTTTGAGAACAATGTATATGACGCGTTCTTTCAGGTTTTTAGTGTTGTCCGTGTCCCATCCACTAACATGGCAGAGGAAGGGTTTATATACTTTACTTTAAACCGTCACCAGGTGGTGATTGATACACTTCACTAATGGGGAACAGTCATGTCATCCATCTTGATATAATATGATAGTGAAAAGTCTGCGTTTCACCATGTTGAGGGACGATAAAGTGACTCTTAACTTTCTTGACATTATTATCAATAACTCTTAAATGTTTTTGTTGTTTGAGATTTCAAAATGTTGCTTCAGCTGATTCGATGCTTCGTCATTGAGCTAGATGACACGGTGAAGAATAGAAACCTGATTGTATTTGTTAACACGGAACAGTGATCGGTGCTTCACACATGGAATCTTCCACAAGAAAGTTTAAATAATGAATTTGGAGTCTTTACTTTTCTCATATCTCTGAGCCATCAATAAATTATAATAAGAGCAACCCACAAGAGTAACAGATTGAGGTTTCTGCCAGAAGAGAAATAAAACTTACTTTTCTCGTTGCCTCCGGGTCGTTTTTAGGCGACACCTTGAAGTGATGCACGCTGTCATCGAAGCACTTGAGGGTAAAAAAGCAGTTATCTTTGTCTCTGATCTGTTAATGAGGATAAGAAAAAAAAATCGTTGTGGAAAAGTAACAAAAACACAAATTTCCACACAGTGAATTATGCAGTTTGTAATTGCTGACTCACCAAACAGTGGGCGTGTGTGAGGGCCTTGCAGCCTTGCCTTCTGACGTTAGAAGCTGCGTCTGACCTTTATATGAGAGGAATAAAAAGAGCTGTTTTGCTGAGTTCTTTTCTTTTGTCGTATGGAAACTTTTTGTGTTGACAGACGACATATTTCCAACAGGAGTATAAAAGAGAAAAGCTTTTTATTTTGAACCCATTGATGTGTCACCTCCTGCACCGTTCAAAACAAAAGGGCACAGCACTCCATTTATCTACTGCAGAGAAATTTCCTGTTTTAAGGATTACAAACAAGGGGAGAGATGACACCTACTGTTTCGAGTACCAGGACAAAACGCCGTCCTGAAGGACGACCCAGTAGGAGCGCCAGCCAAAAAACCTGGAGCTCTGCAGGAGGACACAGAGGAGAAAAATCATTGACTGATTTTCACTGATTTCTACTATTGATTTCACTAGTGGCTGAGAGCACAGGAACATGAGAAAACACGTTAAAGGGCATCGAGTATGTTCACAAATTACACACACTGCCTTCAGAAACATTGCAAATATTGAAACATAGAAAGTTGACACACACACACATACATAAAACTGGATCTAGATCTGCACTGATTGGCACAGCAGGAAGTGCAACTGGAGTCGATTTTTAGGGGTCCCCAATTCCCTCGTCAAGTCATTTGGAAGCCGCTATAATTGGCTGTTTCTGACTGTTAAACAGCACGCACGTCAACATCCAAGTGGTAATTACAACTGAGACTACTTTCAGCAGTGGATTCACTGCGCTGGTATTTCCGCAGGACACAGTGAGTGGGTTGAGTCTAAATGAACTGGCTGTGTTTCATTGTAATGAGGGAAAGTCCCCCAGTGTAACAGTGTGGCTCACTTATCATTTTAATAGTCTTTAAACAACAGCTGAGCTCTGTGGCACAGAGGAACATGCTTTTAAATAACACTTGCTAACAGGATACAGGATAAGTTCATTGTTGATTTTTAATAATCAATATGCTTCCATTCAAAACTTGTCTACTTATATGGTTGCTACACTGCAGGTCCCATCACCTCTTCTGAGTGTTTTAGAATTGTTTTGATTAATGTTTTGGTTTTCCATCTTTTGACTCATCAGTTATGATTCACTCTCAACACAGTGTCGCAGCAGGCAGCTGTTTTTGGCAGAAAACCTTGTGAAGCTGAATGTAGACTACCTTCACAGCAACAAACAACCGACTCACAAAGTTAGACAAAAGACCAAAGACATTGGACTTGCATTTACCCAGTAAATTAAAATATGACGTGTTCCTTCTGTTGATAACTTGAAGAGTATGGCGTGTAGTTATATCACACTACATGCAGCATGTTTAACAATTCTACAGGCCATTCGTTCATTTTTATGACTTCTCAACATCCGTCCACCGTTATATGTCATCATGTATGAGGACAAAGTTTATACACATTATGTTTAGTATTTCATGTGATATTTCTAATAACAAACCCACTGATTGACCTTCAAAATAAGACATATTTTATAATAGTATGATACGTTCACAAAAACATGCAAGGATTAATGTGTTGTTTAACTACATGTTTTAAAGATTATCTTTTCATACAGTAAATCTTTAAGACTGGCAGTGACAGATGAACTTTTAGTGGTTTGTTTATATAGTCTATTCTAATTAACCTCTACAGAACCTGGATCCCTGACTTACCTTCCACAGGAGTCCTTCGTATTTCTTCACATGGCGGGTCATGCCCTGCAACGCACAAAGCAGACACACAAGGAAGGTAAAGAGAAAATCAGAGTCATTAGAGGGAGTCGACTATCAGCTGAGCACTTACTCGAAGGACACTGCTCTTGAGGACCTGTTTCATTGCTGCATCGCTGGCCAGGTCAAACACTGTCTGGCCTGCAAGTTATGGACATACCAGACATGCTGGAGTTTAGCACAAATGGGAAAAGTGCTGCTTGATTGAACAATATTTAAAAGGCTGGGGATGACATATTAAAAAAAAAACTTCACAGCTTGTTCCTTTGACATACTCACTGTTAGTACATTTTTCTTGCACTGATAAAAAAAGCAGGATTAGGGTTTTCCTGGAGTATTTATCTTATATTCCTCAAACATCAATATATAATGCATCGGTTGGGGAATATTTTATACTGTAGATCACCATGCACTGGTGAATGTATGTGTGATTGACTAAACATGAAGTCTCTATGTCATAGTAATAGCAGAGCAGGTCACCCAGTGTAACAGTGCAGCTAACTGATGTGTTTTCTTTTGATAATGTTTGTACAACAAGAAAGCTACATAGCACTGAAGACTAGACGTGTCAGGTGTTGGCTACACAAACAATACTCGTTTTAGAATCAATTTATTGTTGGTATGGTTCTTTGAATGGAAAAAATATAGTTGTATCCTTTACAGACAGGGGTCATTAATAACTGACAACTCTGAGTGATGGCTGTTACCTTTCTTGTTCCTGGTGGTGGGCCCTGCTCCGTTCTTGAGCAGCTTCAGGGCGCACTGCCTCTGGCCTCGATAGGCGGCACAGTGCAGCGGCGTGTTACCCAGCAGATCGGTGCAGTTGATGTCCGGAGGCTTCTTCCTGCTGAGCTGCAACGATCACACAGGAAAGAGAAAACAGATGTGTTGTCTGGACCCAAGTGTCCTGCAGGTATTTATTACTCTGCTGAAGAACTGAGCACGACTTTTCAATTTCTCACACTGGGATCACAAGCTGTCTTTCCAACACTGTACCCCCACTGTTCATTTTGCGAGCCGTCCTGTAAGAGCTTTCCCTAATGAAGTTTTATTGCCAATTCTGCTGTTGTCACCTGTGTTCAAAGGGAGTAGTCGACTATAGACCAACCAGCTGATTGGCCGACCATCCCTCCGTTGGAGTCTCCAACTAACCCGGGCTACATGTCTTGTGTTGGACTGTGGGAGAAGGCAGGACTACCCACACAGACACTAAGCACACACAATTGTCATCACTTCTGAAAATGTGCAGATATTTAAGAATACATCTGTCATTTTGGCAAAAGAAACAACTGCTTTCCCTCACCTCATAAACCACAGAAATGATCCCAAATTGATTACTGGATGAAAATTAAAGATAAATGTGCATGTTTGAGACTAAAACTTCATATCTCTGGGAGTTTTAAATCAGGAATCACTGCCCTGTTCAGACCTTGTGTTACAATCCGTCCTGAGAGACCTGATGACAATGACCAGCGTTAAGTTCATGTGGTCACACTTGATTAAATGTGTCTCCTGCAACCACTTAAGAACCAAAAGATCTCGCTTCCCCGCTGTCTATGCAAATAATCACATCCGTCATTTCTGTTCCCAAAGACCAAAAGATGTTGTTTTTATCCAGTATGAGTTTATAGATGTGTAAGATGACAACGTTTCTGTGTGTGTGTGTGTGTGTGTTGGCACGAGGGAGCGAGTAAGAGAGAGGTAGAGATATAGAAGAGTCAGGAGGGGATGTGCTGTGAAAAACTATGAAAAACTGTGAAGAAATACTTTGAAAAGGTCAGAGTTGATATGTTGCCACAAACAAATCAACTTATGAACACTGAGAGGCGTAGATGTATGTTTAAAATGAAGCAGGTCAAAGGATGTTAGTCCTTCATATTTGACCCTAGCCACAATCATGTTAATACAGCGAAAAGAATGAGGCCACATGCTTCTCAGAGCACATCTGAATGAATTGAGGATGCATTTGGATGCGTTCAGGGCTAAACTGAATGCTGCCCACTTGTGATGGGATCCCTCAGGACAGATGCTAATACAAGGTCTGAACGGGGTCAGTGTCTGGCACTAACCAGCTGAGTTAGAGTGGTCAGGTCTCCTTCTCGTGCAGCATCCAAAAGTTTCTCCTCCAGTTTCCTCTCTTCTGTTCGCTCAGCCGCTGGTGTCGGTGCAAGCACGAGGCGCACAAGAAAAATAGTACAACATCATAATTTATACAAAAAAACTTCTTTTAAAATATCCAACATGGAGATTTCAAACAAAGTGCTTCAGTGAAATTTTCTTAGAAAACCATCGGTCTCTCTCACCTTCCAACATGCCTCGGATCTCTGCATTCTGGGTGACATCTTTGGGAATCTGCGCTGTCCCATTGATGACAGTAGCGCAGGCATCATAGTGCAGCAGCAGCATGACAACCTCCTGATTAATAAGTGATTGATTGAATGATTGATTGATTGTTTTTCTCAAATGATTAGTAAATACATGCATCCACAAAATCGACAAAGAGATGCAAAGATTATAGGGAAACTCAGAATCTGAATGCAAATAGAACACGTTGAGATACCTTTCTTCCTGTGAAGGCGGCTTTGTGCAGCGGCGTGTCTCCGATATTATTGGGCAAGTTAACATCTGCCCCCGCCTGCAGAGTGTAGCAACACACCTGTTAGCCATTCAGTGATTTAAAACCGACAGCATGATTGGAGAAGATTTAAAAACCTCCATGTCTCTACCTTAAGCAGTTCCTCCACTACATCTTTGTGTCCAAAGTAACAAGCCAGGTGAAGAGGTGTCCATCCCAGGTTGGACTTACTCTTACCTGAGAAAACACGACATGCTGCATCATACCAGCAGACTGTGACCGGTATCATTCTCAGGTGGTACACGTACCTTTGCAGTTGATGTTGATCCGCGTCTCCTCCATGATCGTGGACATGAAGAGCTTCTGAATCCCCGGCAGGTCTCCATTACGGGCACAGCGCAGGAACTGCTCCTCAGGCTCCAGCTCCTCCATGGACCCCTGCAGAGGAGACAGGCAATGGAACAACAAGATGCTTCTAATTCTTGAGTCAGCAATAATCCAAAAAGATCCAGTTCACAAGACCCACGCTCAGAGTCTCTGAGAAGAAACACAGGAGGTATTTGAGGTTTACGCTTCTTACTTATCAGTTGGAGCTCACTGGTGAGAAAGCTGATGAGTCTGTGGGTTTATTAGAAGCAGGAAAATAATTTTCAAACATTTAAGCACTTTATATTATTATTTCACAATGACAAGAAGAAACACTTTACAAAATCTATAAAGATTATATCACAGTTAAAAAAACTGGAATTGTGTTGTGAAAAATAATTGTCAAAATTGAAGCAGTAGGGGCCATCCTGAGATAATCTAAAGAGAGGACACACTGTATCCGTTATTTCCCACAATGCACCTGTATAACGTCTTTCATCAGACCTCCCTGTCTGGCAAACACCAATGTCATTCAAACTCCAGCCCTAGTTGTATCTAACTCAGACTTTCAGCTAAAGATATGTAGTCACAAGCGTAAGTGATGCTGATGACCTCACATCACCATGACATCATCAGGGTTATTCTCTCAGTCAATACATCACAGCTTAAGTGCAATAAACAAACTGAATTGATGTGTCAAATCAAAGGTGTGCCACTTTAAAAACCTTCCCCGGTGTTCAGTCTGGAAAAGCTTGTTAAGAAATCATCATCCTCTGTTGTGTAGGACACATGAGGGAAGAATCACAAGGGTTTCTTTTGTCACATGGTGAGGAAAAGAGGAAACGTTTAAACGAGAGTTCTTATAAAAGATGACAGTCACCAGAACTGACTAAGAGGAACAGGTCCTCCCTCCCTTTCCCCCTCATACAGCCTGAGTCAACATGACGCGGTGTATTTTCAATCAAAACTGTGGCGTGCAGAGACAAGAGAGAAAGCCGTCTTTAAGCAGTGTGTCAGTTCATCACGTGGCCATTAGGGAGGGGAAATGACAAGACATGAAAACTCACAAACCGTCATTATGTTGTGAGAAGAAACACATAGACTGACTCAGAAACAGGTTGTGTAGAAAAGCATGTGACTTTAACAGTTACCCAACCTGTCTCTCTGCTGATTACTTGAGTGATAGAAATCTAGAAATCCTGAGACATGCAGTTTCTATACATTGGAACATTCTCTTTCATGTTTCTATCGTCAGTATTTAAAATGAGTTTTTATTCATTTATCACAGTGTTTACTCACATTTCTTATTAGACTCTCGCTTGATTTCTGATGGTTTTATTTTCAGCCGAAAAATGTCCCACACTTTTAATAACCATATGTAAGGGTTTATTTAAGTCATGTTTTTTTCATGCTATCTTATTATGTTAATAATAAGGGGTGATAGATCAATATATTTCAATAATGAACTTTGTATGACAGTATTAGAAACAATCAATTAATTAACTGACAGAGCATTAAAGGAAAATATTCTTCTCATCAATTCATTGTTTCGTAGTTTTTTGTTAACTTAGTAGTCAATTAAAACAAGAAAAAGTTAAGATTAATAAAACAAAGAGTTCAAAGATTAAAAAAAATATGTTGGATGAAGAAATATTTTCAAACCCCTCCCATCAATAAGCCCCCAGATTTCAACTGGGCCATCTGGAGGGGCCCGATCTCTCGGCTGGAAAACACTGGAATAAACTATCAATCTATATATAAAACAGCTGCAACAATAAAATGCTATGTACACAGAGTCACATCTGTATTAACAGATATAATAACACATCAGTCTCAGGCCTTTTTTTGCTGAATATTTTTCAGCTGATACTTTGAGAACTTCAGCAAAGGATCTAAAATATAATACTTCTTCCACCCTCAACTTTTATATTTGCAGAACAGACATGAGCAGGAACAACAGTCTCATCTCAAATATTTCCTCACAGCAGAAGAGTTCATGTACGATATAAACTCATCTTGCAGTAAATACAGGTTTTTGCATAGAAGTAACGTGACCCGTTTGTAACAGATTTTGGCCGGATAATAGAGATTTGTTAACACTCGAAGTAAACAACATTCCGACCTCCAACATTCCCCTCAGTTTTTTTTTTTATTTGGATAATCTAAATTGAACTGTTCCTGACATGGTTATTGAGAATATCCATATGGATGAATATGGTATTTATTGCAGTAAATGGAGAAATCCCAAGCCTGGTTTTGAATGGTTTATTCATGATCATCACTTCAGAGAATGCATTGTTTAAAGCAAGGACGTTTTATAAGAACATGTGCAGATTGTTGTTATATTCCTTCCTTTAGGAGATCCAGGGTGTCTGGTTTGAAGTAATCGTAAGTATTTTTATCGGTGTAGAATCATTTCAATACACACTGAACCTATGAGTATTTGCTATTAACTTAGTGTGTGTGTGTTTGTTTAGTTATATATCCCCCCTTTGACATTTGTATTGTCTTTGTTTATGTGTATGAGCTCTCTATGATTGTTTAGTATGTATTTTGCGTGCGTTTCAATACAAACAGGGTTTTGCATAAAGCAGCGGTGACTTGGTGACACGAAGCAGACTGATATGATCGATTGACAGACACACACACACACACACACACACACACACACACACACACACACACACACACACACACACACACACACACACACACACACACACACACACACACACACACACACACACACTCACTTACTTCTTCAGCTCGTCCAGTTCTGTGTGTGTGAGAGAGGTGGAATCCAGAGGAGCTGTCTCTCATGTGATGATGGGCGCAGTGACTCTGAGCTGTTTCCTGCTGCTGGAACACGACTCATCACACACACTCACGCGCGCGCGCACAAACACACACGCACACATCTACATGTACACGCACCGTGTGTTACTAACACTTGCAGCTGTCTCTGTCCCAGTCTCACACACTCATACACTCTCTCTCTGATCTGTTTACACTAACATCAGCTGATCTCCGCGGAACGGAAGTCGCCTGGGCAAATCGTCCGTACCTTTCAAAATAAAAGCCGAGAGCGTTATTTCAAACGCTAATAAGGTTTTCATCGAATCCAATCCATATTAACTCATATAAACTAGGTGGAGTTTTTTAAAATAAACCTGAAAACCGGTGATGAATTTGTTCATTTTGATGTTAAAATTTGTGCCAAAGTAATTTGTTGGATGAAAACCCCACAGAACCCGGAAGTCAAATCGCACACGCAGCCAATCCTCTTCCGCCCTGGAAGCAGTCTACAGTTTTAACATAGAGAGACTGGACTTCAGCCTGAAGCTCGTGTGCTCCAAGTTTCATCTGCTCTGTTTATCACGGAGCCTTAATTTTTAAACAGTTGATACCCGTAATGTTAAGTAATGGCTGATGACGTCATAGATCCAGAGAATGCCGGAGATCTACAGTCTCAAGTAAGCTGCCTTTACTTTGACAACCTCTGTGATAAAGTTAGAAACACACTGACAGGTTGTGTTCATGTGTCCTGCAAAGAGCAGATTTTGGCAGCTGCACCAGATGTGCAGCAGCTGACACGTTAATAAAGGTTTAAAGGTCCAGTGTGTATAATTTAGTGGTGAAGTTGCATGTAGCTGCTGAATACCCCTCACCTCTACCTCCCCTTCCAAACAAGGAAGACAACCTGTGGCAGCCACAGTTGTCATAAAAACTCAAAGGGTGTTTAGATTGTCCAGTCTGGGCTACTGTAAAGAACATGGAGGCCTCTGTAGAGAGGTCCCACTCCCGATGTAAATATAAAGTGCTCATTCGAGGGTAAAGAAAACAATTTCTACAGTTTGGATGAAACACACTAGTGAAAACATCTCTAGGATTATTTTATATTCAGTTTCTGCCAATAGATCCATTTCACCTCAATCTTACACACTGGACCTCTAATGTTCCAGCACACTGACAAACGCTCAACAGCTTTGAAATCAACTGCACTAATAGATCTGTTCACTATATGTTTGATATTCAGAGTGATGTTCTAATTAAAGTGCACACGCATGAGCAACTGTGCACAGATCATGAAGAGAATCACACACACTCAACGTTTGTAAAGCTGTCCTTGTAAGGGCTTTGCATTGACGTGCATAAATATGGACAGCCTAACCAAAGTCTAATCACTAATCTTAGTTCAAGTTTCAAGTTTTATTTTGAAATTGTAAGATAACACAGGGTCAACGGTATGAAAACAAGTGTCGGAAGAGAAGGACAGCAAGAGCAGTGTTATAGATAATATAAAGTAAGAAAGAGTGAGAATATATTTTAATTACAGTGAATTTAGTAAAGTTAAAGGGATAGTTCACCCAAACCATTATCTACTCACCACTATGCCGATTTAGGTATGTTTGAGTCCATAAAACTGAGGGTGAGTCCTTCTTCATACATAATAAAAACACAGAAAATCCGCAAGCTCCGACATTCATATTCAACTTGAAACAGTGTCATTTACATCATGTTTTAGCTTAAATGTCCCCTGATATCTTCTGACAAGGTGCATTCATGGACCGTCGAAAAGCTCGCACCTCTTTTGGACTGTTAGGGTTATAACACGGTGCAAAAGACCTCGTTTCGAGTCAAATTTTAATGTCAAGGCTTGTGGACAATTTGATGACCAACACGAGAAGTGTGGAGGCATGTTATGTTATTTTCTGTTGTTTTATTACTTCTGAAGATAGGTCAATAACTGCTACACTGTTCACCCCTGAAACCCCAAAAGTGTTTTGTGGACTCAAACACTTCACCAGTGCCAGTATCCTCAGCCAGACAGTAACACTGGCTGTGATCCATGTGGTTCATGCCTAAGCCTCACCTTAACCTAACCACAGTCCACATCTTACCCCTAACCAGGACCTTAGACATCGTGTTCTGCCTCATTAGGTCTTTGGTCCGGACAAGGTCAGTGTTTATGATGGAAAAATCCTAAAGAGGAAACAAAAATGAGTACACACATTAATACACACACACACACACACACACACACACACACACACACACACACACACACACACACACACACACACACACACCCTGCAGGTCCCTCCCAAGTTGCCTGGAATAATTATCACATATGCATGTGATGCTGTGCAGGTTCACAGAGGTCATATAATATGGACAGGGATTAACACCATCACACGCAGACACATAATTAACCTGTGATTCTACACTGAGTCTTTGTTGTAGTTCTTTGCCAAAGCTTGTCCCTCTCATGTACTGACATAACATTCAGGTCACTGCATAAGATGTTCCTAAAAAGTGATTAACCTGTGGTCTTTAAAAGACAAAGGTTTTATTTCCACAACACTTGTGTCAAAAGACTCTTCTCACACTTTGGATGCAAAAAATATAACTTTGCACAGTAGAGGAGCCTTCAATGCTTTGATCAATTTTAATACATTTAGTTATAGGAAATTAGAAATGTCTCTGCTATCTTGTAATGCAAATATACAGTAGATGGAGACTCAGAGAGTGTATACTTCTCATTGGCCGCTTATACACATGTATTGAAATCAGATATAATCCATCATGTATACACAGACATTTTCTGCAAACATCATTAATTTCACCTGTCCATAGATATTAACACTCTTTTACTACTACTACGTTTAATAAGGATCTCTGCATTATATCCTGGGAATTTAACACGAATATCCCTATAAGCCCTATGAGACAATTGTTATTTGTGAATATGGGCTATACAAATACAATTTGATTGATTTATTGAATGAAATATATAAAATTATTGCTTATCTCACCATGTTAAAGAAAGGGAAAAAATGTTTTGGTAGTAATGCTGAAATGACATCATGGATTAATTCCTATTCAAAGTCTACTAACTCACATTGATGTGTGTTCTGTGTTTTTTCTCCCTCCCATGTAGATCGAGGAGGTTGAGGCTCTGTCGTCCATATATGGTGATGAATGGTGTGTTATAGATGAAGCGTCCAGAATATTTTGCATCAAAATATCCAACGACTTAGAGGAGCCAAAGCTGACAGCATGTTTGCAGGTAGTGGAAATAAACCCTGCCTAACAGTCACAAGTGTGAGTCCTTGTAGCTCATTTGTAATCCAGGTTATGGATCTTTTCTTATTGATCAGATAATTCTCCCACCTGATTATCCGAGCGCAGCACCCCCCATCTACCAGATCAAGTAAGTCAATTTGCCTTTGAAATGTAATCTTGATCTGCTCAACTGACAGAACAACATCCCACTCAACAACCCACTCCTTGTCCTGTTTAATAATCCTCTGTTTGTTCTGGTCTTTTGTAGTGCGGCGTGGTTGCGAGGCCCTGAGAGGGCCAAATTGGCAAATAGCCTGGAAGACCTCTATGTGTGAGTGCTTCCCATAATTTCTGACTTCAAGAGGAGGTGCTGTGGAGTGATATTAGCCACAACAAAAGCTTTTCATTATTGCTTGCGGTGCCGTCTTTCTTCAGTCTGTGTAATATGGAATATGGATGTTTGAATTTTCAACAGAGAGCATGTAGGGGAGAGCATCCTCTACCTGTGGGTGGAGAACATTAGAGAATTCCTGGTGAAGAAACCCAAGAGCTCTGAAACAGGTGATGACAAATGAAATGTATGCTTTAGGCCTCCCTTAGTGACTGTTGCTAACGCACAACATGTATGTGATGTGTTATGATAAGGTAAATGTAAATGGTCTGTATTTATATAGAGCTTTTCTAGTCTCACCCATTCACACACACATTCATACAGAGCATCTATGTGCAGCCCTTTTTTCTATGAGAGGGGGCCATTTGGGGTTCAGTATCTTGCCCAAGGACACCTCAGCGTAATTATGATATTGATAGATATTGGTCTAAGCACTTTATAACCTTGGTTAGATAAGTGCTATACAAATAAGAGTTAACAAAAGCCATATTTTTAGTCAACCACGAAATCGCAATATTATGTCTTTAGCTAATTTTATCAGCTGTAGCTAGCCAGCATGAGATAATTTTAAAGCAGCACAATGTCTTTTTTTTAACCTTAAAATAAAAGCTTCAAAAATATTTTTTTATAGTACACAAACTAATTATAAGGAGAACTGCATCACTGCCATTTCCTCAAACTTCCAGAATCTAGCTAACTGTAAGAGACGTTAGTTTCCCGTTCTCTGTTTGTACATCATGGCAGAGCCAGTGAGAACGCAGAAGAGGACATTGTTGGAGGAAATGGAAGTTAGAAATCTTTATGTTGTTATGAAACTCTGGAGGGACAAATATATTGTTGTCTACATATCAAGCATGTGCAGGTGTGTGCACACACAAACACACACACTCACACATACACACTTTTGATGCATTTTTTATGCATTTTTTCCAGTTTGTTTATTGTAGCACACTTCTTGTAAATGCAAGGTAGAGCCAGTGACACAGGATTTGGAGAGATCTAAATCCTGATAGGCCTGCTTCTTTGAGTCATGGTTGTTAAGCTGTGTTTTGACAGTCTTTGGTCAGGGGCGGGGTTTAGCGACTTGTCAGTGGCGTGCGTTCCAACGTGCTAGACTACACAATGACTTCAGTACATGTTAACAACTTGGTTCTGATAAAAATCACTGTTCATCGTCTAGTCAATTATTAGATAAAGTCTTGCCCAGATGAATCTTCTTCCCATCCTCGTGCACTCCATCTTCTGCTAAGATGCTCTTCCATTAGTGATCCAACTGTTTGATTTGCTTTAAGCTCTGGAAAGATGAACACAAGGTCCTTTAAGGACATTTTAAAAACCCATCTGTTTGGAACTTTGAGTGACTGGTCCTAATTAAGATCGATATCTATGTAATGCCTTCTGGTACCGCGGCAGAATCTTTTAAAGTTTAAAAAGAGTAAAGGACACCCAGAGTAAATCTTCTTCATCTCAGCGTGAATCAGGTCTTCTGGGATCCGTGGGTGGGTGGGTGGTCTGTCTGGGTTTTCTGTATCCAAGCCCAGCAGTATCTGCTATTGAGGCAGATGGTCTTGTTTGAACAACAAGACTGAAAATTATGAACTATCCTCCCTATTGTTGTTAGATATAAATCCTCCTCTCGCCGCAATTCGTGTGATAATACATATGACGAGTCGCAGCTCCTTGGATCAGCGAGAGTCTGACGGCTTATTCCCTTTTAGATTAGTGGGACATGTTGGAGAGAGGGAGAAAGAGAGGTTGTGAGTTGGAGGCGATGAGGCTGATAAGCACATTTCACATAGAAAGAAACGAAAAGGAGTAAACAGGAAGGAGTAAACCGGAGTAAACAAAAAACATCAGAGAGGCTATATATATATTCAACTAAATATGAAGGGTCACTTTTATTTGATGTGAAAGAAACACCCACAAAAAACAAAACCTTTGTCTATACATGTCTGCATAAACAATATAGGCATATCTATTTATATTCACCTTATCAAGGCAAGCTTAGAGTTCTCATCTGTTCAACTTTGATCATGTCATTTCTTATTCTAAGAGTCATCTTAGTATTAGCTTGATCTTTCCGAGTAAATCTCACATCCTTGTTGTGAATAACATGTATTAAAAAGTCTGGTGATAATAATATCACAAAAAAGGTCAATGGAAAACAAAATCATCAACCCACTGATGGCTTGATTCAAAACCACAAAGAAAATCAAAGTCAACAATTGAAATCAAAGGCTGATCCAACTTGTGTGACTTTCATCACGGCAACTCATAATGTGACCTAGTAGTGTGTATGGCCTCCATGTGCCTGTATGCACTCCCAACAATGTCTGGCCATGCTCCTGATGAGTCAGCGAATGTTGTCCTTGGGGATCTCCTCCCAGACCTGATCAGGGTACCAGCGTACAGTCGGTCTGGTACTTGGCGACGCGGGACACACGATACATGACGTCCCATAGGTGCTCAATTGGATTTGGCTCAGGAGAATGTGTGGGCAAGTCAATTGCATTAATGCTTTCATCATCCAGGAACTGCCTATACACTCTGGCCACCTGAAGCCAGGCATTGCCCTGCACCAGGAGGAACCAAGAAACCACTGTACCAGTGTAAGGTCTGACATTCATCCCAGTACCTAACAGCTATCAGGGTACCGTTGGCTATTACATGGAGGTCTGTGTGACCATACAAGCATATGCCTTCCCAGACCATTACTGATCCACCACCAAACCAAAGTCATGCTGGAGGATTATTCAGGGAGCGTAAGATTCACCACAGCGTCTCCAGACTTCAGGCTGATCACTTGTGCTCAGTTTGAACTTGCTCTCATCTGTAAAGAAAACAGGACACCAGGGGCCGACCTGCCAATTCTAGGGTTCTTTTTGGCAGTTGTTTTTCTTTTGGCTCTCCATTGCACCTGTTGTCACTCTCATTTGCACCAAAGTAGGTGAAATTGATTCACAATTTCTTGTGCTTCCTAAATGGACAGATTGATATCCCTGAAGTTTACCTGACTTGGTGTTATACTGTGACGTGTACCTGTTCCCTTAATTTTATTGAGCAGGGGTATATACACTGTTTATTTACAACAGATATTGATGTGTTATTTTCCTTCACACATAGAGCTCTGTGTGTTGTTCCTTTCAGGCTGCATACAAGACCAACCATTACTTTGGCCCCTGACAGGTAAAACTTTGGGCTAAATTAACATCTGCAATGGATCCTCACTTTGCCTTAATCGTATTGCTTCACCTGCAAAGTAATAACTGCTTCCACAGCCGACGAGAGAATCTTTATCCAGTCAGATCTTGTCTAGTCTAGACTGAGCTGATTAGACAGAAAAAACAATATTCAGAGAAAGTTAAGACCTGAAAACAATTAGAATGAGGAGGACATGTCTCCATCACTAGCAAGAATTATACCCTTATCCAAAAACCTTTAAGAACAAAAATCAACGTGCCGCTCTGTTGCCCTGGGTAACATCCAGTATAAAGAGAAACGTGGGCTCAGTAGTCCGACTTACACACTGTAAACAATCCTGCTGCCTGCTGCCACAACACTAAAAGGCAGAGTCACTGATCAGTATTTCTCCCGTTTCAGTACCATTTGCCGTTTTATTAGCATTTGCTTAGAAGCACAGTGTCCAGCTGTTGTTTGAGATTTCTGAAATCACATTTATAAGACAGTCCATTATATTGCGTGTATACATGAAGTGTTCACTACATAGTGCCCTCAGGAATTGCAAAATTGCTAAACATTTTTTTTTACATTTTCTGGCATGTCCATGGCTGCGAATTTCAGTGTTTTTTAACGAAACAGGAAGTACCCCATAAATGGCCTACTTGGTCAAATCTGTATCAAGCTTATCATGGGGTCTTAGTCTAAAAACATCTACATGATAATATTAGGTCTCCATCACATTGCCACCTAGTGGCCAAGGGTAATGACAGCTTAAACACTTTGCCATCCTCCTTACAAGTTGACCATATCATTTAATGTTTTGTCAGAAAACCTTAAGACCTTGATGATGCTGAATTCTGAATATTGTGTGTTCACCAAACGGTGTAGCGACTGCAGCTATTACATTTTCATCCTTCTCCACACAGTCAGAGTCACTTTACTGTCAGTGTTAAGGTCATGTAATGGTAATTTGGTAATAATTTGCACAGTAGGAGTTATTTTAATGACAAGCTGTCTGGCCTGCAGAAAACTCAGGGAAAACAGGCACCAGGTTGGGGACTTGACATTTTTTTACTTGATCTCCTTCAGTGGATCAACCAGAGCGGGTGAACATGACGGCTGAAGAGGACGTGGATGATGAAGACCTACCTGACTTCAGGACTCTCAAACTGAACACAGAAAATGCACATCTCTTCCTAGATCATGCAAACGGTACAACTCATTTAGTTTATTTGGACTCAGTGATCTAAATTTAACAGAGCTCAGGTATGATGTTTTAAAT
Organism: Pleuronectes platessa; assembly: GCF_947347685.1. Classification (NCBI taxonomy): domain Eukaryota; kingdom Metazoa; phylum Chordata; class Actinopteri; order Pleuronectiformes; family Pleuronectidae; genus Pleuronectes; species Pleuronectes platessa. The sequence goes on along the minus strand of NC_070634.1, from coordinate 8,655,727 downwards.
TTGATCATTTAGATGAAGATGTTCCTCCAATAAAACATGGAAATACCATCACAGACCGACGCAGCACCTTCCAGCCGCACTTAGCACCTGTGGTGACTCCCAGACAGGTAAAGTCCATCCATCCATCCATCCTTCCTTCCTTCTTTTCATCCAACCATCTATCCTTCCTTCCTTCCTTCCTTCCTTCCTTCCTTCTCTCCTTCTCTCCTTCCGTCTTCCTTCTTTCCTTCCTTCCATCCATTGATCTCTCCGTCACGCTTATCCTTCGGGGGTCCCAGGGGTTGGGGCCCAGAGCAAATCCCAGCTGACATAGGGTGAAGGTGGGTATACCCTGGACAGGGAGCCAGTGTACTGCAGGGCTGACATATAGTGACAAATATCCCTTCCAGTTAAATTTTAATCTCCAATTAACCTTAAAATTCCACAAAGATTGCTTTGAATTGATATAGTAGACATGGGCAAAAATAGATTCAGCTCTTACAGTGTGCATAAATGTTTCAAACTCTGCTTTATTGTTCTTAAGACATGAAGTAGAAGTTGAAATTCCTTGACGAGGCTCTCGTAGAGGATAATTATAAAATATATACATATGTGTTAATTTCCTCTGCAATCTTCCAAACTGAAACATTATCTGGCTGCTGCCTGCACGCTATTCCCCCTCTGGCTCTCTGCTAACACACCAGCTCTTCTTTAGAGCTTCCACCTGCTGTGAAGTGCCATTTGCACAAAAATGTTAACAGTATTTTCCTCGTTGTCCTCAACAACAGAGCAGATGACGTGAGGAAACTGAGACCCGTCCAGGATTTACATATTTGACTTGTAATCGTCTGGAAGTGCTCAGTTGATGGAGATATAATTGAGAGCAAGACAACAACAGTCCACCAAAACATTAAGACCAGTCACTGGTTTGTGGTTGACCACTGTAACTAAATGTCTTAACTCATAATGTCTTCATTTGGGTCACAAAAACATGTCGTGAGGTATTTCTTTAAAGGAACACTGTAAATGTGGAATACATGAATATACTGCATGATATTAACACTTTTAATTGAGTGAATGAAGCCAGCTTTAAGGAAGAGCTTCACGTATATATGACATTGAAAACTGTGTGTACATGGCTGGTGATTGAAGAGGAAAATACCATCCAGTTCTTTAGCAAGATTAGTGAACCGAGGAAGAACTCATTCAGTTTGGAATGGATACAAATAAACCGACAAATCTATGAGGGCCTTGGCAGAGGTATGGCTCTTTCCAGGTGCTCATCTGGTTCTACCTGTGACAGATGCAACATGTTCAGTTGAATAATCTTCTTGTAGTGGCACAACAAATTACTGAGTCAACAGTAAAAGATTGGAAAGGCAAATGAGGAAAGAGTTTCAAACTGTCAAAACCTTTTTAAACTAGAAAGGCACTCAAACAGTGCATATCTCTACCAAGGCCCAACAATGAGATCTCTATTTTATTTGCAAAAATTCATAAATATCACTTTTATGAACCTTTCTGACATATTTCATTAAGATCCATGAACTATTCTCTGTGAAATCAACAAAAACAGAAAAATACCTCACAATGTCAAAGAATATGTAAAAAAGGTTCCTGGATCTGCCCCCTGATCCGAATCGGCACCAATATCTAAAGGCTTCTTTTTTTACCCATACCACATCATTACATCGAGTTTCGTAGTAATACTATTTTGTGTAGTCCTGCTGACTAACAGACAAACAAACTGAGATGTGTTTTCAGCTTTTCCAACTCCTTATTCCCACGAAATGGTATTTTCCCACAAAAACATTTGACTCATACTGTTTGAGGTCAGACAACACATTGACCTCAAAGGTCATCTGCACAGACACAGCCTCATCTTCAGTTTCGGTTTCAGTAACAAAGGGTTTTATTTTTAACACTGCTGAGGTAGATCATTGGGTAAAATTGTTTAATCAGCTTTTTTTTTTATCCACACTAAGGTTGAAGAAACATTTGACTGTGAAATTATGTCATTGTATTTGTGGGCGGTGTGGCCAAGGGGGTAGAATGGGCGTTCTCCAACATGAAGGTTGCCGGTTCAATCCCCACTCTTCCCCACCTGCATGGTGTAGTGTCCTTGGCAAGATACTGAACCCCTAAATGGCCGCTCATAAATGTTGAGTGTACTAAAAATGTAAATCGCTTTGGACAAAAGCGTCAGCTAAATGACATGTATTGTAATATATTTATTGTTCTGTGTCTTTCAGGTTAAAATGGTCCTGGAAAAGCTGTATGAAAACAAGAAGATTGCTAGTGCCACTCATAACATTTATGCATACAGGTCAGTAATGTCAGATATGTATATATATTTGTATATGAAGTTTATGCCATAGCTTTATAATTCAAATCTTGCTAACATCTGCAGGTTAGTTTAACAGTGTGTCTCATTAAATGAAGAGAAAGTTAGATAAGTAGAGATTCCCGACCTGGCTGTCTTCTCTAAAGGCCACATTACTACTGCAGTTAAAGGTCAAAAAAGCACCAGAGAAAATGAAGGCTGTCTGACAGTATTGTGTATTATGTGGACAGATGTGTGTCCCGGCTTTGTCTATCCGTGTGTGGCTGGGTGTGTGTATTGTCCTTTGCCCATGAGAGGTTTTTTAGTGCTGTCTAATGAGGTGGATGTGGAGCCGAGATGCACTGCCTGGGTGGTCATTACTCATAGGAGGTGGATGTTGACATTTAGTCCACCACTTAAATAAAACTTTTCTGATGAAGAGGCTGCCGGTGTCACAGTGTCGTAGTCTGACCAGAATGTTTTAGTGCTCTCCCCTCTAATGCCGAGCTGGTGTGATTCTCTCTGCTGTAGGATTTTCTGCGAGGACAAGAACAGCTTCTTGCAGGACTGCGAGGATGACGGCGAGACAGCCGCAGGGGGGAGATTGCTCCACTTGCTGCAGGTTATCATTTGTCACTCACAAAGCTTTTCCCCCAAAGTTAATACTACAACCATGATGTTAAATTTCCTCCCATGCATCCAACTTTATTTTGGCTCCTGCCTCCTTAATTGTAGGTTTCGAGCTGGCTTGTTCATTTTCATAGTCTGTATAATTTGGCATTTTAAACGTTATGAGTAAGGACCATTTCACAGCAGAAAACTTAAATTTCATGATGTCTGTGGTAGTTCCATCTACAATTTAATACTTGTTCTTGAAACAAAAAGTAAGTTTTTAATATTTATACATAAATGTTTATATAAATCACATACATATATACATCACAAACACAAATATATAGTACATTTTACACATTATACATATCACAAACAAATTAAATAACCAACTCATGGTTCACTAATGATTATTTTTCATATATTGATTAAATAAGTCATTACTGTTAGGTTCATTTTCAAAATCTTTAGATTATAAAATAGCAGCAGATGTGGGTGAATACAAGTGAAAAGAAATTACTTTCTCAGATCAATTCTACATGGTAATTCTAAGCTGGTTTTGAATATAAATAGTTTATTCACATTGGAAATATTTAAGTTATGTAGTGAAACCGCTCTATTCAATAATTATTGAATGAATTGGAAATATATAATTTTAAAGAAATTTGGACTATTTTTGGTGGTAAAACTTTTGAAGTTGTACGTTATATTATATTAATTATTTTCAGTATAAAATGACAATGTCCCTTGAATTCTTGAATAATCTGCAGATTAAACAAGCATAACGAATGTAATATAATATTTTCTGTAAACACTCGTAGTTCATTGGGTATGACTATAATATATTGTATTACAACAGTTCTGCAATGAATCCTCCCTTTTGGACTCTCTTGCATTGCAGTGTCGGGTGTTTCTAAAGTCTTGTTCAGCTCATTTATATCAGAGAAGGCGCTGATTTCAGGAATGATAACAGTTCAACAGCGCACTAACTGCAGGCTACAAAATGGTCGCAACTGTTTCAACAAACTCTGAATATTAGGAATATGTTATATATATGTAAGTTGGTGTCTGGAGTTAAATCCTCGCAATGCCTCACAATAGCAATACCACCTTGCTCATGTTAAGCATGTGTAACCAAGTTCGCCAGCTTAGTCTAACATAATAGCAAGCTAACATTCACTAATTAGCACTAAATTGCTGCGATAGATGAGAAACCCTTTAGCTTTGCAGATTTGAAATGAAATCCCTACTGAGATAACACAGACAGAAAAGCAGCAGTACATGTGTGTGGAAATGAATAAGGCTAATAGCTGTTAATTATGTTTTGCATGACTGAGTGCTTAAGTGGAAACCACTTACAGTGATCCCATTTGACAAATTGATCACTATAGATAAGTGCATGTTTATTATAAACAGATCCTTGTTTTCTTCACTTCTCATGCAGATAACCCTCTTATTGACATTGGTATATTCATTGCGCGAATGTTAAAAGTTATGACTTTTCTACTTAATGTTTTAAATGGAAAATATCATAAACTGCACTGTGGCCCTCCCCTGCTCCAACTCTGAATCGTTTGTGAGCTTTATGAAAAATTCTTGCTGTGTGAAAGCGGGGATGATAGTGAAATCCCAACAACGCAAACAGAGCAGGAACCAGAGGTCAGAATAACTGGCTGAGCCGCAGAGGTGTAGAGGAACATGGAAGGTAGACAGGGATCATCATTACACACCGTAGCTGTGTAAAACATATGGCATATCATATCATATCAGCAGGCTACATCAGTCTCATTTTTATTCCACATATTGTCATAAATAAAAAGGCACATTTCATGATTAAACCTCTTATATATTTTTTTATTTTTTTGGGGGGTTATTCCATTTTCCACAAACAAACATTGATTCATGTGGAGAGGTTCTTAAGAGAGATAGCCACACAGAGATTGAGTCTTTATGGTTTTACAGAGGGAAGTAACCACACTAGTAATGCTCACACCACTGGGAGTAACACAAGGTGTGAACTGCCACTCTGTTCTTCTCCAGAGAGATTTTGTCCCACAATGATAATTTCACACAGTTACTAATCTTTTCCTTTCACATTTCAAAGACGCACTTGTAACTTGCTTGTGCTGTCAGATGGCACTATGATTCACACACACACACATACACACACACACACACACATACACACGCACACACCCACATCACACTAAAACGTGCAATTGTCCACATTCTTCTATTGTTTCAAAGTTTATGACTCAAAAAAAAAGTTTGCTGTAATCAGAGCTCGGCAGTGAGTTGTAGCACTTTATGTAACGCTCATTACCACAGGGTGCGGAGTCTTGTTAGAGCTTTCCCCGACGCGATCTGTGACTGAAGTTAAAGTTCATAGTCATTCATAAGATGGCGGCGGCCCTCTATAGCCGTGTGACTTCTTTAGAGAAATAAACCAGTGTGAAATAGTGCCTTGGTGTTTTTGGTGTGGATGTCAGAAGCTGTGATGAGCTGCACTGAATTCAGATGTCTCAAGCTGTCTTTGACTAATACAGTGTCCCCTTCCAAAACAGTCAGCAACTTAGAAAACACTGCACAGTCTTGACTCATATTTGTCAAATTACATTTATTTTTGATGAATGAGGAAAAAGGCATCAAACTTATGTTGAAAATTTGAAAGTACATACTCCGTTTGGAAACTTGCAGAGGAATATGCAACTACACAGCTAAAGATGGGAAAGATAGGACTTACGTTTGACTGACCGGTTTACTAACGAAGCTGAATGAACTCACCTAATGTTGTGTTTATAGCTTGTTGCGTTACACTCAGAATTACAGGTTTGAATCAGTATTTCATCAATTTATTTCCATTTGAAAACTGGTGCTTCTCAAAACAATAAGAAAAACCAATGTGCATTAGCTAAGAAACATAACCTCAGACTGAGCCACATATGACAAACATTTTTTTAAACATATAGATATAGCAGTAGTTTAATCAGGTAACTTTCTGCAGCTGACTGATCAACTGGAACTTGAGTGATAGCATCAGGTCCGCTGTCTTCCTGCTCCTCCCTCCAGCAACACACTGATGAATCCTGTCCTTGTGACACTCAGCATACTGAGCAATTTACATCCAATTTTCTCCGTAATCTTATTCTTCTCCGTGAGGCTTTTTCCCCATTTCCTCATTTAGATTTTACGCTTTCTGCTCGTGGATGATGAATAAAAGTAGGATCTGATTAAGAGTGTCAGCTGCCAGATGTGGATGAGTTCCCCTGTAAAATGACAGATTGCTCTTTTTGTGTGTTGCAGTGCAGAACCGAGTTCTTCTTTTTATGTTAAAGGAGTAGTCTGGTGAATCAGGCTATTTTATATTTCCCAGGACTTTAATGAAATTAATGTAAATTTAATCTTTACATGTTCAGTAGAAAGGATAATCCTAAACAAATCTAGCAGCCCTTGAGGCAGCAAAAGCTGCAGCTCAGTCTTCAGTTCTTATCATGCTGGACCTATCAGCAGCCTTTGATACTGTCAACCACTGCATCCTAAACTCTCTTCTCTTCAATGTAGGTATATCTGGCAAAATGCTCTCTTGTTTGACTTTGGTCCGAATCCTGTCTCATCTCTCACCTCTCCTTCTATGTGTTATGGCATGGGCCAACATCCTTATCCATTTCCTCCCCACAGGGGTTCCCCCAGGGCACAGTGCTGGGCCCGGTGTCTTTGCAATATTTCTGACTGCCTGTGCACAACTGGTTCACAAGCTTAAACTTCCTTTTGTGGCAACTTAAGCTTAAATATTTTAAACTATTATGTGAATGGTATTTTTTGGGTTCCCTATTTTAACATTTCGTATTGGTTGGAGTATTATATTTTTACGTTTTTGACTGTATCTTTTTGGCAGCTGAGTCAGACACATGTAATGAAGACTCATCCACCACATTCATCTGGTGTGAAATATTTGGGTGCTTGAAAATGACTGTCAGGGAATGGTGTTGTGTCACAATTCACTGTATGCGTGTCTTTTCTGGCTCCCTCAAATTCACACTCATTTCACATGTACCACGTGTTTCTCACCACAGATTCTGGATGTGCGTAATGTCATGGTGGTCGTGTCTCGGTGGTATGGAGGCATTTTGTTGGGTCCTGACCGCTTCAAACACATCAACAACTGTGCTAGAAACATCCTGGTGGAGGAGGGATTCACTGCCTCCATGGTGAGACACTCTCTGGGCCTCTTACATATTACTCTGTCATCTTCCTCTGACATATCATCAGTCAATTTTGACTTTCCCTCACATTTCTGATGCTGAGGCTAAAAACCATCTGGTATCTTGTAATTTAATGGAATTACACACGCATGTTGCTCCAGATATCTGACAGCAAATTAATGTTTTTTCCCAGCCTTGCTGATGTCCAAAGCAGAATAAGAAAGTCATAAGTTATCTCAACCCTGTCAGACTGTACATAATTCCAGGATATACAGACATATTATTATGATGATAAAGAGTGTCTTGCATTTTTTCCACAGTAGCTTTCCAGTAGCTGCCATATTAGGAATATTGGTTCATTTGAAGTGACTGGTTGCCACATGTTCTTGAGATCAAACACTCTCTCCTGGCTTTCACCAGCCTGAAGTTAGGTCCAGTCTGCTTTGAAGTCGTCTCTGTGCTCTGCAAAGTTATTCCATTGATAACATGATGGACCTTTGAGCCGCAGCCACAGATAGATTAAAGGTACTGCAAAGCTACTCCTAAGAGTGTCCAACTTCAAAACCCTACCAACGGCACGCTAAAAATCGCCACTAGATTTCATCCCCATCCTGACAGCGAGGGCTTTTCCTGGATGTCGAGCCTGGACTCTGTGAGAGCTAATTAGACACCACTGCCTGTGGATGGAGGGACTCACAAGCACTGCTGAATGGCTTGTTTCAGGTTCATAAATAAAACAAAGTAGCAGTGAGGGTATGATGTTATTCTAAAACAAACAGATCATTTATTTTTGGCCTAAGCTGACTAGAGTTGGTCTGAAGCTTTTTGATTGACAGGTCAAAAATAGTGTGCAAACATTCAGACATGATAAATATCTCCAAAAGATGTGATCAATGAAAGCATGCAATTACAGTGCCGTTAAAATGTCAGGCTGAAGGAATCTCTCTGCTGTGCTCCTAAGAAGATTAAACACTTGATCTGATATTTAAAAGGTTAACTTTAGATCAAATCTTATTGTGAGGTCACCTGGATGTCATGGCAATCCATTCAATCCTCGTTTAGATGTCTTAAAGAAACCTGTTGGTGGCAGTAGAGGTAAATCCAGGGGATCACCAAAGTCATGTGTCATCCATTGGGGAAAATAATTCTCCATTCGATTCTTCCTGAGAATGAATTGTTTTAGGTATTTTTATGTCACTATTGATGATAAGTGTGCAGCTGGAAACAAACCCCGGCTGTTGCAGTTCATGCTCCCTTCCTTAAACTCTTGGCCACTAGGTTCTAAAATCTATCCTAAAGATTTTTCTTTATGGACCTAGGTAATTGACAGACCAACATTACCATTTTTAAAGAAACACCGCTATCCAAGACTTTTGAAAGGAGGATGTATATTCAGGGAAACAAAATAGGACCCAGAATTGATCCTTATTTGATTTAAATTGTTTTCTATGAAGACATGTTGCTGAGGGAAACATGGAACTTTCTTATAAAACTCTATTTCATTTGAGTTGCTGCTATTCTGTCTCAACCTGTCAGTCATTACTGTACACAAACGTTTGTTGTATTAAACTGTACAACAGCCAATTCAAGATAAAGGTCAATTTCCAAACAGTACAATCATTCTGTGGAAGAGACAGTGTAGGATATTTTTGCCATAAAAATATACAAAAATCTCTCAATACTTGGATTGGAACTAACTGAACTGGTTTTACAAAGGACCTCACAAAAGGAAAAGTAGCTGTCTGTTAATTTACTTGTTTGTTAGATGCAGTAACAAGGATACCTCCTATTGACTATAGCTGTGGGAAAACTTCAAACATTCAAACCATGTAATTAATGAAGAGGCTCATTCAACATTTGTCAGCCTGCTGTATGTCAGAGGATTATCATGAATGCTTGTTTTCTGTCCAGACAGGCTGTTAATGTGTTGAGAGCTCTACGCGTTGGCAGTCTGTATTGTCAGTAATAATTAGAGGAGAATCTTTTACAAGAGTACTTAATGCAGTGTTTGCTGCAATCTTTTGAATACATTAAAACAGTATGGTGCGGGCCAATCAGTGCGTAGCAAATTACATTACCCTGTCATTTCTGTAAGATGGGGAAACACAACAGGAGCTCATGCAAAATGTGTCTGTTCAAAATTGAGTCAGGGGCTTAAAACACCATATAAATATTACTCGTGGAAAAGGCTTTGCTGACATTAAAAGGGGTGCTAATTTAAGATGATTATGAATCAGTTCAATGGCTTATGTTTTCCTCTTGTTTCACAGGATGAATCCACCAGATCCGGAGCCAAGACCAAAAAGCCCAAAAGCAAGAAGGCGAAATGAATTTGCAAAGAAAAAAGAAGAAAGACTTTTACCCATCACATTTGTACAAAGTTTTACATTAATTTAGCTCACGTGCGTCTTAATAGATAACCAAACAGCAATCCTTTGCTATTACAACTTATTTATTCAAGGTATAAGACGTCAAACTGTTATCTCAGGTGCATTAACTGTGGTATTTAAATTAAAGCTTTTGTGACAAGCAAACCTTGAAATTAAATGTTTACAGTACATTTTTTTAATTAAAACAATCAAATGGGGATTTCTACACAAACTAATGTAAGCAGATTCGTGCTGTTTCTTCATATCCATTAGCCTCACACTCGATTATTAGAAACAATAAAACCATCACACACCTGAGTGAATGACTTTGCTCAGGAGAAAACAAATTATTATTTTTTCTACATCAATTTGAGATTCAAAGTGTGTGTTTGGTCATGGTGTTGATTCCATCCCTGCCCTTCAGCTGAATCTACATCTTAATGAAAGTCAAACACAATTCATTTAGCATTTCCAAGAAATATGATCAGACACAGCAGTTCAACCAAATGAGCCTCTTAGAGTATTATTGACACAAAGAGTCACACACGCCGTTTTCTCCTATGCCTTAAACATCAACCTAAAGCTTGCAAGAAAAAAAATCACAGTTTAATTTGAGATATTCCTCACAGTGGCTCCTGTGGGGTTTTACCTCAGCACTTCATATTGGTGTCCCTGAAAAGACTAAATCTGCATATCAACCACTCCAGGGTTGGCTTTAGGCAGCAGGCGACGGCTCTCTAAAAATAACCAGGGTTCGTCTGTGCAGTTGGCATTTTGATTTATTCCGCCACAGCCAGACTGTTTTGTATTTTGCTGTGATGTTAAAAACTGTTTGACTTTTATCTGCGTTTAGTATCTTTCAAGAACATGATTCAAGAAGGACCATTTATCTGAATGACAAAATAGTAGGTCCTTAAATTTCCTGCATGACCATATATAAAGCCGCCTGCTCATTTCAGCCATTCAGAATAATTATAGTTAATATGCTCAGCAGAGTTGTTTCTCCCTGACAACCTGTCATCACTGAACCAATCATCTAAACCCTTAATCATATTTATTATAGGCTTGTGAAGAACTCATGCAGCCAAATTCTTACTCAAGGCTCTTTGCTAATAGAAGCAGCAACTTAAACAAAGTGAACTCTGTCAAAATACAAGTCTGAATGCGAGTCTGAGGTCTCAGCTCAGGACCTAAGATGATTAGCTTGTGATAGCATGGTATTAATGGAACAGTTACGTTATAAAATAAAACATTAAAGAAAAGTGTCATAAAGGGGATAGAACTAAAAAATAAAAACATGCTAGAAACAACAGAAAAAGTAATTCAAGTAGAATTTACTATGAAGTAACAATTTTATTCTCCGAAGCTTGTTTACTGAGAAAAGAATGATTCCGTAGTTTTGAGATTCAGATTCATTATAGGGTATTTTTTCTCAATATTGCATCTTATTTTTACGATGCTTTCTATCTATTTTAGTTTTTATTTCAACCCTGTGAGGAAGATAGATTTCTGACAGGAGAACAGAACCACAAGTGGCTGACAGACCCTGATCTTCAGACAAAACTGCAACTTTTTGAAATTGCAGGAAGAACCATTATGATGTAAGTCTTTCTTGAGGAAACACTTAATCATTACAAATTGGTTAAATGATGGGGACTGATATAATCTTGCAAGAACATAAAACAAAGGAAGAAGAAGAAGGTAATCCCCTAGTTTTGTCATGTGAATTTATCAGGACTGTGAACCGGGGTGCTTGGTTGAAACCTCTTTGTGCGGATGATGCCCTTCAGCTTGCAGACACCTGCAGTCTGCAGCCCAGGTCCTCTCCTCCCGGTCTGCTTCATGCGACCGGACCATGGACTGTATATAAAAATGTATGAACCATAGACTGGATATGAAATAGTCTGGACCATATTCTAGATAGAAAAGGTCTGGACCATAGACTTGATATGAAAATGTCTGGACCATAGACTGGATAGAAAAGGTCTGGACCACTTCATGCGCTTTGATCGCAGACTTCAGTAGCTGCGCTGGCACAAAGACACAAAACTGTCAAGCGCGCAGAAATCACCTTACGAAGACCGGAAATTGTCGCATCTCTTTGTCTCGGGAAACAAATGCAAAATATTTTTAAAATGATTTAGGACGGTTTGAGTCATTCTCAAATGCATGAACACTTGAAACTCCATTATGGCTGAAGAACAACGAGCTCAAGCACTAACATACTCAAAACGTGTATTATTGGGTCTGTGTTTTATGTGCATCTAAATAAATCGTAATCAGAAATCATTCCTTATGACTTAAAAATTATAAATTGCCTCTTAGGTGTCATTTTTTTTATTGACAGGCTTCACTCTCATCACAGACGTTATAGTATTCGTTTTATTTTGAAAATGTGAGCGGATATGGATCTTATTTTCTACTCCAACGGTCTTGACACTTTAGACAAAATAAAGTGTGATCTCGGTGGTACCCGCACTCAGCTGTCAGTTGTTTGACGCGCACTGAGCTGAGAGAAGAACAGGAATACACCTTTTATTACTCATTGACAAACAACACGCTTTCAACTCCAGCTCGTGTCTCTGCATCTCTTACCAATGGACTGAAAATGGACATTTGGATAAAAGTGTCTTCACTGAACCGCAGCTCCTCAGTCATGAGTGACCCTGTGGTAAAGTGGAGCGCACGGTCTGCACTCGGACTTGTCACTTGTTTCCGTGCGTGAGATGAAAAGGCTCTGCGATGGTTTTCACGTTCAATTCACAATGAGCGCGCAAATGCCGGAGTCCAACTCCAGCGGCAACTTGACTCCCGCGGTGACCGAGGCGGGCGCCGCGCTCCCGGGCTACCTGGTGGTGCTCCTGTCGGTGCTCATGGTGACGCTGGTCGTGGTGGTGGTGGCCGGGAACGCGCTGGTCATCATGGCTTTCATCGTGGACAAAACCCTGAGGACTCAGAGCAACTACTTCTTTCTGAACCTCGCCATATCTGATTTTCTCGTGGGTGAGTTATTGGTGCATCTTCCTCCTCTCTTTGTGTCTCCTCAGTTTCTTGCTTTTGTTCCCGGCTGTGAATGAAACACCACTAACATGCTTATTGTGCACACCCACCACAACGTATTGTCCTTTCCCTGCATGTAATTATAGTGATTCACTGTTCAAGTGTGGCTTGTTCTGGATGACCTTACCGCCCTTATGCTACAGTGCTTTTGCAGATAGCCACTATTTTATATAGAATCAGCCACTCACACCCCTCTGGAGAGTGCAGCTCTTCAACCTGCACCATTGGATGAATTACAGCCTCCTCTTCAAGGCAACTATCAATGCACACTGCATTGGTCTTCACTCACTGTCATTTTTTTGTCAAATTGCACAGGTATCACATCCACACAGTCTGGAGAGGTTTGACTGTTCATACTTGATTCGTTCTGGAATTGGATCATCATGCAGAGTGTGTGTGTGTGTGTGTGTGTGTGTGTGTGTGTGTGTGTGTGTGTGTGTGTGTGTGTGTGTGTGTGTGTGTGTGTGTGTGTGTGTGTGTGTGTGTGTGTGTGTGTGTGTGTGTGTGTGTGTGTGTGTCTGGTGTGTGTGTTTGTGTGTGTTCCAGGTGCCTTCTGTATCCCGGTGTACATCCCGTACAACCTGACGGGTCGATGGATGCTGGGTAAGGGGCTCTGCAAGGTGTGGCTGGTCATGGACTACCTGCTCTGCACCGCATCAGTCTTCAACATTGTCCTCATAAGTTATGACCGCTTCCTGTCAGTCACAAGGGCTGTAAGTACAGGCTTTGAAGGTGCTCATTAACACACACACACACACACACACACACACACACACACACACACACACACACACACACACACACACACACACACACACACAGAGGTAACTGACATACTGACACAGTCAATTCTAAAATGTTTCCTTTCCATTTACATTCACAGATGTGTACCTCCTGAAGGGATAGTTCACCCAAAAATGAAAACTCACTCATTATCTACTCACCACTATACCGATGGAGGGGTGTGTGAAGTGTTTGAGTCCACAAAACACTTTTGGAGTTGTAGGGGTAATCAGTGTTGCATCCAAATCCAATATAATTGAAGTAAATGGTGACCATTTCTTCAAACGGCATAGTGGTGAGTAGATAATGAGGGAATTTTCATTTTTGGGTGAACTACCCCTTTAAGAGTGTGTGGCTTCAATCAATAATTTTCTTTGTGTGGTTAATCTGGTCGGTAAATATTGTCAATGCAAACATGAGCATTTAACTCAGTAGTCCACCTGTATGGACATTAACATTTTAATGGGCCTCTCCTTTGTATTAACATGCAAATGTTAGTGTAAGAGTACCACTCAATTACTAGAAGTGCATTACTGTCACTGTCCACCATTTTATTTTATTGTGCCAATTCTGAGTGTGTTCACAGCCTTAAGACACAGTGTCTTAAAAAATGTAATAGAAAAAGTGATAAACCAAAATGATGAGGATTTACACATTTCCAAAATCAACATTTATTGCTAGCTGATGGTCAAACTATTAAGTGTGTATCATAGGAATTAGTGAATATCAGAATGAGAGTGTAATATCAGACATAGTTAGAGTTCGAAAAATGTACCTTGGTAACGTTATAGGCTGTTTTAAGACCGTTTTAAGCCGTTCAAGCGTTTTAAGGAATGAACAATGAAATGTGTTCTCTTTGTTTTGTCCATTTTCGCATCTGTTGCGTTCCGGAAACGTCATCTTCTCTTTCACTAGAATTTTCGGAACATCTCCCCGCTGTATTCTCACGTGTTCACTGGGACATTCTCTGGACATTTTACTCGGGGTCTGACAGGAAAAAGGCTGGAGAATGTCTGGAGCCACTGTCTCATCCCCTAGGATTTCAGGAGAAAGTCTGGCGTTCACTGCGTGTCTAAAAGCATCAGTGCTGATGTTCAGGACTGAGGCTTTCTTTCCTTATCATCTTGTAAGAGGTGTAAGGCGTGGGAGATTCGGGTTGTCAAATGAAAAATGCTGTTGAACTGCTTTATGGGAAATAGAGTTTGGGATGTAGGGATTTGGGAGCTTGACTCAAACTGCAGACCAACATTTAGGTGGGATACCTCAGCCTCTGCTGCTTTGATTTCAATCATTCATCGGTGAGCCCTCCCACCTTTAGGTGAAAGTGGAAGACTAAATGGCTGCAATACTCCTTTGCTCCTTTTAAACAGAAACAAGAACAACCAGATATTTGTTGCTTTGTATGACGCTTTTACTGTAAAATCATCCTTAATATTCCATCATCATAATTTGTTTGCATCGGACCCAATGGACTGTATGTACAATATTGATCATCACTTATTAATTTGTTCCTGAGATTCAATCTGAAGATCCGCCAGACAACATGATCATTTGAGCTTTATTTAATGTGATACATATTTATAGTCTCACAGCCTTTGTTATCTTTAATTTACTAATTGTGACCGAGCTCACTTAAACAGAAGAATAACCTTATCTGGCTGCTTACTAAGCAGTATTTGAAATATAAATCTCTGTACTTGTTTTTACTTTTGCCCTCTTTTGATTTATGTTTTAATCTCAGGAGCTTCGTAGGAAATATTATTTATTTATGGAATAATCTTTGATCAATAGTGAGCGGGCTTTCAGTAATTTAAAGAAAATGGAAAATGGAATTGAGGCTGTGCTTTTGGAATGACTCCTCGAGACTGGGGCCAGAATCTATATTTTATTATGAAGTGGCGTCATTGGATTTTTAATGACTTAAAACTAAGTCACATAGCAGAACTAGAAACAATCAGACCAATTAATAATGGGATGCAAAGAAAAATGAATGAACTATTGCAGGATTCTCTGCGTAGTATGGCAGACACATGTACCTGTAGGTCATATCAAAAACCAGTGACACAGCAGTTGTTTGTTCTTGATTTAGAGGAAAATATACCATACACTTTGTTTATCACTGCCTGATAGTGGATTCCACGCCCCCCCCCCCCCCTCCTCACCCGCAACCCCCACCCATGTCACCAGCAGCCATCTTGATGTTAACGAAAATACATTAGCAGTGCTCATCTGTCAGTCAAACTGACCAAACCCGCCCTATTTTAGATAAATGGTAGTGATTGGCCTGGCCTGTCTCAGGACAGATAGAAAAGTGGGTGGTACGGACCCATCTGTGGGCACGAATAAACATGAGCTTGCTGATTGGTCTGGTTTCAAGGCTAATTTGCAACTTCATTGTCTCACGCTGACATACCCAGCTGTTGCCAATGCAGAGAGACATTTTATGGTTTCTGGCAAAGGGGAGGTGAAAACCTACAACAACAAAATGGGGAGAGATATAGAGGAGACCTGCTCAATGATAGATTAGACTGAGGAGAGGTGAAGTGAAAATAGAGTAAGTGAAAACAGAATGAGCGACGGGGTGATGACGAGGGAGGAGTGGATTTGGAGAAACCAGATGTCTCTTTCACACTCCTGATCAATGTGGCTCTCAGCCCGAATATATAAGAGGCTCATGTGTCGGTTTCACTTACAGCGTCTCCCTGCCACTCAGAGCACAATACAAACAGGGCTTCATCTGAACAAGACACTCAGAGCAGAAGCAAGTGCATTTGTCAAATTGATAAAACTGTACATGAGCCTCTATTTATGTAAATAGCAGAAGAATTGTGTTCATAGTGTATCCGTTCTAAGTCACACTTCTCTTTTGGCACAGGTTAAATACAGAGCACAACGAAATATGACCCGCCGGGCTGTGCTCAAGATGGTGGCGGTGTGGGTGTTGGCCTTCCTCATCTACGGCCCTGCCATCATCTTCTGGGAGGAAATCTTCGGCCAGAGCATCGTCTCGCCCCACGAGTGCTACGCAGAGTTTTATCACACTTGGTACTTTCTGCTCTGTGCTTCAACCTTCGAGTTCTTCACCCCCTTCGTGTCGGTGGCTTTTTTCAACCTCAGCATTTACCTAAACATCCATCGCAGGAACAAGAACGGAGGCGCCTGTGCCGAGGACGACACCAAGACTCAGAATAACAGTAAGAAGTCCTGCGACGGAGGAGCCTGGTCTGTGTTTTTTGTCAAAACTCGAAAGGTGTCGTCCAGCGAGCCCACTGCCATCTCTGCAGTCATCGAGGACGATGACGTCCTTTTGTGTGGAGAGCCAAATACCAGTCAGATATTCACGCAGAGGGAGAAGTGCTCTCCAAACAGGAGAAACTCCAGGATGTTTCAGCAGACAGCCTCCGGCTTGGTGCCTGGTCGTAGGACACAGGGATCTCGCCTTTCCAGAGACAAAAAGATTGCCAAATCTTTGGCCATTATAGTCTGCATATTTGGGATCTGCTGGGCTCCCTACACTCTACTAATGATCATCCGTGCTGCTTGTAGTGGCGAATGTGTGGCAAAGCACTGGTACGAGATAACATTCTGGCTCCTGTGGTTGAACTCAGCCATTAACCCGTTCTTGTATCCTCTGTGCCACAGCAGCTTTCGAAGGGCTTTCTCAAAGATACTGTGTCCTAAGAGACAATCAGTGCAGCCTCAGATTGAAGTTCAGTCTTGTTAGTTGACTCAACTACACTTCCATGCTTAATGAATGCAGTAACTGTTGTGGGTCAAACACTGTAAAAATCCATGTACTGTTCTTCCATCAGAAAAAAAATCCAGTTTTCAAAAAAAGACAAATGTTTACATTTGAGTGAGGACTGTCAGAGAACATGTGATAGCAATATGTTAAGATGTAGTGTGAGGAAATGTAACTGCAGATATGATTTTCTTTATAAAGGGTAAATCAGTGGCCTATGTTGCACCTTTAAAAGTGGAATTGTCCTTGATTAAAGTACGCCAATGATTTTCATTTTCAACCTTCCCAGACAATCTCTGCAAACAGGACTCAAAGGAATGTTGGGGTTTAGATTTGTCACCACTGAGCTCTTTATGTGCTGAAGGCTTTATATTATAGAGCCCGACAGAGGGTGATTACCATAATTTAGTCTAAGATGTTATACAAAAACTGGATCATGCCAGGTTCTTAAATTGCAGTCTGTCTGAGAATTCAAACAGCAAAGGGATACAACAGCGCGAGCTAACATCCGTTTTTTCACAGTGCTGCTGTTGCAAGAAAATCTTTCAACTCCACTTCATATTCATTTGACGTGAAGGAGGAATTTTGTAGTCTTCAATTCGTTTATAAAGTTTCATTACACCCCTGCACATGAAATACTTTCACTTTAGAGATGTGCATTCATTGCAATTCATTTGAAAAGGAAGGCCCTTTCCTAATTGTTTTCCATATCAAGTTTTTCATCATGCAGCAATAGAACTTGGTACATTGACAAATGTGGAGGCCTTGAAGTTCAGAGCAGCTGAACAGGTTAACCTGTATTTGTTCACTGAATACTGAGTATACTTTTTACCACAGTGATGTTTTCTATCATTTTATCTGAAAAGCAAGTGAGTGGAAGGGTGAATCATCTGTTTTCTGCCAATACTGTATCTGCACTTAATTTCTTGTTGATGTTTAAGATGTACAGCACTACTACATGAGGGTAGCATAAAAACTTTTGTACAATATATCTGTGCCAAGCTAGATGGATGTGTTCTTTAGTATTTATTCAATGACTTGACTGGTTTGTATCACCTGAACTACTACTTTACTACTTTGTATCAAGGCTATGAATGTGTCGGTGTAAGCAGCCAATAAAATAATAAAAACGACCGCCCACAGGTTTTGTAACTGTGCATTATTGGTAGAGTTTGGAATTCAGGTTGTGTTGAATAAAGTTTGACAGTTTGGGAAATAAACCAAAGAAAGAAAGATGAAAAATGCTAACATGTCTGTAAAGTGAAACGTAAGCTGCAAGTAGGAGATCATTAGCCTCCCTTAGAGTTAATACTTGAAACAGAAGAATAGCCCCCTGACTCTCTTAATGTAACAAAGTCTAACTGCGATCACACAGTTACTTTATAGCTGTGTCGTGTCTGAATTGAAATAAGACGCATATTTGCCCAAAGTGATGCAGACACTTCAAACAACAAATACAGAGACAAGCAAAAGAGTTTGTGGCGAGTTTTGAGCTGAACAGAAATTTAGCTTATGGCGAACAGTCAATATATTGGCCAAGGACAAGTGAATCTGATTGCTCTACCCCGGTAAGACACACAGAAAAATGTCCTAACGTCTTGTCCTAACGTGTCAAAGCTCAAAAGAACCAAGATAACAGCTTCAAGTCTTTATGCCAACAGACTGCTGTAGCTACATATTGATCGGATGATTACAACAGCGCTATCAATCATCTCATCTAACTCTTACAACAAAGCTTATTTGTCAAAATGTTGAACTAACGCTGTGAAGGCCTTGTTCAGAACAGGAGTCTTGGATGATCCAATCACAAGTGGACAGCTTCAAGTTTAGGTGTGAACGCTCCCAAGTTGCTATGAGGACCCATTTGCGATCCAGTCACTCAGACTGCATCCTGAGATGGACTGGGACGCATGTGGGCCAATTAGGCTCTCTCTCTCTCTCTTTCTCTCTCTCTCTCTCTCTCTCTCTCTCGCTCTCTCTCTCTCTCTCTCTCTCTCTCTCTCTCTCTCTCTCTCTCTCTCTCTCTCTCTCTCATAAACACATTGCGGGTGGACCTGTCTGTCTTACTCAGACTTTCTAGAAAAACATCATTTGGTATTCACAAACCGAATTGACTTGCATGTTTATTTGCATATAGAGTTCTGACGTAGGATACAATCAAGTAGTCACTCGAGACACGTGGAGATGCACTTTAATACCAGGTGTGAACTGACGCACTCAGACCCGTCCACTTGTAGTCAAGTTTCTAGAGAAAGATTTTAATACCAAGTATAAACAAAGCCTAACGTTTTTTTATTAAGTAAATTGGTTCTGGTTGCTGTGATGCGAACGGACAGGATAAGACTGACATGAGATGGTTCACGTGAGCTGATTGGTCGGAGAGGAATATTTTACTGTACGTATCACACTCAGCTGCTACTATTGAACACAGAAGAAACTTCAGAGGCCAAGCCTTCACAAAAGACTCATCGATGCAGATCTTGTTTTTAAGAATGCAGTCAAGCTTTTTATTATCTGATAACAAGTTCAAGATAAATGAAAGGCATGTCAGAACTGTAGGGCTTTGACCTTTGGTACATATTTACAGCACAGATGAGCAAAATCGGAATATGTTCGGAAAAGCATCCTCAGGGATTTGAGGCCGCCAGGAAACGACACTGTTGTTCTGTGCTGTGGGAATAATGTGGGACAATTTACTTGAGGGAAAACAGACCCTTGGAGACTGTTGAACCCTGGGACACATGCTGAAGCTCAAGTTATGGTGTTGAAAGGAGTTATATTTACGAGATTATTTTGACTTCTTCCTGCCAACATATGCAACCTTATGTCTTAAGTCAAGTACAGTCATGAATACAGTACGCAAAGAGAAATTCAAAGCATGCAGCGTATGCATATTGTTTATATGGCAGGTTCATGGGTTCAGCCATTTTGAACAAAGGGATAGATGCAGCAGATCGGTACCTTCCAAGCATTTAGTGACATCTGTGAGCCGCATCATGGTAACACTTTGGAAACACTCCCATCATCAGACTTTCCATCTCCACTTCTGACTGTGGATAAAACACACCACATTAAGTGGCTTTTGTTTAAACAAAGTTCCTTCTATTCAAACACCATCTAGAGAATGACATTTTTTCTCCCCAGCCATCTTTCAGTTCTCTCTCCAGGAACTCTTGAGATTAAATTGAGAATAAAAATTAGATTTCTTTGTCTATTTGGTGGTATTGCTCTGCCACTGACCCCATTTAATAACGCTTGTTTAAATATAGCAGTTATTGTGGGTGTGGAGTCACTGCTGACAACTGAAAATAATTTTCCTAAACAGTTCCAAAAAATGTAAGACAAATGAGACACAAATGGGAAAAGGACTTCTCAGCTGAGGAGCTCAAGTGTCACCCTCCCTCTCCCCCAAAAACAGTCAATGTGAAGGCATTTCTGAAAAGGTTAGCTGAGGATGAGATGAATAGACCGGGTGTAAGTGACCTGTGCAGAGAAACAGGTGGACTTGCAAATAGAAAACAAAATGCTCAGCGGTGTATTGACACTGTTTGTGAGCGCTGTGGGATGCCTGACAACCAATATTCACAGCCTTTCTAAACGGAAATTGGAAGCAGTTCACATCCTTCTAGTTCACATTTGGATTGCCCTGGGATGTAGTGACAGTTAATGATTGTTATGGAACCAAATTTCTGTTGAGCACAAAACACAGATGAGATCCTCGAGCACTGGAGGGCCAACACACTGATCTCTGCTTCTTCTGTTTTGTGTCAAAGAGAAGATTGTTTTATAGAGAGGCAAAAACCTGGTCATTTACACGAAACAAAAGAATTGAAATGCCATGTGGAATATTCTCCCAACTAGACAGTCTTAAATACAAGCAATTTGGTAGTTTTTGTTTCTGTCTAATTAGTCAAACATCTTGTCCTTGTCGAAGTAAAATTGTGCATTTCTCATTCTTGGCGTTTCTACTCCAGGTTTGCCTTTTAGGTTTCTGAGTAAACAGTTTAATGTCAGAACAGTTTCCCAGGAACAGGGTTTGTTTTCCTCTGCTGTTATTAGTGACACGATGTCAGACTGAGTGACGTCCATTGAGAGGACACAGACAGGAAACATCCCATTTGTCTTTTCTATGACATCGGTGGAAAGTCACTCTCAAATATTTGTTTACCAGCACAGACCTCAGTTCACATAATATTACCACTAACAAGATATGATGAGTCACTTTTCCATTATATGAAAATAAATCAGTGCTACAGAGAATTATCATGTAAATCTTCAAGGGATAGTTCACCAAAATATTTGATCCACTCATTATCTAC
This sequence comes from Pleuronectes platessa, assembly GCF_947347685.1. Lineage (NCBI taxonomy): Eukaryota > Metazoa > Chordata > Actinopteri > Pleuronectiformes > Pleuronectidae > Pleuronectes > Pleuronectes platessa. The sequence goes on along the minus strand of NC_070634.1, from coordinate 8,634,338 downwards.
TCACCACTGTGCAGACGGAGGGGTGGGTGAAGTGTTTGAGTCAACAAAACTCTTTAGGAGATTCAGGGGTAAAGAGCGTTGCAGCCAAATCCAATCCAATTTAAGTTAATGGTGATCACTTCTTCAAACATATATGCAACAGAAAAAAACATAAAATGCTCCCTACTGCTCCTGTGGGGTCATCCAATGTCTAGAAGCCCCGACATTCATTTTGACTCGAAACGGTTTCATTTACACCAAGTTTTTATCTTAAATGTCCTCAGGTATCCTCCTCTGGTGCTGCGTTCGCAGGCACACACCAATATCTATCACTACTCTGTAATGACCACATTAGGGATTATGAGAGGACGAATAAAATCAAGTGACAGGACATATATTTCTATTTGCAAGTAATTCCTTCTTTTTTGTGTGTGTGTGATGACTAAAACACACCATTTGTAACAGTTTTTTTTTAAACCTTTCTGTGCCCAACATATCGCGTAACCCCCCAGTGGGGCCCGACCCTTACTTCTTGAACCATTAGGTCGTAAGTTCACCAAGACATTACCATCAGCAGTACCATCATACTAATACTTACAAAATGAGTTCTGCCACTTTTATCTCCCAACCAGGTGCGACACCTGGCTCCGCTCTTCACTGAAAGTAATTTTTCCTGAATGGGGCACAATTTACGATGGATCAGGTTCAATGGGAGTTTGGATTTGAGAGCTCAAGCAAGGTGATCCTTTAATGTAATGCTCCTAATGCTCTCTGCTCTGTATTTCAGACGGATCCTGTTTCTAAATTTTGACTTAACTGCCCGTGAGCACAGATACACAAACAGTAAAGTAATGAGTGTGATAGCCAAGCAGTGTCTAAACAAAGCCAAAGCTATAACATAAACTGCTGATGTGTGTGGCATTAATATTTCATTTTCCCGGAGCCTGCTCATTCAAGAACAAATAAGACATTGTAAAACTGGCATCTGCAGCACAAACTGATGTTCTATTGATTTGCCATTTGTGTTTCTTTTACTCAGACAGAGAACATGCTGATCTGACATGTTGATTTGATAACCTGGTGGTGCAGGGTGAGCCTTTGGTTCCACCTCATTACTGCCTCCTGCTCTCTACTGTGTCCCAGCTTTACACTGTGTAGAGACCAGTACTAGTCAGTTTGTAGTCAGTGCTGATCTCTGAACTAGGCGGAACATAGAGGACAGCAATGTTAAAATGCTTGGATTAAAAAAAAAGTTTACCTTAAATGTTTGCTTATTTTGATTAGTATCCAGGTATATAATGACTTGGTTTGTTCCATAGTTCTGTGTTTGACAACCTTTGTCCTCAATAATTAAATTCAAAGTTCACCTGAAAGAGTAAAACTAGGTCATTCTGAAGCTTTAGCAAACGTCACAGTATCACAGCCGGGGTTTCGATGAACAACTAAAGTTGAACATTGACATGTAATTATGTTGTATAAGCAGCTAACTCTGTGTAATAATATAAAACCACTACTGCAGTGGTCACTCGTAAAAAAATGATATGAGTGTGAATACAAGAGTGTCAAAGGTCTCTCACCCCAAGACATATTGAGTTGGGCTGCAGCCGCTGACCACAACAAAAAAATAATGCTATGAAGATCATGAAAATGTATTACAAAAAGTCATGGCAGTTACTGCATCATTCTCTCTAATGCTCCCATCCAGAGGTGAGCTCGGGACTCAGGACTCAGAAGGATGTGTCTGTGCCCTACATTCACTTGTTTCACTCATCTGTCACTTCTCACTCACCGAGATGCTGTCATGACAAACTTCTCCATTTAGCCTGATTACATTTGACCTTGTTTTATATGCTAATTCACCAAACAGAAGTGAGCAGTGACAGAAAAAAAAAAAGAAAAAAAGACAGCTCGCCCATGTTGAGTGGACAGAAAAGTAATCTGGCTGGCATGAATACACTGATGCCATTAAGGTTGTTGAGGCACTTCTCTTCCCACTGCCTGGCATCTGTTCTGAGGAGTCACACACTGAGGAGGAGGACACACCTGCTCCGACTGCAAACACAACAGGGTCGAAATCACAACCGATGCAGCCTTCTGATTGTCACGTTTCATCTGAGCACGAAGCATTGATGTATTTTCTCAGTGGCCTTATAAGTGTTTTTAAATCTGCATTTAAGTTGACTGATGAATGGAGGATCTGCATGAATACATCATCAAATGAAAACAAAAAGACACACAGTTTATTTGTGTTCTTATTTTTTGGTGCAGCAAAGAGTAAGATGGAAATATGCACTGATGACAACAAATTAACAACGGATTACATGATCACTTTTTTTCCCGAAAGGTTTGATCATAGTGATGAATCCACAGAGAATTATCCACAAATTCAACTTTAGCTCAATGGAGCTTTGCAGTTTACTTAAAGGTTCACTGTGCAGAATTTAGCGGTGAAGTTGCATGTTGCAGCTGAGCACCCCTCACTTCAACCTCCCCTTCCAAACATGAAAGAGAACCTGTGTCGTTTAAACTCAAAAGGTGTTTAGTTTGTCCTGACTGGGCTACTGTAAAATACATGGGGGCCTTCGTAGAGGTGACCCTCTCCAAATGTAAATATAAATATTTCAATAGCTGATTGTTATTGTTCTGGGTTTGTACCCTCACGGTTGAATGCACCTATTGTAAGTCGCTTTGGATAAAAGCGTCAGCTTAATTAAATGTAATGTAATATAAAGGGCTCATTCTAGAGTGAAGAAAACAACAGTCCTTACAATTTAGATAAAACACAAACATGAAAACATCACTATGATTATTACATATAAAATGTCTGCCAATAGATCCCTTTCTCCTAAATCTTACACACTGGATCTTTAAACTCACTGCTAGGTGACTGCTGGATGTATCTGACTGTTTGCCAACACATTCAACTTATGTCAGTGTTGTGTTTACGGCTTGTTTCTTCTGCTCTCTAGTAAATTAAAAAGACCTGTGTTTGTTGGCAAACAGTTTGATTTACACATCCAGCAGTTACAGAGCAACATTCATTTAGAGTCATGTATCCTGTCATCTGGTGTAGGTTCAGTCCAGTGTTCACTCGGTTATTGGTCTCAAACTCCTTGTAATATATCCGGCTCCTCGACTGGGAATTGCTCCATGTTCACCAGGTTGTCACTAATTGTGTCTACGTGCTGTTTGGTGCTGAGCAGGTAGAGGAAACCAAAACTTTAAAGTTGCGAGTTGGACAGCTGAATAGTGATCTGCTCACCATAAAGCTCTGTAAAGCCGAGGGCAACTGCAGATTTACACAATAAATGTCTGTGGTTTAACATTTAATAACATTAAACATTACTGAAATAATTTGACACTCTTTTATCTCATCATGCCTGGTTTACAGCAACAGCCTTTTTACATGCTTGAATAGCCAAACAATGGCTGCTACTGCACAGAACTCAGCTGCTAGGTTTTAACCAGAACTAACAGGTTTGAACATATCACCCTGTAAGTCTCTTTACACTGGCTACCAGTATGTTTTAAAATTGATTTTAAGGTGCTTTTAGTTACCTACTAGGCACTACATGAGCTGACTTTTACTGTTTCTTACTCAATTTGATTGGTTCTTTCATCTTTGTGTTTTATCTGATTGCTTTGATTTGTGAAGCACTTTGTAACTATGTTTTGATAAGTGCTCTATAAATAAAGATTATCATTATTATTGTTAAAGGCATTTTTTCCATAAATAAAGTTCCAGGAGAGAAGCACAGTATTTGTTACTTAAGTGCTCTTAACCTCCGACATATTGAAGCATCCCTCATGTTTGTTGTTTTGTTGTTTGAGCCTGAAGTGTTGCTTCACAGCTTGTTCAGAATCATCATAAACTGGCATCTGTGGTCAGACCACATTGGCAGCTGTCTGCAGTCTGTGTTCGTGAGAAAGAAAGTTCTCGTACTAATTTATCTCAGTGGGACCTTTTCCAGCATTAATACTGACCTTGTCAGGACCTGTAGACCTCAGAGGATCCAGAGCTTGGTCCTAATGATCCAAAACATAATTTCTGAGCTCCTGGATAATGTTAGTGTTAAAATGTGAATTGGTCATAGTTAAGGTTAGGAATAAGGAGTTTATTTAGGCTTTCCACAATGAATGAAAGTCAATGCAATGTCCCAATAAGATGGGACCTGTGTTTGTGTGGTTCAGTTATTACTCAATCGGTTTAGATAGTGATATAATGGGAAATTGTCTTTCTAATGACCAAAAAAATAAATTCATGTTTTCAGGTTAGGTTTAGGTTAAGGTTAGCGTGAGGGTTAAGGTTAGGCCAGTAGCAACTATCGTTAAAGTTAGAGTCAGTCTCTAATTCAAGGTAATATCTGATTTGTGTGTGTGTGTGTGTGTGTGTGTGTGTGTGTGTGTGTGTGTGTGTGTGTGTGTGTGTGTGTGTGTGTTTGTGTGTGTGTGTGTGTGTGTGTGTGCCTGTTCTTTTCTCTACTAGTGGTATGATTCGAGGCTGCAGTCTCTTTCTTCACTGTAAACCAGTCAGGGAATTTAATATTTAGATCTCCCTATAAAACTATTCTGATCTTCAAGGGCGCAGTGATTCAGTAAGTTTTTTATCTTTATTTGACAGGATGATGTGAGATGTGACATGCTGACAGACCTATGTTATGTCTGCAGAGTTTACAGCAGCCAGCAGCAGGTCACGTCCTCTTGAGATGAAACAGCTGAATGGTGCTTTGATACATGTGCTCCCTGAATCCAGTCTTTTCATGTGTTATCTGCAGGGACCTCATATTGGGCAGAATTCAAAAATGTATTACACAGCCAAACAGTAGCTTGGGGCATCTTTGTATTGCGGCTCTGACAGCCCTGACCCTTAAAAACATATCCTGTGCTCTCACCGTGTAACCGCTGCAGAAAAAAGTGCCTCCTGTCGGCGAAGCAGGTGCAACACCCGAAGGAGTGCAACAGAAAACATCATTAATACAGAACACCCCTGCTTCTCCACAACCACAACCCACTGCAGCTTCTCGTTGCTTAGTATGAGGTGACAGGGCGAGCACAGCACGTAAAGTGCACGGCTCGGCTAGTGGAGAGAAAATCTCTGCTCCAAGATGAGCTCTAATTGAAATGAAGGAACCAGATAAGCGAGCTGAGCAAACATGAATTTGAATACAACATCCGCCCCAAGCTGGGGTTCCTGGAGCAGGTGGTCACCAAAGGACGTCACTGTCAATAAACACCTGTTTAGAATAGCGTGAAAAAGAAAACCACAATCCTTGAATGGGCTGTATTGATTCCAGAGCCAGCTAATCGAAGCATAACTGTTGCTGTTTGGCTGTGTGTGTTAACATTCAATTTTATCAGTGAAGAGCATATTGCAATATTGACAGGGGTTCAACCTCCGCGTTCTGGCACAAACAACATCAGGCTGAGGACAAAACAATATGTGTCTCAAGATTTATGTTGGCCTGAATTTGAATTGAATCAGACTTCTTTTATGAGCCCAGGAAACTATTACAATATCAGTTTGACCTTTTTTCCCCGCCATATACTGTGGTGAAAATGTCCCTGTAGTCAGTGGTCTGAGACTGACTGAGGCATCATAGTGCGGTATAAAACCACAAAGTGTCACTGGATGTATCCATCACTAGAGGAAGGGGACAAATTACAAAGGCTCATGCAAATTACAGTCAATGCCTCTAATGCAAATACTTTATGTTATATATGCAGAGAATGGGGAAGCTTAACTTTTTAACGTAATTTCTTTAAGGGGCGTTTAAATGGGCATTAATGTATTCTGATTTAGAGGCAGGATTTTTTTATTTTGAAACATTGAAAATTCAGACTCGAACCAGCTTATGTACATACCTATATAAACGTGTAGGACATTGGCATATCATACTGTGCATCTTGAGTGTGCATCAGTGTCTTATAACCAAGTTGTCTTTGAGCGGCACCGTAGCTGTGTCCCAATTCATGGCTCACGTCCTTCATCCGCTGCATTTGAAGATCAATGGTGTCAAAGCGGATTAGCTTGTACCATTTTAAAGGCTTCCTCAAACACGGCTGACAAATCCTGTTCTTCCATTCCTAGACAATGAAGGATCCAACGAGCGGCTCCCTCTCTGTCCTACCTATCCCAGGATTCATTGCGGGTCGGTGATGAAGCTAACGTGCAAGCTGCATGGGGGAATAAACTGCAGTTAGTGCAGAAGCTTGAAGTAGGAAATGATGCAACAGTAAGAGCGAGACAAGCTGGTGACAGTCTAACTCAGTTTGGTCTTTGAAGTCTTTTTGCTCTACTTTCCTTAGAAGTTGCTGATGTGTCAGTCAATGCAAATTTATTTGTTGTGGCCTTGTGAGATACAGATGAGTGGGGCTGTACCAACCTGATGTGTCGGATATTAGATTTTTAAGGCTGAGGCTGGGAGAGTATCCTCGGTTGCTTGTTTGCATTATATATATTATTTTGTTTCTGGTGGCCTTTAGAAGTGTCAACCACTCAAAATATAAAAGGTTAAAGTCAACAACATATAAAAGGTTAAAATCCACACAAAATTTGGTTTAATGTCTGCATTGTTTCACTTCCATCATGTTTTAGGATTGTGTGTTCTCTGTTATTTAGGCTTAAATCAGTCTCACACACTCCATCATCAACAACTGCTCTAAATTATCAATAACAACCCTAACCCTATCTATGACAACAGGATGTTAGGTTTCCGTGTAATTCACTCATTTACTCACTCCTTCAATCGTTCAACCCATAGGACGACACACACTGACCCACCTCAGTAACACTGGGTTCAGATGCAATGGGCCACCTCTCAATAATAATATCACCACCTTGGTATTTCATATCTATTAGACTTACAAAACCTATGGCTACTGCCTGCTACTCTGCTTGTCTATGTAAGAGCCACTGAGGTGAGGTCCATATCTCTTCTTTCATGTGATCTGGTAAATATGATGCCTGAGGTTGTGAACAGTTGTAGAAGAGCAACACTGGCTTGATATGACAAAGAAACAGGCTTGACAAAAAATTATACATGTGTCCTACAGCCCAAAAGATAAAACCTTTCAGTGACTCCATGGGTGTTGGATAAATAGCAACAGGAAATACATCAGGCTCCTTATAAACACTGACCCAATCTATTTCTGAAAATGCATGGTGGATATCTTTTATTGCAAATGACTCTGACTCCAGCTTCACTTGAAATCCCCTGTGCAGTCAGTGATGTACAGACACCACAGTGCAGACACCACAGAGGTTCAAGTTTAACAGTCTTTGCTGAAGTTCAATATAAAAGACAATTTGGAGTGAAATTGCCGAACAAAGTGCCACTGATAGACTCAGAACAAATAACAATGTCATGAGTAAATTGATTTATTACTCCTGAAAAACATCACACGTAAAGATAAGCCAGTGGCCACGATAAAAATCCGACCTGATCAAAGTACGCGCAATCTTCTTTTCATATGCAGTCTGTGTCGTCCCGTCACAGAATATCTGCACACAATCTGGGAAACACTAATAGACGCATGCAGGATGTTATTGCAGAGCACCTTAATATATATATTCTCTTTAGTAATGAACTAAGTTCCTGGATTTCTTGTCTTTGTTTTATGTCATAAATTGAATATCTTTCTGTTGTGTGTACATCAAATTGGGCCACTGGCGAATCGAGGATTTTTCTAAATCAGGAACCACAAATTATTACATAGGGTCCTGTTACGGTTTGAAGGAGGAGATGGACCCAGGATGCAGAGATTATAACAAAAGGGGATTTAATATCCAAAAAGGTCTTAAATAAGACAAAAACAATACTAACAAAAGTTACACTGGCGACAAGGTGCACGGAGAACAAGGAACGAGGAAGCAGGAGAAGCTGGACAAAACAGCAGGAACAAACAAACCATCTCTTACGACGTGTGGAGAAAACAACGAGTACAACCCGACACCAGACAAAGGGAAACAGAGGCTTAAATACAAAGCAGGAAGGCCGGGGCAATTACACCAGGTGAAACACATGAGGATTGGAGATCACAATCACAGACAGGAAGTGAGACACCGAGAAGCTGAAACAAGACAGTGAGAGCAAGGCTACAAAATAAAACAGGAAATAGAAAACACAAGACAGAAAACCAGAAACCTAAATGACTGAGCGTCACAGGTCCAATTATTTGTCAAACATCCATGCACACTTCCTGAATCAGTAAAGGGCACAATCAGTCATTCATTGAATACTGTTAGCTCTATAACTTTGATTCAAAGCCAGACATCATTTAATGTCTTTTGAAAATAAATAATTGTTTAAACAAAGTTAATAAAATGATTAACATATTGAATAAAAGATATTGATAGTATTGTTATTAAATATCTAGTTTTTATGAAAAAAGACAATCAGCAGAACAGAGCACTTCATGTAGATTTGATGGACAAAGACAAAACAGATGAATCAACAAAACAAGATAATTGAAAGAAGCTCTGGATATTTGTTTGATATATTTTCATTAAAAATGGTTAGAAACTATTTTCAAACAAAATCCCTAGGAGCTTTGACATCTAACTGTGGAGCTAATGTGACTTTTCTCCTTTATAAAACTGATTCAATCAGAGCAACCACCATTCGTCACAGCCTCATCTGAGCTCAGTGGGAGCCATCTCTCATCAGCTTTTTGTATTACATCAAAACTGGGCTGCTTTAAGTTTCAGAAACAACAGTTCAAATGGAGCTTCATTATGCAAAACACCAAAGTCAAAGTCTTCACATCATTTAACACGCACCACATGAGCAGTGTGTGACACCACCGCTCAGGAGTGTCAGACACTACTCAACAGATACGAGGGAGAATTCCTGAAAAAGGACTGTGCCAAGATAAAGCTCAACACAGCAGTTACTGGTGTGGATCCATAAAGTCCATCTCATTAAAACTTTTGTAATTTACTCTAAATTCAAATGTTGACATCATCTCACAGTAGCATGCACACAATAGCACACTGTACTGGAGGTGGAGTGGCCGATGTTGTCAACATCCATGCGAGTCATGTGGGTAGATGGACTGATTACCATCTCACTTTCGCACGATTATACACCAACACAATCATGTGTCTGTATGTTTTTGTTTTAAACCAGTTGAAACAGAAACATTGTGTGACTGAAACTCCAACAGCACCACTGTGTCTAAACAAATGTCTTTGGCTCTTTGCCACTACTTGCAAAGCAGCAGTCTTAAATAAAACATGTAATGACAGAGGGAGCTGTGGAGGCTTCATGAAAATACTGCTTCTTTTGACCTGTCAGTCACCTGACATTGGTGGCAGCAGAGGCAGAATGGCTTGTGGCAAAAGAACCAAACCCCTTTTCCCATTTTGGATGAATGAGACAACTCCAGTTCAGTCTTTAATTTGTTTTGGACTTTCCTCTTTAAAAAGAAATGGTTTACTGCAGAGACTATGAGCCCTCCCTCAGACAAAGGCCAGAATCTCATGCCACCTTGGTTTACTTTTCTATTTTCATTCAATTTGTTGCTGCTTACGTTTGGGATTTTATTTCCCTTTCTATTTGATGAAATGTTACATACAGGAGAGAAATGCCATTGCAGACCTTAGACAATTGGCTGGCACAATTAACATAAGGGGGAAAACATGAGACTATATATACAATGTGACAGCAGCATGAAATAAACAAGAGTTTGTGTATGTTTGTGTGTGTGTGTGTGTGTGTGTGCGTGTGCGTGTGTGTGTGTGTGTGTATGTGTGTGTGTGTGTGTGTGTGTGTGTGTGTGTGTGTGTTTGTGTGTGCACGCGCGCACAGGTGTAGAGCCAGGTAAAAAAAATCTAAAATAAATAGCCAAAGGGGAGGAAAGGAAAATGCAATGAGAAACAAACAAAAACAAGATTAAAAAAGCTAAAAAACTGCTTTCCCCATACTTTCTTTTCAAATTTGTATTGTTGGAGTTGTCATGCGATGCGGGATTGCAGGTAAGCTAATATGCTTTTTTAGTAATTGTTATATCCTTAATTTTTTGTTATTTTGTTTTTGCATTACTCGTTTTTCTTAATATAATAGTCGCTCATTTCAGATTTATCGCAAATTTTTCACGTTTCAGAATTTAGAAGTTTCCCCTTCTCAGCAGTCCTCAGACCTGATTTGGAAATAACCTGTTCTAGTGGGGAGAGGGATTCAATTAAAATTTTATTCTATTTAATACATACTAAATAAAAAATAAGATAGAAAAATACATACTAACCAAAAAGAGAAGAAATGAGAAACAAGATGCCATACAGTATATGTTATGAGACAGATTCTGATGTTTGGTCCCATAAAAACTCAACAACTGAGCAAAGAGTCTAATACTGTAGTGTGAAATAACTTCTATCTGCGGTATACATAAAGTACATCAAAAAGTGATGTCCTAATATATTTTTCAGAGGAACCTTTTCCCCAAATTACTGCATCTCTCTAAACGAATCCCACACATTTCATACGTCATCTCATTTTCATAACTAATGTTGTAATAGATAATGTAACATTTTTTCACCTCCATTCTCAGTGCCTCCCCTGAAATATTTTAAAGCCCCCATGACACCCACCTCCCACTCTCATAACTTCTTGTTTAATTTCTCCCACAATACCGAAGAGCTTCTTCTACTAATCTGTATGATGAAACTGCACTCCATCTCTTTAGCCTTATCGGCTGAACCCCAAAAGTACTGGCATTGATTTTATTCCCAAATAAAACACCTTTGAGTCAGGAGGGAGGTAATAAAATCAGAGTTGAGCTCTCCTACAATTCACTTATTGACAGACGGATCAGCAAGGACTGCCATGCTGCATCCTAATGGGATCCCTTTGTCTGCCGATCACCTGAACCATTATTTATTCATCTTCACTTCACACCATCTACTTGTGTTACTGAACTTACAACAGCAGAGCCAAAACAAAACATGGCAATGTCATATCATGTAAATGTCCGTCCTGTGACACACACACCAATTACACAATAACTGCCAGTAGCTGGTCTTAGCAGTTGAACGCCTAAAGTAAACCTTTTGAAAAAAACCTGACTCTACATGAACCAAAATAGATAGATACATAAATGGAGCAACTTTATTGTCGACATCAGTGGACATTGGCCTTTGCCTATTCCCAAAAAGAACCAAAAGCACATACATGACACAACAGCATTACAATAATACAAAATGTTTGATTTACAAAATAACAGTGCAACATACAAAAGTACAATGGACAGGTAGCAGCAAGGTGTATAAATAACACAATAAAGCACAGGGTCAGCAGCCAAATCCCAACGACTGCTAAATATTTTAACTGGATCCTCAACATCAATACAAACAAAAGAGTAAATATAATCCATGTCAAATAAGCTAACATGTTACTTATAGTGTAACACCTTGCCAAACACTGATTAAGCTTGGTAAAGAAGAACACGTTCAGCACCCTGTCCGTTGAGTGGCTGTCCACAAGGAAGCTGAATACCCTTGTGTAGGTTTCATTTTAGCACTGAAGCTCAGGCTTTGGTGCATTTGTGAGTTATCACCCTGAGTATGAGCCCTTCATATCTACATCTAGAGCCGATCCTCTTCCACGTTGCTCTGCCATGTTTCTACAGAAGCCCAGAACAGCCAAAGCGACATTTGCTTCAAAGGAACTTTCAAATGTATATGTTACCTGACGACCACAAGGGGGAGGGGGAGGAGAGGGTTGTTGTTCAGTTGGTTAAATTCTGCAACTTCACCACTAGATGCCTCTAAATTTCAAGCACGGAACCTTTAACAAGGTGATCATATGTGGTTGCTGTTCTGCTTTAGCTTTAAGTTATTCCTCTTTTGCATCTGCATCCACTCTGCTCTGAGGTTTAGAGTCAACAGGCCCCTCTTTTTGTCCTGGTGTCTGACTGAACTCACTACACTGTTCAAACAACTTCTTACTTACCACCACACAGAAATTGGCCAAATTAACTGGTCATCACTCTTATATTTCACTGTTCACCCTCTATGATGGCAGAGCAACCACTGTCGATTCCTTGGAAACCACGAATTCAACGACACAGGGACACTTATAAAAAAAAACTTGTTAGATAAATAAGTCACCTGACTCTAGGATCAATTTGTAATTGTTTGCATTTGAATAGTGCACAGACATTCGCAGCAGTATTTGGATATTTAGAAAAAAATTGTCTTACTGTCACACATGGCAATGTAAACAAAATAAATATATGGTATATATAAATAAAACAATTGACCTGAAAAAATAGGCAGTTTTTTGTCTTTCTTTTAAGCTGCCATGCTGTGCAACTGTGCCCCTTATGCACATGCACAGTGTAAAACAGTGTCACAGGATTGTCCACATAACATTGCAAAGAAGTTGATGTGGGCTAATACTGGTCTTCACATAATATAAAAGCTTCTGATTCTTCTGAGATAAAATCCCACAAATGCCACAATGATTTTAAATCGTTATAGAGCAGCATTGCTGTTTTACTCCACGGTGATCTCTGTCACACCGTGAACCTGAGTGAGCTGCCTGCAGTCCAACGAAGCCAGTAATTTCCTCGGCCCGGGCAGGGTGGGGACGAAGTGCTCGGTGAGCGACACGGAGGCATGGCTACCAATATCCCTGAGGGTAGGACAGGAAATGACAGCGGCAGTCAGAAAACAGAAAGACAGACGAGGTAGTTCGGGGGAAAAAGAGATAACAATGTAAGGTGCATTTCTCTCCTCACCCGTAAATAACCTTCCGAGCAGTTAGGAGGCCCTGTCCTTCCAGGTGGAATTTCACTGCTCTCAGCACCTGTGGTAGTGGGTTTGTAAATGAAATGGTCACTGCCATCTTCTCCCCTACCACGGCCTTCCCTACCGGCTGAGTGAAAACAAAACACAGAGAGAAAACAATGTCAGGCTTGAAATGACATTTTTCCGTCATTTTACCGGAAATTGGTTCCTGTTCAGCTGATTGGCCGACCTTTATGATGAGGTTTGGAGTCCTGAGCCGAAATGTGAACTGAGTGGCCAGGACCTGCTGTGTCTCTTTGACTCTGCCGGACAGCGTCAGCATCAGGGCGGCCTGGTCTATCAGCTGGTCCTTGTAGTCTTTGTACTCCAGGGACCACTCCAAAACATTCACTGTAAACAGGAAGTAACTCATTGTGTTGAGTGTTGAAGTGATGTTGCAATGATACATATATTTAAATATATAGCTTTTAATCTATATGTACTTTTCTGAATTACTTCATGTCAAAATGTATTCGTCCTCTTACTCTTCATCAAACGTATAAAAATAACACATTTACAGAAAATGCCTCCATAATGCTCCTGTGGTTTCATCCAAGTGTCTGATAGCCCCGACATTCACATTCAACTCGAGACAGCGTCACTTACAACGTGTTTTGAACCTAAATGTCGTCTGATATACTCTTTGAGCTGCGTTCACGTGTGGATCACAACTGACATTTTGACTAAAATCATGCTGTAAATGATCTAATGTTGAGTCACATTTGTATGTCTGGGCTTCCGGACACTTGGATGACAACACAGGAGCAGTATCGAGGAATTTTCTTTATTTGATTTTGATTTACGTTTGAAGAATTCTACTGTGTAAATACAATCACAGATTAACAGTTTTTAGAACATTTGAGCCTTTAATGCCACAACCTCCATGTTCTTCCTGAAAGCCACCGAAACCCATCCACTCACCCTCATTGGGCAGCATATATACTTCTGTAACGTCCTTCCTGATCGTGGCCTTGTGGACGCCGGTGTAGTACATGACTGCCACCTGGCCGTGCAGGATGATCCTCCGCTGCTCTGAGCTACTGTTTCGCAACGTGATTGTCAGCTCTGCATCTCCTCCCATTTTAGGGCCTTCACCATCCATGGTCACTTCTACAGTGACGTCCTCTGCTGTGGGAGAGGAGTAGGCCAGGGCCTTGGAGCCGTAGCGACACGCGGTTCCCACAGCAATGCGTTCTGCCTCTGTGCCTGAGAATGACAAGAAGTTAATTAAAAAAGCAATGAAGTATGAACTTGTCAAGCTAATACAAAATTTGAATGTGTGCATTTGTGTGGTATGATACCCTCTGGATGCTTGTAAAGGTGTGTGATGTCACTGCGTTCATCAGAACCAACGGCCTTGGTGCTGATCTTGTGGCCCACAGTCTTTTTCTCACTGTAGATTTGAGTGAAGGTCCCATCGATGTTCCTTTGCCAGTAGATCTTATCACTGTTAACCTGAAGGTGCGCAGAGGGGAGAAACACAGAGAGATAATTAGATAACAGATGGAAAACTGTCAGGCATCTTCTGATGTCTACCATATGGCTCATTATTAGTACACGGCACACGCAGAGTGTACAAACACAAATCAAGAATATTAGTAACACCAGTAGAGCTCATGTCTAGTCGCTCATAACAGCTCTTGTATCTGAGGAATAACTGTGTTTTAAAATCTTTGATTCTTTTGCATTCCTTTTCATGAAAGTGTAGTACAGAATTTCTGAAGTGCTGGATAAAGAGACATTTTGTATTCCACAAACCTCAGCAAACACAAACGGACAGTCATGTTTGAGGTAGACCTGACCATTGCGCACAGCAGTGAGAGAAGCGGGGCCGCAGCGGAAGGTTCCCTGGCTGGTCTCCTGAGGCGTGGAGTCCACAGCTTGCCAGCCTCCGTTTCCCAGAGGCAAGTCTGGACGAGCCATCCAGCAGTCGTTCCACACGTGGAAGTTCCTTCAGGGAAAGAGCCGAAAGTCAGTCTTGATAAACCAGAGCAGGGTTTCTGCAGAGTCTTAAATTGTTAAAGACTTTTTAGACCTGGAAAGTCGTTAAAAACACGTACTGCATTTGGAATATGTTTACGTAGGCTTAATTATCTTTCATTTAACACTACCTCCCATGTGCTTTAAAATTCATGTATGTATAGAAATGTTTTGCCGTTTGAAATGTCTGTGTGTGTGTAATTCTTTCTCAAAGACACAGATATTGTCATGCAGTAACAAAACTACAAACAAGACTAATGTGAACCTGATGACTGATAGGAGAGTTCTCAGCTTGGCTGTGGGAAAGACTAGGGAATCCCTTCTGGCCATGTCTGTAGTATGTGAGAAAATGAAGCATTTCAAAGGGCTCCTTTATCTTTGCATTAGGTGAAGTGTAAGTAATCCTGAAATTGGAGGGATATTACTTCGGAGCTATCGTCTTAAATTTCACTCATCGTAGTAAAAAACTCTTAAAAGTGTGAAGTAAAATCTACAATGTTAAACCTGCAGAAACCTTGCAGAGTGCTGTGTGTGTCATGCTGAGTAAACATTTGTCATGTGTAGCAATGGCAGAACACACCAGATGGAGTCGGCATTCAGGTGAGCTAAAGGGTCCAGGTTCTCATCCAAGTACACGTCTGTCGTCAAGGAGACGTCTGTGTCGTGAGCTGAGCTGTAGTTGGTCACAGTTCGACTGGGGATGCCCAAACACCGTAACACTAAGTGACAAGACAACACGGGTCAAACACGTGTCAGACTAACCCGTGATAAGAAAATCAAAGTCCAGACAATGAGCTCACCTGTAGTGAATACGCCAGCAAACACCCAGCACTGGCCAAACTTAACGGGAGTTCCGCTGCTGGTCTGGTATTGCTTCAGGATCTCCACACTTCCACTCCACATCGTCGGACTGTTCCCACCGTTATAGTTTCCAGACCAGTTTCCCTCCACGACACCGCCGTCATCAGGGGAATTAATCTGGATAAATTAAGTTTTTAAGTTTTTTTTTTTTTTTTATATCTAAGTGCTCAGACTGGATCAATAAACAACCGCTCCATTTGTGTAGATACTCGGCCACTCTCTATTTACACAAACAACGGGCTTCACTGTCTGCAAACAAACGCTAACAAAATACTATACGTTCTTCTCTGACAGGAACATGAACAAAGTAACAGAAGTTTAGTGTGTGATGTTGAGATATTTCACAGGATTAGTGAGAGATGGTGTTACTAGAATAGGTCTGAGGATGAATCATCTTGAAATGATGTAGATATATAATATTCTTGATGTGATGTACAGGTCTACAGGGATACAGAGACATTTCCCAGAAAGAAATCTGGACCTTTCTGCGGCAATAGAGGAAACTAAAAGGAGCAAAATGAATTTGGGGTTTCTGTTGGGTTTCTGCTCTTGCCAGTCCATCCCATAATTATTGAGATATTTTGATCTGGACCAACAGAGCGACACAACATACCCATGACCCACGGGTTTATGATCTAGACTGCAGCCAGTCACTTAGGGGCAATCAGGATGCTTTGGATCATTTTTGGGGAACCCGTCATGTCGTCCATCTTCATAAACAGTCTATGGTCTGACCACATTGAGCTGTTTGCAAGTAGAGACTTTTATTTGTGGATCTACTTTGCTTGTTTGCTCCAGTTTTTACAGATCAGGTGAATATGAAAAAGGAATCGGCGCAGTCTCACCATGGCTGATATAATTCGCACTACATTAACCGGGTCGCCCCAACCAGATGGAGGCGTTCCACTCTTTTCCAGGACATAAAGGCAGGCAGCAAGGATCCCATCGTCCAACTAAACCCCAAACAGAGAAAAACAGATGGTATAGGTGAGTAAAGCAAGTCAGTCTCTGCTCTTCAGTTGGGTAGACACCACAGCTCACTCACCTGCCCATAGTTCCAGGTCCTCATTCCAATTTGATTCTCTGTGCCATAGTAGATAAGTCCGTTTTGGTTCAGGACGTACTCCTGCCGCTCCTGTTCAGAATCCATGAACACTGGGTCATCTGACAGAGAGCGAGAAAGTACAGCTTTCAAATGGAAATAACAGGGAATCATTCTGAGCAGACGGGGAAATGTGAGTACTGTATTTAAATTGTTATGAAGTAGATATGTCTTATTGAGTGTTTCATCATGTATTTGCCTCCTACACTTGATTGTGAACACTGTTCTAGTATTGTCAAGGTTAAGAACGTGAAAGTGACAAGTATGTTGCTTGAGTATAATTTTAATGGTTTATTTTATTAAAGGAAATGATTAAAGCTAGAGTTGGTCATCATTCATTCAGACCGAATGAACTGATTGGTCGTGTTTATTATAGTCGTAGGAGGGCCACACACATATTAATCTATCGATGGCTATCAGGACATGAAGAGGATTTCAGCCAATAATAAAAATTCTTTGAGAAACAACTTACCAAGCCTATCTTTAAGACAATTGGAAAGATTGATATCACTGTCATGTCATGCTCATTTATTATAAGGCTTGATATCTCAGCTTAGCACAAAAACAAAAAACTGCAGGAAACAATTAACTTGGCACTCAGCGATAACATATCTACCTACCACCATCTCTTACCCTCATTGAATAACATGTTATATTTTGTTTGAATGTTAAATTAAAGAGTGAAAATAACATTTCACTGGACTATTCCTTTGTTCTGGGCAGTTTTGAGTCAACTTTAGTTGTTTTGTATGAATCAAATAAACACAAAATAACATGGTTTTATGTCTACGTTTTTTATGTTTTATCCTTTAACGTTTTCTGTTTTTAGTATCTAGTATATCATACCTAGTAGGTCATATAAAGTGTATCATATCATTTTGTAAAATGATTTTCAGTGATCCATCTGAAGCTCAAAAATATCTTCTTTTATTTGTTTACCTTCACACCAGGGGTTGAACAACATGTAAATGTCATTAGCAGGGTTGTGTGTGGAAACGGCCTGGCCGTGTGAGTTGGTCGTTTCCACTGTGAGTTGATACCGGCCAATGACCGCTGTGGGTGGAGAATTTACTGACAGTTTTATCCTCTCATCATCCTGTTCTACAATGGCTGCTTCCCAACGACCGTCCTCTAACCCTTCCACCAATGGGATGATGACATGGGTTCCCTTTGACACTGTTGGCAGTGGCCCTGTGGAGGAGAGAAGAGACACTGTTGACACACAGCACAAGAGAATATACAGCATGTGGAAGTATTTTCCCAAATAGAAGCTGAGCACCTCACAGTTCAATCACTGTTTGAAGAACCAGAAACCAAATACAAAGAATCCAGAGGGTACTGTCCTGACAAGCTTTTCACATTCACACACACACACAGACACACACACACACAAACACACACACACACACCAAACACACACACACACACACACACACACACCAAACACACACACACACACACACACACACACACACACACACACACGCACACACACACGCACAAAACAGGTCATGACAGCATCGGATCTCATACTATAAATGGAATCTTTGCTTTGGCAGCAGTTCAGCCTCGGTGTTCCTGCACTGTGTGCCGTGAACAATCCTGACGTGTGAAGGAAACTACCAAACACAGTGTACTCTATAGTCAAGAAACTCACCATTTTCCAAATCGTATGAAACTTATGAGAATGTTGCTTAGCAGCGAAACGACTGAACACTCCCCTCTAAGGCAAGGTAAGACCAGTTTCTTAAAGATGAGCCTTTAGAGATGAAGCTATTCAAAGTGTTTCACAAAGGCATGGAAATACATATACAATAAATCAATAAGAAGACATTAAACTAATATTAAAACACAAATAAAACAGAGAAAATTGGGACAATGAATGATTAACATTGAAAAGAGGAAAAATATGCAATCTTTGTTAAGTTAGAGCAAACAAGAATGTTTTAAGCCTTGATCTCACTACGCCTGACAGTGTTGGCATATCTCAGATATTCAGGGAATCTTTAAAACATGTAAAGTGGCTTCACCCTGCTCTTGTTTGATTCTGGGACATGGACCAGATGACCCTGAAGGGTTTTGATGCAAGTAAATCAAAAAATTTAGGGATTTTAAAATCTATCCTTTAATTTAGTTAATAATGACACCAATATTTGTGTTGAAATTTATCTTTTGGTCAACTATGTAGAATACAGAGCTTAGTGAAAGTGTTGATGCACCACACAAATAATTGAATGAAATACAACCTTTTCATTGGTCTCCCATGATCCATTGACACTAGATTAAAACGACGTTTGATAACCATGCTCTTCAGGGTTATTGCAACTGAAGAGAACTATTTACTGTGGAATATTCAGATGCTACACAGCAAAAATTGTCTTCAACAAGCTTGTATGCAGATTATCAGGGCTGCAAGTTAAAGACCTTTTGTGTTGAGCAATTTGTGTCAGAATAGACTTCTGTGAAAGCATAGGTGACAAAGCCATTGTCAAGGAGACAGGAGACAATGGCAAATTGTTTGTCGCCTTTTAAGTGAATGTGGATAACCGCAACCCACCCTGGCATTTATCCTCTGTGGGTATGACCTTGTCTTTATTTGTTGTTGTGTTTAGAAATAACAGAAGTCACAATGCTGCGATTTCACCATGAGAGGTGCATTCTGATAGACGGACTGCTGATTTTGTGTGACAACTGGAACCAGAGCCTGCCCTCTTTAATTTAGAGAAAAGGCCATTGTGAAGAGAAACAAATAAGCCATTGGATTACACTGACCAA
Organism: Pleuronectes platessa; assembly: GCF_947347685.1. Taxonomy (NCBI): domain Eukaryota; kingdom Metazoa; phylum Chordata; class Actinopteri; order Pleuronectiformes; family Pleuronectidae; genus Pleuronectes; species Pleuronectes platessa. The sequence continues at coordinate 8,614,854 of NC_070634.1, read as the reverse complement.
GAAACCAAAAACCCACCGGAGACTCAAGCACAGCAGTCTGAGACATCTGGTGACGGTGAAGCAGCGCAGTTGATACTGTCTGTGTTTATAATATTAATTCTTAAATATTTGCTGGAGGTATTCATCGTCCCCAGAGGATGATGCTTTCTGACATTTAGATAAGAAGATAAATATTAGTTGCATCCAGGAGGACACTGCTACGGGCCAAGAAATCTGAAATAAACAACCGCCCATAAAACCAAAAACTCTCTGTGTATTGCATGAATCAAACAAACAAGATACTGAAATGTTAATTAAGGTGCCGTCAGACATGAGGAGGAACTCCGCAATTATCTGGACCATCAAACTCAGATATTGTTTCGTTCTAACATACATTTCAGGATATTATCTGGAGTTCAGTGCATGTCTGAATGTATCTTTTTTTACCTTTGGTGTTCGTACGTATCAAACAAACACGTTCCATGAGCTTTAACAGTGTTGGTAACTTTAGACAGAGCAAGGCCAGTTATGTTATGCTAAGCTAGCTGCTGGCTGTATGTTTATCTGTGTATTTAGCCCACAAATGTAAGTATGGGATCTATATCTTCATATGACAAATTGCCTAGCCAAGCCTAGCTCCTAGATGTCAGACTACTCTCCTTGAACACCCTAAAGCCTCAATGGAGTGTTTGAGCCGGGTTTTTGTTTCTCTGAACATCAGGGTCGTTCACCTGAAGAAACCTAACCTTAGTCGCTCTGCAGCTGTTAAACTGATCAAGCTGTGATTAGTTTTCGTGTCGTGGGGCTCACTTCTCAGAAAGCATTGTTTGGACTGAGTTCAGAGCCGTGTCGGTACAAATGAAAAACAAGGTCTGAACTGAGACACGAGAGGAGAAAAACAGCACTTTCCTATTTGACAGGTTGTTTTGAAAGGATTTACTCACCATACAGAGCAGTGGCGTGATTTTCAATAGCATAAAAGCTTTCATTATCTGCAGCTGCTATTGTCCTTCTGCTAATTGCTGGTATGACAGATGGCTGAAGATTATTCATGATTGGTCTTATTTTTTGTAATTACATAACATTGTGCACGTCGTAATCTGAAACAACATTTATTTTTCTCTAAAGTAAACCATAAAGAGGCAAAGGGAGGCTGGGTCTATCTTTGTGACTTTGAGAATCATATATTAAACTATACATTTCCCCCCTCAATAGTAGGCAATAAAGAAAGGGTAACATTGTCATGCCTATTAATAATGTAATGCATAGCTTTTATGTCAAATAGACATTGTAATTATCCTCCAAAAGCTTGACTTTTTATCGCACACGGCGGTAATTGTTGGATCTATATCGCCCGCCTCACAGCGCTCCACACAAAAGGACGGAGGGGAGGAGAAGAGGCAGAATTGAAGAGAGGGTGAACAGCTGGCAGACTGAGGCTCAGACAGTTGGTGGCGGCGGGTGTTGACGGTGAATTGTCTGTATAGATTTGACTTTTTTTTAGTTAGCTCACGACAGAGGCATCTATAAAACACTCTACCTGGAGCTTAGCAACCAGAGCGGTTACCATAGCAATAGCATCTAAACCTCTTGCCCAATTTCCCTGAATCAATCTGTGTCCTCCAAACAGCTCGCGGCGTGAGCATTAGAGTAAAAACTCGTTGGTGGCACATCACGTTTGTTCCAGCTCTGAACCCATTCCTCCTCCATCCCTGCCCAGACAGAGGAGCCCTCACTCATCGTGTGCAGCTATGCAGAGGATTTCCCAAAGGGTCAGGGAAGCATGTGAAAGTGCTGCTGTCACACTTGATCGTGCCCATCCAGTTTCACACAAGGCCTCACGATTAGAGGCCAGTCATGTTGGAAGTTCATACACTGTGTGAGTATTCAAATACATGGCTGTTTCCCATCTAATCTTCATCTATTTTGTTCTTACAAGCAGGTTTTCGCTCCTAGCTGTTTATCTATATCTATATATCTATATATTATAAGGTTTCTTTCTGATACACTTGGCGGCCCGATGTGGTATATGGCAGGTACAAACTGAACTCAGACCCATTAAGTGAACTGAACTGTGTGTACTTGGGAAATTTGGTGCAGCTTGATTGAATTCAATGGGACTGTTGGACCTGGTACATTCTGAAACCATCTGTTTTTATAATGTTATCCTAACGTCCAGGATGATGTGATACTGACAGACGAGGTGAGGTGTGGCAGTGCACAGTTTCTGCCAGGAACTAACCTGTTTTGAGCTCAAGGTGAAGTTTGTCAGTGCTAGAGTCAAACGGTCGTGACAGGGTAATCCACATCTGGAAGGTCTGCCCTCTGCGGATAATAAAGTTCTCACTCTGGTAGAGATTTGTGTGATGCTCGGTGCGGATCACTCCCGTTTTGCTTTTCATCAGGTCTATCGCTCGCACTTTGAGGAGGAGTTCTGTGAAAACAACGACACGGGGAGGGAAGTGTTATCGCAGGCCTGGCATTTATATTGTGTGATAACATGATTGTGAGCCCTCCGAGATGCCAGTTACCATCAAGCTCACTGTCGCCTGTCACAGATTTCTCGTCATCCACCCCGTCCTCCTTGTCCGGCTCATCAATCCCTGTGACCACAGTGTCGGTGATGTCATCGTCCTTTGGTTTTGGACAGCAGCACGGACAGACCTTCCGCAGCCACTGCAGACATGCATTATCTGTCTGGACATGGTCTTCCTCGGGTTGTTCTTCCTCTTCTTCGCCATCTAAGCCGAGAGTGACAGATGGAAAGCGACCCACTGCGCCTCTGTCTCGGATTGAATGTGTTTCAACAGGCATCCTGACAAGCAGACGGTCACATTTAGGAAATGGAAAGTTTTGTCATAGATTATTCACTGTTATCCGAAAAGATTATCACAATTTTTAACATGCAGCTGCCTGTAAAATTAATTAAAATATTTAGCACATCTGATGGCTGGCTGTGTGTCAGATGTTATAAAGTAAAGCAGTAAACTAATCTCCAAGTTCAATTCCTTGATACAAGCTTTGTGTAAATGGTAGCGCTGAGTGTAGCATCACTTTAAATCTGTCCTATCAATACATGCTCCAAATGTGGACTGACAGCACAGAGATGACCATGAACACCATATTTTTATTTTTGAGAATTAGATTGAGAGGGAGACAATTTTATTCCGTCTTTATCCTTGAAACTGAGAGAAATTCTTACTACTGCGAAAACATTATGACCTTCATTTTTTCTGTTCCATTTCAAACATTTATCAATTTAGCTATTTCCACTACATCCCCTTTAGCTACTTAAAACAGTTTGATAGGTAATTTATCATTTACTAAATTGTAATTAATCATCAATACCAAAAAAACTGTTTTATCTGATTAAAAGCATAGAGAATAAAACAAAGTCAAGGCAAAGTGACTTAAAATGTCAGGGTTAAATCAACTAAAAGCAACTTTAAATAGTTGGGTTTTCAACAGGGTTTTAAAAGATGAGGTAGAGTTTGCAGCTGTGATCTCCTCAGACAGGTCATTTTAAGTCTAGAAGGGCCTTGACAGAGACTCTGTCCTCTTAGTTTATCAGTCCAGCGACAACCAGGAGTGATGCTTGTGTTCTGAGGGAGCAGGGAAGGACATCGGGCAACAACAAATCTAATAGGTAGCCTTGGAAATATTAGAATCGACTCTAAAAGAAACAAATGGCCAGTGAAGAGAAGCCTGATTTTGTAAGTGCAACTGATGTTGTCTGGTTATAAAAGCAACATATATATATATATACACTTTTTTATTCTAATTCTAATTTCTAATTTTGTCATGTTGTTGGTTTATGAAAACTGACAACTTTAGAATTACTCTCAGGTACCCCTCACTGATTTATATGAATAGACAAGAGGAGAGAAAAAAATTGGTTGTATAGTGTCGCATTAATATTCCTCACATGACTTGCACAGTTCTGTCGCATCAGGAATAGGACATATTTATCAATACAAATTTTATCCTTCACAGAACAAGTTGTACATGTATTCTGAATTGGTCATCCTCATCCTGTACACATTCAGAGCCAACCCTGGTGGCAGGAAGCAGGAAGGATGCTTCGCCTCTGTGATATCATCAGGACTCATCTGGAGCTGATTCACCGATGCTGAATTACAGTCTGATTTATGAGTCATTGAGAGCATCCAGGAAGTCAACACATGATTTACAACTGTGCTATGAATAAAATCATCTCTTTGGGTAGAAGCTCAAAGCTCCAGGCTTCGTCGCCTCTTGACCCCGGAGGCTGGAGTCACATTTCTCATGTGATTTCCGCAACAACTTTGGTTTGAATCTTTCTACGATCAATTCCACCTTTCAGGAATGCCAACAAACCACTGTCAGCCCCTCCCACATTCCTCAGAACCAGTGACTGTTCAAGGAAGCAACACCGATCCCATGACCGAGTGATTGGCTGCATCCACGCCTGCACTGTGAGCTGTCCACTTGTGATCGGATCATCAATGACGGGTGAAAACGCCATGTCTGAACAGGGCCAGTGCGGTCACCACTTATTCATACTGTGCCAATGTCAATGTGCGATACTGTCGTGAGGAAGTGCCTCCTCCCTGCTCAGGATTGTGCGTCGTGACTGCTGACAGACAAGAGCTGAACAGAAACAGGTGCAACGAAAATATGTAAATATCAACCTGATAAACACACTAACCTCTACTGGGTGTGCACTAAATACTAACTTCAAATCGTGTAGTTTTCTATTTACTTTCTTTTGGTCTTCTTCCATATGACAGTCAGTAGTTCAATGTGCTAAAGTTTGTCTCAGTGTTTTAGCAGCTAAGACTGGGTTTATAATAATAATCTAGTCTGCAACATAGAGTTTACTAAAATAAAGAGGCAGCTGCATGCTCGCTATGTGCTACAACATTAGCATCCTTACATGGTCACAGTGACAATGCTAATGTTTTTTGGCAGGTGCACCTGCTTCACTCCTCAGTTTAGCAATGTTAACGTTAGCAGCTACAATGACTTTGTGAAGGAATTTACTTGTAACATTATTTTAAAAATTGATTGATCGTTTAAGTCCCTTTTCTAGTTTTGAGTTATACGATAGACGATATGATAGATAAGAGTGTTTCCACTTTGGTCTGTTTTAAAAAAAATGTAAACCTGAATATCTTTAAATAGTTTTTAAAGATATTTAAAAACTGTTAAATATTAGTTTCTTTGTTTCCGTGGGGGGGAAACAAAGGACCGTGTTTCGCCCCACGGTCCTTTGAGGGCCGTGGGGGGAGCTGGAGCCAATCCCAGCTGAGATTTGGCTGGAGGCAGGTTCCAGCCTGAAAGCGTCACCAGTGTATCACAGGACCAACATATTATTTTATATTATACATCCAAATAACCAATCACACTCACATTCATATACCTATGGCCAATAAGCCAAATCTGCGTGTTGGACCAACTGATCAACATTCGTCCTAAAAACCATTCCACCACCAAATAAAATGGTTTGACAACATGTGTTACTGCTTTAGCCTTCATCACAACTATTATAACTGGGAATCCTCAGTGGGCTGTGACTGCAGGGTGGGACCCTCCCAAAACATTAAAGTGAAAATGAAAATCCACTATCACACCTGCCCCGGTGCCAGAACCACAGGGAGGGGCTGAGGAGAAAGAACGTGTGGAACTACTCTCCATAAGGTTGAGGTTACAGTGTGATTGCAGTATATCTCAAAAAGCGAGGCGCCCACACAGACCAACAATCCTCCTCCCAATAATCTGTTCCAAACATCAACAGTGTGCACTGCGCTGTAAACTAGATGAGTTGGTGCAACCCTCACCAAGTGTGCACAGCAGCGAGAGTGAGACTCTGACACATTGCGGATGATATGACTCCTGACAGCTGAACCCGCTATGACACTAGACTCTCATCACTCCATCATCTGCTATGTCACATTCTAACAACTCAACGCACAATTTTTCTCTGACTCCCACCGGCCTGTGTGCCTCAGTCTGACGGATTGTGTGCAACACGCAGCGTGAGCCCATATATACAGTGCACGATTAAATCCTACATGCATGTGTTTAAAGGCCGAGGGAATTTGGTCCGAGGTCAAATAAAGTGGAGTGTAAGTTTGCCTGCATGACATCAGCAGCACATACACACAAGTGCTGTCGACCACAGTTGGATCATTTCCTCCAGGAGGGTGATGATCCGGTAAACATCTCACAGATACACTCATGACCTGCTTTCCTCATGGCAGCTGAGGCTGCTCCACTGAGACAGAAACAAAAGGGCCCTCACAGACGTCTAGTTTACATCAGAATGAAAACATAGTCCCATTTCTGATTTGCTGACTTTGTTACGTAATCCCATAGAATATTTATCGGCCCTCAGGAATCCCCTCCACTCGAATCAGGGGATTCCCAACAGATTGAATACTGTACCGCTTTGTCATGCATATCTATTCAAACCCAATAAAAACAAAGTCAGATTTAATCGTGCATGAATTGACTGTTAGAACTCAACACTATTGAATGCAGCATCCTGGTTTTGAGGCAAGACATTGTTGCAGAGCTACATTTACAACAGTCTTGTTATCCTATCCATCAAGGAAATCACTTTGGCAAAAAACAAAAATTGGTACAGTGTCACTAAATACTCTACATAACAACTTAAAGTCATATTGATCGAAGGCTTAACGATCGGTATATACAGACAAGATGTGAAACAGCTAATTCCAACTCACTTGGTTGAATGGCAGACGGAACGAGACAGTGCAGACTGGAGGAATTATTCTTCTGTTCGCTGCTGCAAGTTCGGGCCTCCTTTAAATACTTGTGAGCTAAGACGGAGAGGACACGCCTTCCTTCTGCACAGACACAAGGCAGGTCCGCTTAAGTCACTTAAGGGTAGGGCAAACGTACACTTCCTCCCCAGGTGTTCTATGCTGTATCTTATTTTAGTGCAGTAAGTGAATATTAAACCCCATATTTGTGATACCAGCTCCAGTCAATCAAGTTGTCTGACTGCTAGTTGTAAATATCCCAGAAAAATGATTGTAGTCCAAGTCTAAGCTTATAATCCAGGCTTCTCCTTGATTCCCTCCAGCAAAGGTTTCATGTTGTCATTGTCATTGCGCCAAGGAAAAACCCATCCAGATTCAGGGATGGAGCCAGAGATTTTATAAGATAGTTTTTTCACATTTTAACAGGTAATGAATGATAGCAAAAAATCTGGAACATTTGTTTGTATGCGCTCTTCTACCGTGGGCCATTTCAGTTCAGTTCCGACGAGGAGGTATTAGTCTGTCTTTGTTTGTCGGCTGCAGAAACCACCGGACGGACTGTCATGAAACCTGCTGTTTCTCAGGAGAGAAACTCTTAAATTTGGGTTTTGATCCAGGCTTATTTTTCCTCACAGAGGAATTCATGCATCAAGCAGGTTTAGGAGGCTGGTTTTTAAGAGAGAGTGCAAGTTGCTGCAGATCCAAATAGAAATCTGGATCCAGTGAATACAAATGTGGTATGTGAGGGGACTGTGGGGCCTTAGTGGAGGAGTGACCTCAGTTTCACTTGTGTCTACTTGTCTATTTGTTGCTTTATTTTTTAGCACTATTACTAAACCAATTTCCTCCAAATATAGTGGAGGGATGGGGCCACAGGGGGGGGGGGGGGGGGGGGGGGAAGAGAAAGATCCGGGAATTTTGTTTTAACTTTCTTCAACATTGCAACATCTGGCAATTTTTCAAAATTGTTGTTTAATGTTTATAGGATAATACACATTTTTATAAGTGTGAAGGATCATTTGGTCTTTGCAGAGGTATTTGCTCTAAGTGCCTTTCTAGTTCAATAATACATTTATTTATTCATCTTTTCTATTCAAGTGTCCCAGTAAGACATGGCAGCGTGACAGCATGCACACACATCGGGACACTGAAACTGCTACAGGAAATTCTGCCATGACGAATTAACTATCGTTCACGCCCTGTGCGTTTCCTTATGTGACATGTCCAAATGTTGTTTTAGGAGAATATTTGAAGGCATTTAGACAATGGAGTGAGGGATTTGGTCACAGGTTGTTTCACCCAATGTTTGTGTGTGTGGGATGATCCACACCTTGGTCCTGGGAAGGTCTAAGTCTCTGTGAGGGAGTGGGTTTCAAACTGTCTTTGTCTAAAATCTCGTCGATAGATAAGACAAGGGTTACATCACTGAATCATTTCATTCCACACAGACTGGTTGAGTGGGTTTTCACCCAGTTTCTAAACTGTGTGACAGGTCAGCTCTGAACCAATGCTGACTAATTAAACTGCAGAAATTCAGTGGGTAATAAAGACGTGTCAAGTCAGAAGTAGAGTATTAGATACATTTTTTTGTGGTGCCATTGTAAATGGAAAACAGAGCCCTAATTACACAGTCTCCAACGTGACATGTCAGTGATAGTCAAACTCTGCTGATATGCTCTCATCGCTGTTCTGTCTATTGCAAATGAGTTTTTTCTAATGAACTCAATTAATGTTTTTCTTTTTGTGTAATGTTGTGTGGTGTGACTTTTTCCAAATTCCATTTTATGTGTTTTCCTGTTTGTTTCTCCATGACAACAGGGTAGATCAAACATCCACCTGATTCATACATATCTCTTTCTCTCTCTCTCACACACACACAGACCCATATATGTATGTACACATCTATTCAACAAAGACAGTGTTGTAACTAAAGGTCTATTGAGGCGACACACCTTCTAACATCCATCATTCATTTTTCTTTCACAACAGAACAAGAATGGCCGTCTCGCAGTTGTTTGCCTCCGTCAACCAGTGGACCTGCAGGAGATTTGGTCACAATCTCTCCTTCTGTTCCACAGATTCAGGTTTAAATCACGACCAGAGACGTTTCTCAGTAGAACATTGTCACGCTCAAGGCGACTTTTGGGATATATTACGTCATAAAATGTCATCACTTCATCGTTATATCCTATTAGGCATTTTGTCATAGATACAAAATTGTGGTTTTAAACAGTATGGGCTCGACCAGCAGAGTCTCAAAAGTGACATACAATGAAATTACCTCCAGTTGTTTTTATAATAAATCAACATGACATTGACCTTTGGCCACTGAAACCTGGTCAGTTCATCTTTGATTTCAAGTGAATATTTCTGGCAAAACCACAGACATTTTTTTGAAATTTTTTAAACACAAAGGTCACAGTGACCTTCACCTTTGACCAACATCAGTTCATTAGGTCCCAGTGAACATTTGTGCAAAATCTAAACAGTTTCCCATGAGGCATCTGTTTTTTTTTGAGAACGAGATGGACGGCCAGAGAAAAAGGAGGAACGGACGACAACCAAAAAACTAAAAGTCATTACTGAGGCATAAAAACCACAAAGGAAACTTATGGAAGGCAGTGACACAATGTGTGCTGTTTTATTAGTGGATCTGTGACATACTGTGCAACAGTATATTGTCATAAATTACACAACCTTTAAAAAAAATTTGCTTAAGAACTACTATGCAGTGCTCTGATGATCAGTTAATAGCTTTTTTTCACTAATTCGACAGTTTTAAAGCTAATCAAGCAATAAGCCAGCATCGCTGCATGCCAATCCATACAGGCCGTTTTATTTATTACTGTTTCTGCATGCATCTGGGTGGGTTGCTTAAGTTAAAGACATCTGTACGCACACACAATTGAAGAAAGCAACATTGGTTATCAAGCACTCACACATTATTCTAGACAATCCAGTTCGGGTGTTTGTGACACACGCTGTGAAGCATGAGGCTCTCAGACCCTCGAGGTCACAGTGATTGACAGGAACACACAGAGCCACGAGACACTTGAACAAAATAAAAACAAACACCCACTTGCTCTTTCACAAACAAACACTTGATAAAGTGAAGGACAGTTGAAAGACAGGAGGAAGGTGGCAGTGACTCCCGCTCTCTGCCTGATCAGAGCAGCAGGTCTGTGACTGAAGGCAGCAGCTCGGACAACTCTGACTCCAGGTTGGCGATCTGAGTGACGGGGTTGCCACGGAGATCGAGGCACTTCAGCTTGGGGCAGGAGGCCAGCGGCTGAAGATCTGCCAGTGTCGAGATTTCTGTGTAGTTGGGTTAATGAAAAAGATTTCCTGCGTGCTGGGGGTGAATAATGTCAGTAGCAATGAATAGAAGGAGCTATGAGTCACATATTTCAAATATGTGTAAAAGTAAGAGCCACATGTCAAATGTGACACCGGGATATTAATTAATCTTTCTAAATACAAAAAATGGAAGCCTAAATTTAGACAGGAATGTACTGAAACTGATTGAACTGTCATTAGAAGTAAGAAAAACCAGTGTCGGTTTCAAAACTTGCTGGCTTCATTAATTTCCCTTGTGCGTGTCAGGGGAAGTGAAGCATGAAGGGGAAGAATTGTGCATCGATGATGAGTTGTTAAGTGTCTCTTCCAGTCTTAATTGGGCTGTTTGCTTTGTGAGATTGCAGCGCCGATTTTATTTTATTTTTCTACCCAATCCATAAGTAAAGTTTCAGGTTAAAAACGAATTATTTGTGCATTGAGCTGGTTAGTGCAACAATTTGCTGTACTCAGTAAACACCATCCTTGTGTATAGTGTGTGTTCCTTACGCTGTCATGAGCCCGCAGTCCACCGGGGGTGTTTTGCAGCTGATTCACACATTTCTTGAGTCACTAGTTCACAGTGAGGGGAGCATTGAAATGTTTGTGCGTATGAGTCCTTTGCTGCAGGATCGACACAGATCAAGAACAGGACGTTCTCCAACAAACAGACTCGAGAATCTGAACGTTGGATTTGAAAGGATACTGTTATTCTTCAATGAGACTTCCTCCAGTTTAGGAAGGTGATACAGGCCCTCCAGGTTTTCTAAGGAGTTGTTATCAGCCTCTAAGACCTGCAAGCGTGAAGAAGTCATGTCATTACACAAACAAAAGTCAATATGAATCCTTCTTGTTGTTATCTTACAAGGGTTGGACACACACAAAAGAAGAAACACTGTCCATGTAGGAGAGACAATTGGATTATCACCTCGAGACACTGCAACATAGCGAACTCAAGAGGCAAGCGCTGCAGCTGATTCGAGGACAGATTGATATGGGTGACCAATAACAACTGGTCCAGATGGCACAAGGTGGTCAGTTTCTGTTCAAATAAAAAAAGACAGGCGGGTCAGGATAACATTACTCCATGTCAGGATTCGAACTTGTAGTCATTATTCTCAACCTTGTCCGAGATGCTGAAGACGCGCACTTCAGCATACTCCATTTTCATGATGGTGTTTTCGATCATGAACTTGCTGCACAGGTCACTGTAATACTCAGAGCGCATGGTATCAACATCCTGCAGGAGAAAACAAAAACATCATTCAGTCACTTGACACCTTTTTTCAGCTCAGTACCACAGACTCTGCAGGGGCGGTGCTCACTCTCAGTGTTTGGAAATGATCAAGCGTCTCCTTCTCGTATCCCAGAGGGTCTAGCGCCCTCATCAGGAGGATAATGGTCAGTAAGCACCCTGTGTGGGAGAGAGCGGTTCAATTGCAACGTGAAAAAACAGCAAATTACATCATTTTGCCTCGAGGACGGAATGGTTTTAAAAGCACTTACACTTATTGAGCGGTTCCAGTTCTTGTAGCTGATTGCACGAGTGTAGCTCTGACTGTAACACTGAGGTTTTCTCTACTGACAGCTCACTCCTACAGAGAAACAACTCGGTCAGTTCTTACTCTTTCAAAAAATAAAGATAGACAATGTGCTGCTAAGACTTTACCTAAAGAGTTCCTGATCCGTAGCAGAGTCCCGACAATAACTCTCAGTTCGACCTGAGGAAGATAAAATAAAGAGACTTCAATAAAGATTTGGGAAATACAGTATATTTGTATAATCCAGGAACTGGTGGAGGACGACATTAGGTTTAAATGATATTTCTGACCTGTGTAGAGAGCACAGTCCCTGCGAGTGGGTTTTTCAGTCCAGTGCACGGTCAGATTGTGTTCGTTACTGATGTCACTTATCGTTCCAGGAGCAAAATCACAAATCTGTGCCAGTGTTAAGGCTAAAAACAAACCGATTGTTTCAGAAGTTAATAGGAGTTTCATTCCCATACAAATTACACCCTAAAAAAAAAATATATATAATATCACATTGTAAATGGAGTAGCTAAATATTAATTTAAACAGCATAGTAGCCTTTAACCAGTAGCATCAGAATTGAACAATAAGCACTTTGATTCTATTTTGAAAAACTACTGAATCAACCTTTTTTTTTTTTTTTTACAATTAGAAATGTTTTGATTACATAATCAGATTTTGCCTTAGAGATGAACGGATGAAATCACAGCAATTGAGCTCACTTGTACACAGATCCATTTCCATCAAAACTTAGCGATCTATGATGTGATACAGTTGAAAAACTTACAACCCACTGTCCTATATTACCTTTAGAAATATCTTTGTATACACTGAATACACCGTGTTGTCTGTGTCAATGTGCCATGACAAGACACGACAAAAATCACAGAGCTCATTTCGAGGCAACAACAAATTCCACCACTGTACACTTATCCAAGTTTGAGGAGGAAACTTGTGGTGCACCTCCACAGCACGTTTTCAGTTTATGGTATTTGTAGAATGAAAAGAACTGAATGTTAAATAAGTGGCACACTGTGACAGTCAGCAGTAACACCTGTGGGGGTAACCTGTCAACTCTGAGTCAAACTAGAAAAGGATACCCAGACAGGGCTGTGTTTAAAGCGGGGGTGCACACTCCTCCACTCCACCCTCTGGGGCTGACCGTCAAGGACCAGCAGCAGTCCCACCGACAGCGCCTGACAGACAAAAGGCGGAGAGAAAGGTTTCTGACTCACAGCGAGGCACCACATGCACATCACACCAGTGTATTTCTCCTCAATACAGGTTTGTGTTTTCAGAAATTCTCCACACAGAACACAGCAGCAAAAAAACTGATAAAGCCATTTCATGACATCAGAAAAAGTTAATTCATTACAAAATATTATGTCATTTTCAGATTTTATAGTGATAATGTCACGTCTATGTTCTTAAATTACTTTCCAATCTATATGAGCTTTCAGTCATATCTTTAGACTTAAAGAATGCAGAGATACCATTTTTGACCTATGAATGATGATGCCTTTTTCTGACTTCATTCCAACGCATCACATGATATGGAATAATTGCATTCAGTTTGTCTCTCTAATCAATTCTTTTTGGGAGATATCGTCTAAAAAAAAGAATTCTAACCATATCTTCACTGACGTGGACTGATCAGCTCCAAAATCATCTGTAGATTTGTTTGTAATCATCTGTGCTGAACTATACCAGAGTCATACTATAATGGCACTCAGTAGTGCGCATACATCTGCCAAGTCCCAGTAGTCCCCATAAATTCAATCCAGCTGCACCATATTTACACACTTAGATATCAGTCTCCTATATGAGGCTGATTATTCATGTGGCAGATTTTCCATTTATTATTCCTTTTGAAATCAGTGCAAATGATGAACCATACAATGTTAAAGAAAAATTTTGAAAATTCCTGGATCTGCAACAAAATGTAATGGGTTCTACCCTGACCCATACTGCACCCTTCCACTGAGTTTCGTATAATCCACACAGTAGTACCTACATCAGGGGTGTCCAAACTTTTTATCCCGAGGGTCACATACAGAAAAAAATTCGAAGGTCTGGGCCACTCACGCCGCCACGCCCCCCTGCCCTGGAGCGGACTGTTGACAGTGCGCCTCAATTGCGTGGCTCAGGTCGGGGCGTGGCCGCTCTGAGGGACAGCTGGCAGGTCAGGGGTGAGTTGGGCCCCACCTAGTGTCTAAACTGAGAAGTACAATTTAGTGGGCCACAGTCGTAGCCTGACGTTGTCATACTCACAATTCTAGTCAGAATGTGAGTCTGATACCGCTCCATTGGGCTGTGATTATGGGGCGTGTTTCAACCAAACCAGGAAATAAAATTCCTCTTCGCTCAATTGGATAGACCTACAACCAATCAGAGCAACGTAGTATGTGATGCATGTAAAGCGATGCATAGTTGTTGTCAACAGAATTCAACTGCACGCACGCTGGAAGAAGTAGAAGAAGATCAATAAAAACGATTTATGCCGGGGTTGTAAAAAAAATTAAGAGAAACAGTTAATGTAACCCTAACCCAAAATAAGCCCAACACAAAATAACAGAATAAAACAGTATGCATAAAGTGGCAGGTGTAGCAGTGAGTTACAGTAAAGGTGAATGCACGTACGAACAAGTTCTCCTTTTAGGATTACAGCTCCACAACTCATCAAAACAAATCGTATCGCATTTGTCGGTCCTGTAAGAACTTAATAACACGGTTGGAACGCGACATTCCCTTGTCCCATCTTCTTCGCGACCATCGGGGCCAGCTGATAGATTAAACTTTTTCCGAATCCCGTAGGAAGGACAGCAAAAACATCTTTTCGATCTACAAATGCCTTGATCGCGTTTCTCTGTTCCTCTTTCAAAATTAATGCGCTGTCGATGTCTCCTAAAACAGACTCAATGGCACCATCTACACATCTCAGCTCTCCAGCGGCAGGCATGTTTGTGGAAAACAAAGTCAACCCAAGCGCTCTTTGCTGACGTAGTTCATTACGTTACCGTTGATCTGTCTGATACTGTTATCTGTCAATCATCATATAAAGCCCGCCCTGACAATCTGATTGGTCCGGTCGAATTCGAACCGGGCATAATTTCTCCCCAACGGAGCGACTCCAGACCGAACTTCCCGACCTCAAATGTTGTGGGCGGGGCTAAATTCGTCTGGCATCCAGGCTACCATAGTCCATTACATTACAATTAATTTAGCTGATACTTTAATCCAATGCGATTCACAATCAATGCATTCAAGGGTACCCGAGGGTACAAACCCTGAACAACAAGAATCAAGAAAGTACAATTTCTTCAAAAATAGAGCAAAACTACAAAGTGCTAAAAGTAAGTGCCATTTAAGTGCTGCTAAATTGTTAGGTTAAATTTTTTTCAGGCAGGCCAATTTAAAATGGATGGCGGGCCGCAGATGGCCCGTGGGCCGTAGTTTGGACACCCCTGACCTACATAATCTAGCTAACATACAATACAACCAGCAAAAAACAGGTGTGAAAATAACCTCCTTGGCGCAGGTAGAAATCTTAAAAAACTGTCAGTAAAGAAAGCTATTTCTACATTAGGTTTGTATAATTTAATGACTCACACTATAAGTCTCCCCATGAAATGAAAACATAAGTCTTCAACTTACATTAATTTACAAATATAACGTTTGCATTAATGAACAGACTCACATTAACAGGCCTGGAGAAGGCAACAGCAACTCTCTCCTCATCCCGACTGACGTACACGCAGCTTATCATCTCCTCTCGTTCGGCTGTTAAAGAGACAGAAACCTGTTTGATAAATGTTCCTGATCAAGCAGAGCACATAACTCTATGTACTGGGACAGTGGTTTGTACTTTAATCCATATTTGTACAACCAGACACAACCTCAGACAGACATACCTCTGCCTAGCAGCCACCGATAGTAGAACCAAGCACTCTGGTCATTGGGGTCGGTGAAGAAAGCGTTCTGTACAAGTTCATATTCTGAAAAAATTTGATACAGATGCTGAATGTGTTTGATTACACATCGGTCCTCACATACAAAGTGCTGCTATCTACAGTCATTGTAAATCCTCAAACTGCCCACGTCTGTTGCCATTGTTGCATTGTGGTCACACTTACCTTTGAGAAGCTGCTCTTCACAGACGCGATGGGAGTGGGTTTGCGGAGAAGGTGGAGAGGAGGTGGGAGGGGGCTTGCGGCACGGTGACGAGGGCTCAGGAGACACCGGGTGGAGGAGCGGCAGCAAGGTGCTGCGATAGTGCCAGCTGGAGTAGTTGGAAAAGTTAGAGCCGATGAGACGATCGGTGAACTGCAACTCCTGATCCACGGGCACGGCAGACATCTTAACAACCATCCTGCGATAATCCCAACAATGGACTGGTCCAAAAAAAGAGAATATGATGCAACAGAGAGCATTTAAAGGATGGATATATGTCAGGATGTAACATAAAATGCATTAAGAAAGTATCCAAACATGTGTCACGTTTAGTAATGTTGTAGCTTTTTGCTAAATTTGTTTATATCATGTTTCCCCCTCATAAATTTTTCACATAATATCCTACAATGACAAAGCAAAAATGTTGTTTTGGAAATGTTGGCAAATTTCTTGAAAAGGAAAAACTGAAATATCACATTGATGAAAATATTCAGAGTCTTTCCTCAGTACTTAGTTGAAACGCCTTTGGCAGATTAGGTAACAGGTAACATGTAATCAGCTTTACACTATTTTAGCATAAGTCTTCAACTTGACAGAAAAAGGGAAAGTGACTGAATCTGTATTAACCGACTTTTTCTTCTCGTTTACTCACAGTTGCGATCGTCCAGGCTGAGGCAGCGATCACACAGGCTCAGCTCCCTGGCCCAATCCGGTCGAGGCAAGCGGAGCGAGACCCACTCCCTGTGGTACCAACTGCCGTACGACTTCGGGTTAATCTTCAGACAAGACTCTAAAAACGACAGCTCGGCCACGTAAATCTTTTGCACTTCATCCTCGTCCCTGGAGTGGAAATCGAGAAACAAAACCATTATTCTCCTGTAAAATCTGAGAGTTTTGACATCAAAAACGGTCAAATGTTAAAGTCTAAATCTACAAGTGATAGAATAACTGGCAGTGACTTTACTTCACAGTCTCCAGGTGCATTAGGATTTCTCTTCTGTAGTTCCAGAGGGTTGCAAAGTCTGGGTTGGATGACAGCAGCTGCTGGGTCAGCTGGAGAGCTTCATCATCCCAGATACCCTCCTTCCTCTGTCACACAGGAGAATGTGAGGATGTATAAGCAGTGGCAGACAATCAGGTAAAAGGACAAAAGAGAAGTGAGCTCAAGAAAATAACTACTGTGAAACTAACTCTGTGAAACTACACTTTTACTATCATATATTAAAAAGACTGTTTTTCTTATGTTAAACAAACTCAACTTAAAAGGGTAAGACAAACAATGTGAAGTGTTTATGAATTCCCTATACTCTGGATCAGCTCCAGGCTCACTTGTTCTCTGATATCAAAGATATACTGTATAGTTTTTACTTTAAAAAGGTTTAGTTCCTTTCAGCAACAGCTGTGTAAAAACTGTAGTTTTTGGCAAACATTACTCAAACAGGAGTAACATTGCATTAAGTAGGCCTAACTGAGCTGATTAGTGAGACTGAACTAATGAATATTTCAGTTACAGGGTAATGGTTGTTGGACTGAACCAAAAATAAGCCACAGGGTGGTAATATATATCAAACTTTAACTGTGTAGACAATTTGGTTCAGACATTCTCTGGACGTTCACATAAGAAGAACGGAGTAGGAGATTGTTATTTTCATAGATGTGCACAACAGGAAGACGCCATTAGTCATTTATACCAGGGTTGTTTCTGGGTAGAGCATACAGGAGACAGAATATGAGATATAAATCATGTCGTGGAAATCATTTGTTTTTCCACATCGACACTGGCAACAGCCCTTATCACCAAAAGCTCTCAAATCTCATTGTCTTTCCAAGTCATCATCTTCCTCTGCGTCTTCTACGTGTACATCTCCTGTTTTCATCCGGATACATTTGTATTATTTTTCTTGTTTGTTTGTTTAGCATCAGTCACATGCTGGAAACTGCATCCACACCCACTCGTGAATTTTGATGACATTATTTTCACATGGGCTTACTCTGTAATTCTAGGGAGGCCGAGAGCAACTCTGATCCAAAGCTTTACTGCTGGTTTTGATCTTTTCACTTGAATTGTTTACAGTGAGAAAAGCAGAATATCACCTAAGTCTCTTCTACAGTTTCTGCATTTTCTCATGAAGAATCTGTTAACAGGGATTAAATATCACCAGGATTAAAAAGTGCATCTTTCTGACAGACCTTAGAAAAACAGGCATCTCGCACGGCCACGTAAACCTTCAGCTTCTTCTCTCGCTCCTTTCTCTTCTCCTCCTCCTGCTGGGCTGTAGATTTGATCTTCACTCGTCCATGCTGTGGAAGGCGGGTACAGCAGGTACAGGTTAGTCTGCTGCTGGGAGGCTGGAATGAATCACTCATTACACCAAGTGCACAGTGTAACAACATGCTAATGAATACATGAAACACGTCCTTACCATCTTCTCGGTCGGTAAGAGTTACTTCTTCAAAGATCTGTTTAAGCAGGTGGATGAAAGGTCAGGCCTGGTATCGTTAACATGACACACACACACAGAGACACACACACATAGACAAACAGCCGCTGCAGTTATGACAAGTCAATATGAGCTCAGCATCCTTATGTGTGTGAATTCAGTCAAACACACAGGCTGAGTGTAGTTAGCTCGCTAACTAGCACCGTGGTCAGCAGGCATCACAGGGCTGGGCTCATTCACAGCTCATTCAAAAACACACCAGTCACCAGCGGTAGAGAACGTGTATAAACACATAGACAACACATTACATGAGATATACAACGTGTGTGGTTCCAGGTAAACACCGAGCGGCGCACTGTTCATCGTGTGAGACACGCACCTGGTTCTCTTCGTGGCTTGTGGTTGCTTTTATACACTGATTCATAACAACTACAAATTGTCCTCTTCCGGCTCTGGAGATCTACGTCACTGAGTGTCGCCCGCTGCTACCCTCGGAGGCGTGTAGCCCTCTAGTGGTGGAGGTAACAAACAGCAGCAGAAAAACTAAAAACGTTTTAGTGATATTCAATAGCACACAATGTGGACAGATATAATAATAATTACAATAACATTAACATATATTAAGATGTACATACAGACAAGAAGATAGATGAAATTAGATATAATAAAATAGAATAGAATAGAACACAATACAATAGAATACAATAATTAAAATGTAATTCAATACATTAGCTAACAGACGAATAGTAATTAGAAGGCATCAGTAAAGCAGTTTTCTTCTCGATATACATCAAGAATTTGAAGCACAACACTGCCTCTTTCTCAGTTGTTATGAACACTGTAATTAGAGGCTGTGTCTTCATACATTCATACATACGGATGAACATTTTCCCCCAAATAACTAAAGTGTGCAACAAATGTGAAATTATAACTCGTAGATTTTGCGAGATTGGAGTTTAGGTTAAAATACACTCAACTGAAACACTGAGACACAGTCTGCAGGAACATGGACACTTGTGTGTGACAGAAGGTCGAGCTTCAGGTGATTCCCAACAAGAATCACAGTAAAGATAGAAAATGAGATGACTGGAGGAGAAGATGGAGAATAACCTCACCTGTCGTTCTCTGATTGCTAAGTGAAGCCCATCAACCAACCTGATGTGTCAACAATAGTTATTCACTTTTACCAGCTTATCCCTGCAAAGGCCAACAAGAGCACCTACAAAGGTTTTCCCGAGATAATTATCCTCACAAGATAGGACCCAAGCTCGTTATGGTCCGCAGTGGATAGGCAGTGTTTTAACACCACAACACTATGCAAATTAAAATAAGTAATCAAATTAAATTAAGTTTAATTAAGTTGAACAGATATTCCCTCCCCTAATTCAAGCTTGATCCACAGGCAAATTGTCAAACTAAATTGTATTAATTGATCTTTTAATTAATCATTGTGAAGGTTATTATTATTGTCATTATTAGAGAGAATTATTAATTTGCATATGCTTATGAAGTCATTCGTTATTACTAATTATGTCAGAGCATTGTCTGTAAAATAATTGTTAGAAATGTTAAAATATGATATACTATTTAGTTCATGTTATTTTTTGTTTGTAAAGCCTTCTCCTATTATATATCTTCTCTATAAATTCCATCAAATTTCATATTCCAATGTTTATTTATTGCTGTTTATGAGGCTACATATTTGAAGCTTAAAGAAATCAGCAGAGCAGAGTTAAATCACTGAGACTTTGATGACCCTCACATCTGATGTAGCCATGTTAGCTCAGGCCAGCGTAGCATAAATATTGATAAACACCCATAAAGGTACATTTTTTGTGGTTTACAAAACACACTCACACACAGGCAGAGATCCAGACAAAAACAATGAGGAATTCAAAATAACTATTAAATAGGAGTCAAACAGCAAAGAGGAGAGGTGGGTCTGTGTGCTTTGAATATCTCGATGGAGGGGGCAATTCTGTGGTGGAGTTTCCCCCCCCAAGCCCAAGGGGCGACCAGCAGCGACTGGTCAGAGGACCCGAGTGACCTTGGTGGGTTATGGGGAAATCAAGGTTCAGACAGGAAAGAGGGAGCCAATCCATTAAGAGCAATATAAATAAATAGTGCAGTTTTATAATGAACCCTAAAACTGACAGGGAGCCAGTGGGGGGAAGGCGAGTTCAGGGGAGATATGCTCAGCCAGTCAGCAGCCTCGCATCAGCATTCTGCACATACTGCAGTTGTGAGAGGGAAACCTGACTGACTCCCATGTACAGGGAGTTGAATTAGTCAAGGCTGGCAGTAATAAAAGCATGGATTACTATATCATTACTTTAGAGCCTCTGCTATAGGGCTTGAATTTGGGAATAACAGATTTTAATTGTTTGTCACATTTGAATGCAGAGTCTAATATTACTCCAAGGTTCCTTGTCTGCGGTTTCACAAGGGGTGAAGCAGGGCCGAGGTCCACAGAATGCTTGTTTGTTCAGGGGCTGAGGGTTGGATTTGATTTGAATTTGATTGATTGACTGAACTCTGATCCAGAGCAGGCGGGCAAAATGTCAAACTAAAGCCTTGAGACAATGATTCAGAACCACACAATATAGGAGGCGTGTGATTGAGTGGAATCAATGTTTTTATTTGTTGTCGTTCTTTTTCAGCCACCTCTTGTTTCTTCTCTTTATTGATGGTGATAGTCTGTTCATCTACCTCACACTCACTCTCTATGATGTGACACAACATTTCATCTGTTTTCTCCAGCAGTACTGAGGCTTGAAAGGAATCATTTTCATCCTTGTTATTAAACATGTGATAGCTGCTCCCTGTGGCAGCACGGTGGTGTGCTTGTTAGCTATGTTGTCCTCACAGCAAAAAGGTTCAAATCCCGGTCGTGTTTCAGCGTGTGCTGAAAAAAGTGCTGCAAATAGATGCACTGTATGAATGTGTGTGTGAATGGGTGAATGTAACACTGTACTGTAAAGAGCTTTAAGTGGTCCTGAAGACTAGAAAAGCGCTATATAAATACAAAACCATTTACCATTACCATCCTGCCCACCACAATTTCACAGACTGAGCTTATCTGGTTCTCAAACTTTTCCTTTCTCTCTTTGGTGATTTGCAGACTAACTCCTGCTGGCCTACCTTCCTCCAGTCAGGATGAGTCTGACCTCCAGCAGCGTGACGACATCATTGTTCTCTGAAGAGCATTTGAAGACTTGACCTGCAGAAATGAAAAATGTCAGCTTTACCCCAAATGTCATGTTTTAAGTAACTTTTTGAAAGACGTTGCCTGGCTTGAGGATGACGCATTTTGTTATGTCGACATTGCTCAGGAGACTTTCAGAGTCAGAAAATACAATCTGTCTTTTAAGGTGAGAAGATCAGCAGCACTAAAGTAACAAGGTTTTCACATCCAACGTCTCCTGTGCTTCAGATGACTGACATGAGAGGAGAGCACTTCTAAACCTGTGCTTTGGATGTCCTCCAGGGTTTTTGTGGAAAATTATTTTTAACTTTATTAATCATCTTCGTGGTCTGAAGAATAGCAGACACAAGCTGGAACAGTTTTAGAATGACCCTGAACCACAACAAACAACTTTTGAGGCAGATTGAAAGAAGCGAGAGGGAAAGAAGATGAGCATGACTCACAAACACCTCCTGTCAATTGTGCTGTGCGATTAAAAAACATGCAACTGAAACAGAAAATGTGATGAGAAATCTAAAAGACCTATAAGACTTATATATAGTTCAGGAATAAATAAAACAGCAAACTATCTATTTTGTTTACTTATGGGCTCATTAATTATTAACAAAAGGAGCTTATAATATTCTTTCTACCTCTAAAAACACTATCAACACTTAATTCATCCACTTAAAGAATCAGCCTTGTAGAGCGAGCGAGTTATATATGGAGGTTTCGTTCTGACACGGCCCTTTGCTGTGGTCTTTGCCAATATCTCTGCATGATCATGCTGTAACAATACAAAAATAGAGCAACTGAAGCTAAAATGCTTAGTTTCACAAGATCTGTACGTTTGCATTGGATACTTCAGCTCCGCATTCAACACAATCTCCCCAGCTCTTCTCCGGGACAAGCTGACACAGCTGAGCGTGCCTGAGCCCACCTGCAGGTGGATCACTAACTTCCTGACCGACAGGAAGCAACGCGTGAGGCTGGGAAAGCTTGTCTCTGAGACCATCAGCACTGGAGCCCCACACGGTCTCTCCTCTACTCTTCTCCCTCTACACCAACAACTGCACCTCCAGCCATCCCTCTGTCAAACTCCTGAAGTTAGCTGACGACACAACCCTTATTGGACTCATCTCCAATGGGGACGAGGCCGCCTACAGAGAGGAAGTTAACAGCCTGGCTTCCTGGTGCAGCCAGAACCACTTGGAGCTGAACGCTTTGAAAACTGTAGAGATGGTAGCAGACTTCAGGAGGAGCCCAGCCCAAACCGCCCCCTCACCATGTGCGACTCCCCAGTTAAAACAGTGGAGTCTTTTTAGATTCCTGGGGACTATAATTGCACAGGACCTGAGATGGGCGGAGAATGTCACCTCCACCATCAAGAAGGCTCAGCAGAGGATGTTCTTCCTGCGGCAACTGAAGAAATTCAACATGCCGCAGAAAGTATTGATTGAGTTCTACACAGCCATCATTGAGTCCATCCTCACCACATCTATCACCGTCTGGTTTGCTGCCTCCACTGCCAAGGACAACGGCAGACTGCAGCGGATCATTCGGTCAGCCGAGAAGGTCATCGGCTGCGACCTGCCGGCTCTCCTAGACCTGTTCCACTCCAGGACCAGTAAGAGAGAAGGCAAGATCATTGCTGATCCTACCCATCCCGGTCACCGCCTATTCCAGAGACTCCCATCCGTAAAAGGTTCCGGGCCATCAGGACTAAAACCTTGCGTCCCCTGAACAGTTTTTTCCCTATGGCAGTGGGGCTCACAAACAAGCCCCCTGCATCACACTGACTCTGCTGACCCCCCCCCCCCCCTCACATAATTTATAACTATATATTATTGGCACTATCACCAATCTATGCACCTTAGAACCGCACATGCCCATAACTCTCTTACTGTATATATTGTTGTTCTATTGTTGTTTTTATATTGTTGTTTGTACAGTGCACCAACCACACCAAGGCAATTTCCTGTATGTGCAAATATACATGGTAATAAAAATAATTCTGATTCTGATTCAGATTCTGATAGGAATTATATTTATTCATGTCTTTGTACAAGAAACTGTTGGGGTCGAGTTCTACTGATAAGGAAGAAGAAACCTGATAATCTTTGTCTGGAATATATTGCATTCAGAAGTGTAGAGGAATAAAATAAATAAATATATCTGTATTATTTTTATTTAACTATAAATATTTATAACTATACGTTATTGAGTATGTGAAGCAATGCAGCCACCAGTGAAGATGATGCAGATTAGTCCAAAGGGCTCACTCACTCTTCAAAACAACATCCTGCGAAAAAAGACTATTATCTGAAATCAATACATTTTTTCCGAAGACTAAATGGACAGTTTTCCTGTCAGTGATAATAAAAACTTGCTGTTAGTTTAACTACATTTTGAAATAAAGTCTTTAAATTAATATTGTTTACAACAGTTTGATGAGTTGGACATCATTTGATATCACACATCACATCACCAATAAAGGTGTGAATATTTGAAATGAGATCGATGCTTCTTTCCTCCTCATTATCCCAAAATATTGCAACGTACGTTACATAGTGTGAATACTTTGAAGTGCAACATTTAAACTGGCATATAAATATGGATATTTATGGCCCGAGCACTGACAGGGGGAGGCCCTACTGAAATTGTAATGATTATTATTATTATTATTATTATTATTCAGGCAAATGAATTGGCTTTTTGAGGGCTTTAACACGCTCAAATTCTTACCAACATTTTCAGAAAGTTAGAAAGTGGTGAAAAATTACTTATTCTGGAGGAATTTTCAATGGGCGTCGCAAAATTGCTCAATGGTTCCCCCCCGAGACCCCCGGAACGTGTTCACATTGACCGATCTTCAAAAAAATCAATACACAGGTGTATCATTACCAGAAAAACTAAAAAGTTTTTAGGTGCAATTGGAAAAACGATTTAATCGTTAAATCAACAATTTGAAAATAAAATCACTAATTACATCAAATATATACGATTTAATGAAAATGAAGTGTATTTATAGTTAGACCACCACATCCATACTGTAATATAATTAATTTACAAATTGATTATATAAATTAAATCATTTTACATTGACTTCAGTGCCATGAACACGTCTTCTGATCTGATAGTGACCTCAACCATAAATAAATTGAAATAAATGTGTATTTATACAGTAAATATATAAATTATAATGACTTGTGTGTGTGTGTGTTTGTGTGTGTGTGTGTGTGTGTGTGTGTGTGTGAATGCTTGTGTGTGTACATGTATGTGTGTGTGTGTGCGTGTGTGTGTGTGTGTGTGTGTGTGTGTGTGTGCATGTGTGTGTGTGCATGTGTGTGTGCGTGAGTTTGTGTGCGTGTCAGATGGGCGTGGTCCGTGTGATGGGTGGGCCCTCAGATAAGATGATAGTATTATTATTGTATTGTTGTCATAATTAATATATAGATTTGACCAAATGTAAAAAAGTTAAGAAACAGTGTTTGTCTCTTGTTGCTGTGCTGTGTTCGTATGAATAGTAGCAAACTAAATGAATCACACTGATTTGTTTCACTCCAACACTGTGTTAATTGATCAATGAATCCTGTATCTATATTCAGAAAGACAGAGGAAGATGTTACTGTACTAGTTATATTTATTCAAAAAGTTTAACATATTTACAACACATCATTAGATCATTTCAAATATGTACAAAGGGGGACAGGGGAGGGGTTTGTTTTGAGGAGTAGGAAAAGGGTGAGGGCGGGGGCTTCTCCACCTCTTCTCTCTCCTCCAGCTCATCTCAGCCTCCTCCTTTCTGCAGCTCAGTCCCATAGTTGGTGTTGTCTCCTGCTGCAGTTTCGTCTCCTTTCGGCCCTGAAGCGAGCACCTTCTCGTTCTGGTTCTCCTTCTCCTTCCCCTTGTTGACCTCCACCTCACTGCTCCTTCTTGTCTCAGGCTCCTTGTGCAGGCTCCTGGTGCAGACTTGCTTCCAGAATTTTAGCCTTGGCCTGACAGTCAGTGAGATCAACCAAGCAGTCAAGATAGGCCCTGAGGCGAGCGCGCCCTTTCTTGACCTCCTTCGTTATGACATCATCTTTTTCTTTCAGATGGTTTTCCAGCTGCTCCACTTTCTCCTTCAGAGCCTGGATCTCATTCTCCTTCTCCGTCTCCATCTCCCTCTCGGTCTGGGTCTCAATCTTAATCTCCTTCTCCTTCTCCTTCTCCTTCTCTTTCTCTTTCTCCTTCTCCTTCTCCTTCTCCACCGCCATCGTAATGACATCATCTCTGTCTTTAAGCTGGTTTTCCAGCTGCCACACCGCATCCTTAAGAGCCAACATCTTCCTGTTGGCTCGGAGGATTTCGACATTGTAGATCGTCACAAGTTTCTCCTTCTCCTTCTCCTTCTCCTTGTCCTCCCCCTTGTCCTTCTCCTTGTCCTTGTCTTTCTCCTTCTCTTTCTCTTTCTCCTTCTCTTTCTCTTTCTCCTTCTCCTTCTCTTTCTCCTTCTCCTTCTCCTTCTCCTTCTCTTTCTCCTTCTCCTTCTCCTTCTCCTTCTCTTTCTCCTTCTCCTTCTCTTTCTCCTTCTCCTTGTCCTCCCCCTTGTCCTTCTCCTTGTCCTTGTCTTTCTCCTTCTCTTTCTCTTTCTCCTTCTCCTTCTCTTTCTCTTTCTCCTTCTCCTTCTCCTTCTCCTTCTCCTTCTCCTTCTCCTTCTCTTTCTCCTTCTCCTTCTCTTTCTCCTTCTCTTTTTCCTTCTCCTTCTCCTTCTCTTTCTCCTTCTCTTTCTCTTTCTCTTTCTCCTTCTCTTTCTCCTTCTCCTTCTCTTTCTCCTTCTCCTTCTCCTTCTCCTTCTCCTTCTCCTTCTCCACCTCCATCTCACTGCTACATCCTGTATCAGGCTGAGGTGGCTCCTGGTGCAGCCTTGCTTCCATAAGCTTAACCTTGGCCTGACAGACAGTGAGCTCAGCCAAGCAGTCAAGATAGGCCCTGAGGCGAGCGCGCCGTT
This sequence comes from Pleuronectes platessa, assembly GCF_947347685.1. NCBI lineage: Eukaryota > Metazoa > Chordata > Actinopteri > Pleuronectiformes > Pleuronectidae > Pleuronectes > Pleuronectes platessa. The sequence continues at coordinate 8,588,458 of NC_070634.1, read as the reverse complement.
TCTTGACCTCCTTTGTTATGACATCATCTTTTTCTTTCAGCTGGTTTTCCAGCTGCTCCACCTTCTCCTTCAGAGCCTGGATCTCATTATCCTTCTCCTTCTCCGTCTCCGTCTCCGTCTCCGTCTCCGTCTCCTTCTCCTTCTCCTTCTCCTTCTCCTTCTCCTTCTCCTTCTCCTTCTCTTTCTCCTTCTCCTTCTCCTTCTCCACCGCCATCTTTATGAAATCATCTCTGTCTTGAAGCTGGTTTTCCAGCTGCCACACCTCATCCTTAAGAGCATTAATCTTCCTGTAGGCTGTGAGGAGTTCGTCATTGAGGATCTTCAGAATATCTGGTTTCTCCATGGTTTACAGCAGAGAGTAGATCTATCTTTTGATGAAGCTGTTGGAACAGTGGATGCACTATTTTCAGAATAAGTTTTCGTTCTTGTCTGGATCTTGAAGTCAAATGGCTTTTGTCTGCAGGTGACAGGATGAAATAGTGTGTAAGATTTAGGTGAATTTGATCTATCAAACATTCAATATAAAACAATTGACACAGATAGACACACGCAGAGAGAAGGAGAGAGAGGGAGAGAGACAGACTGGCTGGTTTAAGCGCGAGAGAGAGAGAGAGAGAGAGAGAGAGAGAGAGAGAGAGAGAGAGAGAGAGAGAGAGAGAGAGAGAGAGAGAGAGAGAGAGAGACTCCCCTCCTGCTATGTGTGTGTATCTGGTTGCCATGGAAACTCAACTGAATGCACCTGTTCCCTCCTCACTGGGAAGAGAGAAATCTAAACTCTGAGTGCACCACTCAAACAACTATAATTCAGAAACTATAAGTCCTATCTGTGAAATAAAGACATCGTGAGAATTCCAAGACTTAGCCGGACACACAGATATATTTGAAATTTGTGAGAGTAAAAAAATGGGACCGTGTGAGCAAGTTATGCGAGTTGATGCTCCTTCCAGAAAAGGTTTCTCTGAAATAACATTAGACCCAAAGGACAGGGATTGTTTTTTTCCTTAAAGGAGCTACACACCTCATGTAATGTGCTCCTAGCATTAACGTAAGCTTCCGTCAACTTGTCCTTCAACACATTCAAACTACACATTAACCAAATAATCACCAGTAAACATTTTTTTAAAATAAAACTTCCCTCATCAATCACCTTTGATTTGAATTTGAATCTTAATTTGATTGGCAGTGATGGAAGTTGTTGTTTTTTTACTTTGTCTTAAACACTAAAGTTAAACACCAGGGTTAATCTTCCCAATGTTACAAAACACATCGTTTGGTAGAATAAGATGTGAAATGGGAACATTTCCTGGTGCTACAGGTGTTTTGTCCACAATGCCTCGCTCTGCCTGGCCTCGGCGACCTAACGCTACTTAGCATCACGTTATCACATATCACCCATTAAGATAAGCAGCAGAAAACAAAAAAGAAGCCAGCAACAATATTTTCACATTTGTCATAAAAGCAACAGAAAACAGCACATTATCAAAATGTAACAGCAGCAGCTTCATATTATACAGTGGTTTCATTTCAAACTTGAATAATGAGCCTGAATTGTATTGGTTAGCATGCTGGGTAAATACAGAGAGAGAGTGAGACATGACTTACCTCAGTCAAGGTCAGAGTGCAATAGCAACTGCCTTAAACTTTAACAGTATTTAAAGCAATCAACAGCCAATCAGAGGTCTCCTATCAAAATACCAACTTTGATGCTGTTCATCAAAGCATCAAAGGAGGTATTGAGAGAGTGTCCCTGTCAATCAAAATAATCTTCTATTTCAAATCTTAGCATCTGGTTGCTATGGTGATAGAACCACCTACTGATGAGGAAGTTTTGCGATCATTTATTTCGGTAAATAAAGACAGGATGTTTCATTTTGGTGGACTTTTAATTGCAGCATCTGATTTTTTAATGGCTCCTGTCTTATCACCTTCTTGTCTTAGTATTAATGTGTATATATATATATATATATATATATATATATATATATATATATATATATATATATATATATATATACACATATACACATATATACACATATACACATATATATATATATATATATATATATATATACAATATATACTTACATATATGTTTATATACATATACATATGCATGTATACATACATACACATACACATTGTGTGATGGTAGAAAATGTATTTTGTTTCATTTCATTCTCTATTGTTCATTTCGTCGTGTAACTCTTAGCCGCAGTATTTCATCACAAACGAACATGTGAACATTATACAACCGAAGATATTTCCAAACGAAATTCAGACTTAAATAGTTTAAATTTATTTTACCAAGAGGTTCATGTCACACTGTATGGAGAACATTTAAGAAAAGACAATTTTCTACAACCACAAATTCCTTTGCACAGGTGTTTTGCAGCAGAAAATACCTTCATAGGTGTCTATGGATGAGAGTAACACAGCTCAGAGCTCAAACAAAACCTAAAGAATCACGGAGACGGATGACCAATTACAATACATATGACTAACTGGATATGAAATGACTTCTACATGAGGATATGAGATTTTGATCATTTTGCGCAGCCCTAGTTTTCATTGAAATGCTTGTTCTCTCACATGAAAATACTTTGTTCTTTAAAATGCACAACAATGTTTGTCTGTAGGACTTCCTGATATCTTCCTCAACAATGAATGGATACACATTCTGTTCATCCACCGACTGCCCTACCTTACACATGGCATGAGAATATGATTTTGAAGGTCAGATTTCAAAAACATCTCAGAGTTAATTTTTACTGTTTTAGATTCTTAGTACTGGAGATCCTTAACATCTTTCTGTCTAAAGTCGATTTTAGGTCTATTTAAGAAGACGTGTACTGTTTGTAGTGATCTATTAATGCAAAATGCAACAAATTGGCAGCTATAATGGTCTATCAATGAGGCCTAACTGGTTTGCCTGCTATAGAGGCTTTTGGAATATATGAACTTTATATGAACAGCATATCAACGACAATAAAGAACCAATGTCTGCTGCAGATGTTCTTTAGAAATTTGTATTATTGTACAAAGATAACAAGAAGTGTAGGAGTACCCTTTTGTACTTCATTTCTTTGTCAACATAACACACCATTCATTATGTAAGAGAAGTTTTTTATGAGATAAAATTCTGACCTGATGTTTTGACAGATTCTTCTTCAGCGTGTCTTACAGTGCAGGGCTGTAATATTAATGTTGCTCTCTGTCTTGCACCTCACGTCACCTCTCTGCTCCTCTGGTAACTCAGACCAAATGCTTTCCTGAAAATCCATGTCATATTTATACTGTATTTTAGCAAACTGTGTGCACACAGTAGCACTGGATGATCTTGAGTCTTTACTTTGTTGCTCATACTGTGACTTATATCACTCATTATAAGAGTGAAGTCCTCGCAAAGAGATGTAATCCCTGACACAGCCAATATCTTCAACATTATTAGAAATAGCTGTGTTTTTTTCTTTAAACCCCTGCTTATCAAACAAAGTGGAAAAAACTATTCTTCTCAGGTTCCTTTTCATCCTATAATCTAATAAAGAGAAGAACTGAAAATAAAATCAACTGCATTAAATTACTACCAAAGATGCAGGCTTCTAAAGGCATGCACATGTATTTATTTTACAGTAATGTGCTTCATTTAAATGATAAACAGTGTATTATATGAGGATTAATGCAGTGTGGCATGCGTCTTAATTATCTTGACAGACACATAATGGTTTCGGGTCTCTCCAAAAAAAATGTTGCATTTAAATCCAGAGCCTAAATTATCGAAGTAAATTGTGAAATTTAAAAAATCTATTTTACTCAATCAGGTGAATGGAAATATATTATCATGTGCATATAGAATATATATGTAGAGTATTTCTTTCTTTCTCTCTCTTTCTACATTTCTTGTCTGTTTGTAGTACTTTTGTGTGTCTCTCTGTAGCCATTTTGTGCCACTTCAGACTTGTGTTGTGTCTCTTAGTCTTTTTTTTGTCTGTTTGCAGTGGATTTGTGTCAAATTGTATTTTTTTGGTTAATCTTTATAATTGTTTTTAGTTTCTTGGTAGTTGTTTGTTCTGCCTTAAAATATATAAAACAAGCACGACGATTTCTATGACTTTTATAACTTCAGACGACAAGAAATAGCAAATAATGATTCAAAGGGAGCAAACAACATGGAACCTCGAACAAACACAGGAGAAATGATACATGTAAAATGATTTAGAACAGTCAATTATATTAATGATTAGATAATAAGATATAACTAATACGATTCTTAGTTTCAAAATGTACTCAAAGGAGGGACGTTTAAATATGCAAAAGTATTGACATTGACAAATGTGACAGATGAAACGATAACATTTGTATTGGAAGCTATCCAAACTGCACCATCAGCAAATGTAGTCATACTTATAAATACTAAACATCTCATTTAATTCAATTAAAAAATTTATCAGGCAGCACTATTTTGACATGTGACCATCAAATACTACAAATTGCAGCACTGACTGAGCTTTCTCATAGGTTTGACCCTGTAGTTAATACTTTCTCTGGGCTTCAGAAGAGAGTTTCCCTTTAAGTGCCACAATAAGAATCCTTTTCCAACAGGTTGGACATCTCCATCCAGGACAGGTCCCACTGCACCTCCGTCACATCCAGCTTGGTCGCAGGAAGCACCCCTGCTGGAACTTCCTGTTTGGAAACTGGCCAGCAGCTCCAAGTGCAGAACTTCTGGTACCTTCAAGAAAATAAAAAAAAAGAAAAGAAAACAGGCAGTGAATCATTTACTTCACCACCTGTTGGGCTTGTCGTTCATGCAGTAGAAAGTAGGAAGTCAAGACGGATGAAGATTTTATAAATACTAACCTGTAGTGACAAACGAGCCAAACAGTCAAAGGAATGACGATCAGAAGTAGAATCCCACATGAAGCAATGATCCATTTCCAGGACCCTGATCAAGACGACATAATACTTGTTTAAATAAATAAAAACTGTTATAATAACAACAACAATTGGATTTCCAATCAACTTGGCGGACAGATGTGGTAAGTGTCAGGAAAGGACCCACTGTGTTTTGGTATTAAGCTGATCTAGCCATTTTTTATCTCTTTCTTTAACATTGTGCTTTTAAAACGTTTTCCAAGGGAATAATTCTTGGACCTTAATGAATAAAATCTGCCGCATGTAGAAGACCGATATCTATGAGTGTGTGAAATTTGGTGCGGCTTGATTGTATTTAAGGGGACTGCTGGGCCTTGGTGAATATGCGCTCTACTGAGTTCCATTCTAGTTTCTTTCATCTCATTAGATCCTGAGGGATCTTCCTGATGAAATTATACCTTGATGAAAAGACAGAGCAGGAGGAGAACCTGGCAACCAAAAGGATTCACTCAATAATGGAAAATGTGTTGATTAATATTGAGTATTTCCTCCAAACCAAGTAGATGTATATAAATAAGAAAAATACCAGTGGAGGCTGGAGTCTCCTCTGATGTGAAGTTTCCTAAAAGACACAACAATTGATATGTGACACTGATCCACTTCTATAGAACACACAGCAGAGTGATGATGTTCAGCTGACCTCTGTCCGGTCTCACTGATAACCAGCTCTCTGGACTCTGCAGCTGTCTGTCGTGGGACGCACACCTGTAGAAGCCTTCATCTTCCCGTGTCACATTCTTAAGAGTCATCTTTATGACTCGGTCTGAACCGGACGAACTGTTAGAGTCAATCAATGCTCCGTTTTTAAAGAAGCTGGTTTGTTTGTGTTCGCCGCTCTGATACTGACAACACAAGGTGACATCGTCACCCGTAAACACAGGGGAGGCTTGGGTCTTCAGAATGATGTCGCCATCTGTGGGAGAAAAATAGAAGGCAAGATTGAACTCCTACTTCTTTTATGTTACCTTTGTATTAAATACAGTCCTATTTAATCCTCAGTGCTACACAGAAGTCGGTGGTTTCTTCCTGAGTTTGTCCTGAAACTTCTCTGTTACACAAGACTCACAGCTTACTGTAATGTTGACTGCGTTGCTGGGGCCCCTGGCGCCCTCACACCAGTACACTCCACTGGTCCCACTGGCAGCAGTGAGCACAAATGCTTCAGACTTGTAAGGGCTCATGCTACCTCCTGGTGGTGAATAGTGAACGGTGAGGTTTGAGGTCCCTGCTTTTAGGTCAGGAGAGAAATGCACCAGCTTCCACCCTGAGGAGTTAGTCTGAGATGTGAGGCACTGCAGAGTGAAACACTCCCCACTGAACATCTGTCTGGTGTCAGGAGTCAGAGAGAGCGAGGGAGGGGGCAACTCTAGGACAGAGGTTGATAGAGAGAAAAAGAAAAGAGGAGAGAAGATGAGAGAAGCAACAGAAACAGTCTGAGATTGAGGCTTTTCAGACGTATCCTGGTTTGACGAATGGTCAATCTGACCAATAACTGAAATAGCCACATATCTTGACAAAATGTCAGAAACAACACAAAAACAGAGATGTGTTTGGCATAGGCAGAAAGTTTGGACAACCAATCAGGGATGAGTAAATTCATATGAAAGCAATCCATGGATGTGTCTGCCATTGTTACCTCTGCCGAGGTCAGAGGTCATGTTTTCACCCCTGTCTGTTTGTTTGTAAGGAAAATAACACAAGAACAACCCAACAGATTTGCAGGGAACTTGGTGGAACAATTTGGTTTGAGTCATAGAAGAAGCCATTATATTTGGATCTTCCTGTAACATTTTGAGATTCTACGTTTTTCAACACTTTCACCATTTTCCAAGGGAGCAATCTTGAAGAAAAAAGATCTGGCACATTTATGGCACTAATATCTATGAGTGAGTGTAGCAGCTTGATTGAATTTAAGGGGACTGATGGGCCTTGGCGGAGGTGCGCTCCACCGAATGCCCTTGTAGTTTTAACTGTAAATCTCCGCTGTCTGTGAAACTTGTGCTCTCACTTAATGTGATTTGCCTTCAGCTGCACTCTAATCTCCATACTTGCTCGACTGTAGTCTCTAAAATCACCTGTGCCTACACTTCACTAACAAGTATACATTTAGGAAACACCCCTTCTCATGTGATAATCTGTCAAACCCAGTCAACATGAATTTCTCCAGTAGGGGTCAGATTGCCTATTTAATTCCTACATGAACAACATAAAACCATCAATGTATCTAATGTTAGCATGCTTTTGTTTGCTCCTCGGCAACAGCTGTGTCCTGCTCACTGTTGTTAAAGCAGGAGAAGGGCTTCACATCTCACAGTGATGACATAAGATTTTATAATAATGAGACATCAATATGTCTCATTATTATAAAATTACTCAATGTCAATACATTGAGTAATAAAAGGTAGTAAAATATGATGACTTGCCCTTATAATAACCTTGCTGGTGCAAGGACACTAATACTTTTAAAGGTAATGGTAGATGGCTCTCTGATTGGTTTATTGCATGTTATGCCAAAAACAAACCTCTGAATAGTAAAGAGACATACAAATATACAGATACAAATCAGCAACATTTTGTAATAAATCATGTACTCCAGTGAGAGTTGTGTCTGTTTTTGGATTCAATGTTTGGCAAAAAAAATTTATGACTGATGAAGATATCCTATTGATAATTAATGTACATTATTTTTGACAGTTTTACATTTTGAGATTGACCTGTCCGGGGTGTACCCTCTCACCTAATGTCAGCTAGGGTTCGCTCCAGGGACCCTCAAAGGGGTTTTCAACATTGTATTGTTGCTAAACACAATCAGTCATGAAGCCAAAATAAGCTTAAATGAATAAACACATTTTTGAAAAATCTTCTGACAATTTTCTGATCAATTAGAAATAGTATAAACCAGGTTTTTACCCATGATAGGGAGGAGTGACAGAGGCTGTTTTGAGGAAAATAAGAGCCTCTATGTGTCTCTGCATTAGTCAGTTTGAGAATACACAACCTCTGTACTCATCTGATTTGTCCTGTGCAAAGCAGAAACCTGATGTTGGCTGCAGAGGCTGCAGTCGTGGCTGCTGCTCACCTGACACTCCGAGCGAGACCAGCCGGGCCTTTAGCTCAAACTCAGTCCGGTTCTCCCGACACTCGGCTTGGCACCAGTACCTGTCGGCGTACTCCTGTGTTACCGCTGTGATGAAGTAGCTGTCACCAGAGACCAGGTGCCTGGGGGTGGCAGCCCTGTGTGGTTTGGACCTGAACCACCGGTAGCTCTTCACGAAAGCAGCGAGGGACTCCACTGTGCACTGCAGGAGCACACTCTCACCCAGGTAGATGTTTGGCCCTGGAGGCTTCACAGAGACACTGGCCTCCAGAGATCCTGCAGGAACAGGGGAGGCTACATTATGGGCTTTTGCATGCCGGTGTCAAATACTAGTACTGTATCTGTGTGTCAGACAGGTGGACCCTGATTCATCATGTCTGCCAGTACCTTTAAATGCAGCAACATGGGGAACTACACCTGAAACACAGAGAAATTATTTTACACAAACACAACTCATATCATCACATTCTGCCACATCTGTGACATTGTGTTTGAAGAATGTTCAGTCTAATATGTGGCCATCAGGAGAAAAATACATCTTGGACTGAGATGAAAATGTCGACCCTTACATCTTCTCGGATAATATACTGCAGTGTTTGACAACTGAGTCAATCTTGGTTCAAATAACCAATAGATCATTTTGATAATTTGCATTTATTATTTCAAAGTAAAAGCACTACGTTCATATTGTTGCTGTAATGTTTTATATCGAGCTGAATTACAGAGCTTAATTTTGAAAAATTGTGAACTTGGGTCTGAAGATTGTGGGAAAAAAACAGTCAATGACGCACAATGCCCTCATTAAAGGTACCAGGTAGGATGAACACAACATTTTCTAACTTCACTCGGCTTAAAAACAGCTCTGCACACAACTCCCAGCACCCAAACATAAAAAAACTGACTTTGAGGAGGACTCACAAGGATTGATTTTAGTAGTAAAGAAGAAGTAACACCACAGCCGGCTCTGATGGTTTTGAGCCTCCAGCAGAAAGTCAGTCATGGTTCACCGCTGAGTTTGGATTATATAACCAAAACAATATAAAGTAAAAAAAATAAGAGTTAATCCCTACATACTAGCAGTCTATGATGCTTTGAAGTCACATACCATCCGAGCCAACACACACACACACACACACACACACACACGGTAATGTTACTGCCACACAGTGCAACAGAGAGGAGAATTTCCTAGTCCTTAATGAGACTGTTTAGACGGCTATCATCCCCATGGGAACAAAAGGAATGTGCACACATTTTCCTGTATTTTCATTCACACTCACACACATCCACACAGTACAGTCGTACAGTTAACATCGACATAACTCATGGCTGTCGTGGAGGGAGCAGTCATCACGGTGATTTGACAGACCTGTCCAAATCATTTACATGAGCCTTGTTCACATCCTGGCTGGTGCACATCATTTAAAATTGTTTCACCTTTTGAATCTCCCAGCTGCTCAGTAAAAGCCCAGTAAAATTATAACTCAGCTCACCACACAAATGCATCAAATAACAGAGCACAGCTTTGAGTTGACGTTAGCTCTGACAACTTAATGTAGACACATGTTTTTATATAAGAAACCTGGATTTTCTTCTTTTCTTTCAGTAGAGGCCTCGTCAGTAAGTCACATTTTATCTGTGGTACTCACCCAGCAGTGAAGACAAAAAGATGATGTTCATTCTGATGAAACTTTAAAATCCAAGGTTAAATGTGCCACTCCTCTTCTTTTTCTTTTAAAGAGAATGTGACAATAGTTGATTTGGAGATGTCCAGCACTGAAAGGGATGTAGCCTCTATTTCAGAAGTCCAGAGCAGGTTTTACATGGAAACTATGAAACGGAGAGTAATAGCCCTGAGGAGGAGTTTTATCTGACAAACATAGTAAATTACAGACAGAGATGGTCATCTTGGTGGAGGCTTTTCCTTCCTCTGTCCAGCAGTTAATAGGCGGAGCAATCAGACCACAGAATAGAGTAATAGGCAGATTTCAAACCAGACTGTAATGAGTTCTACTCCTTCCCCATAAAAAACTAAATCACTTGTGACCTCACAAAAATGTTCTACTATTGCGAAAGTACTTATTCACTTTCCCCTTTTTCTTTGCTTTGACTTCTGTCTGCTTCATGCGTCCTGCTCATGCTAAATCCATCTACTTGTTTTAGTGCTTGTTGTATTTTATTATCCCCTGTTCTGCTCTATTTATATCCTGCTCTTCTTTCCAGCACATGCTGTTGATGCTTCTTTTCTCCTCTTTGGCGATAATTCATTTTATTCAGTATAGTCCAATCAGATACAGTCAATTAAAGTTTCGTTAAATGAAACGATGAGAACCACAAACCACAGTCAGTTTAATTATTGTCCTGCGAGTGGCACATTACTTTGCTCCAGTCTGAAATATTTCAACAAATATGGGAAGGATTGCCATATTTGTGGCCTCTGCAGACACGGAGTGGGAGTTGATGGGTAGTGGAACAAAGTTTATTGCTTGTGAGGCAGGAGTTGGCTGGAGAGGCAGGGTGCTGGCTGGCTTGAAGGTCCTGGCAGGTTGGAGGACGAAGAGCCGAGCAGGAAGGCACAAAAGCGTTCTGGCCGGGTGGGATGAAAGAGCGTTGCAGGGAGTTTTTCTTAAGAGAGGAGTTGAGGGACGAATTGGCCGCTCGGGATGAGACCTCCTCACTAGACGAGTTAATTTCTTTAGCTATTCGTTTAGATTCTCGTCTCCACGAGCGGCGCAGGGAGAGATTAGGGAAAGTTAGTCTCACCCCTCCCATGATTCAGAGTATGAATCCCCCTCAGTGGGGGCTTGTGCCTCCTCCATCTACTCCTTCATGTCCCGACAGGAGGCTTTCCCGGACCGCTTTTCCGTCCTCCGGTCCCGATGAACCCATGCAGCTAGGAAGGACCAGACTCACTCCACGGGAGCGTCAACGTCGCCAGCGCCATGGTCTCTGCCTTTACTGCGGGCAGGACGGACACCTGCAAATGCACTGCCTGCTTCTGCTAAAAGGGGGGGGCTCACCGATCACTGGAGGAGCGTTGGTGAGCCTGTCCTCTGTTTGTTCATCTCCTTCCCGTTTGACTGTTAAGGGGACTGTTTCGTGGGATCAGTCCTCCCGTTCCCTGTCCATTTTAGTGGACTCAGGGGCCGATGACAAATTTATCGACTCTAGTTTTGCTTCTCAGGCAAAGATCCCCTGCCAGCTTCTTTCTCACCCTAAGAGGGTTTTTGCTTTAGATGGCAGGCTGTTAGCTCAGGTCAACCACCGCACGGCGCCTGTTAACCTGATGCTATCCGGTAACCACCGGGAGATTATTTCTTTTTTTCTAATTCCTTCTCCGGCTTCCCCTATAGTGCTAGGGCTTCCTTGGTTGAAGTTGCATAACCCACAGATTGACTGGTCCTCCGTCTCCATTTTCAACTGGAGTCTTTTCTGTCATTCTCATTGTTTACATTCCGCCATCCCGTCAACCATGTCTTCAACACCGTCACCCCCCAAACCAGTGGACGTCAGCTCTGTGCCCTCAGTCTATCATCACCTCCGGGAGGTGTTTAGCAAGGACCGCGCTCTTTCTCTTCCCCCTCACAGACCTTATGACTGCTCCATTGACTTAATTCCAGACGCTCCTTATTCTTCCAGTAAATTGTATAATTGATCTAAGCCAGAAAGAGTGGCCATGGAGACATATATTACTGACTCCTTGGCCACTGGACTAATTCGATCTTAGTCTTCTCCGCTAGGGGCGGGTTTTTTTATTGTAGAAAAGAAGGAGAAGTCGCTGCGCCCCTGTATTGACTTTCGGGGTCTCAATGACATTACTGTTAAGAACAGATACCCCCTTCCGCTTATAGACTCGGCGTTCGGACCCCTTCATGAGGCCTCTATCTTTACGAAGTTGGGTCTTCGAAACGCTTATCACCTAGTAAGAATCAAGAAAGGAGACGAGTGGAAGACTGGGTTTAACACACCTCTGGGACATTTCGAATACTTGGTGATGCCCTTTGGTCTCACAAATGCACCTGCGGTTTTCCAAAACCTTATTAATGACGTGCTACGGGACATGTTGAACTGTTTTGTGTTTGTTTATTTAGACGATATTTTGATTTTCTCTCGCAATCTCCAGGAGCATGTGCAACATGTTAGTTTAGTCCTTAAACGACTCCTGGAGAATCGTTTATATGTTAAGGCGGAGAAGTGTGAGTTTCATGTGTCTTCTGTTAGTTTTTTGGGTTTCATTGTGGAGAAGGGGCAAATCAAGACCGACCCTGCCAAGGTTATGGCAGTGGCCGACTGGCCTACTCCCACATCAAGGAAGCAGCTACAGAGGTTTCTCGGGTTTGCTAATTTCTACCGCAGGTTTATCCGGAACTATAGCAGAGTTGCCACACCCCTTACGCAATTAACTTCTGTTAAAGTGCCATTTGTGTGGTCCCCTGTGGCCGAGGCTTCATTTGCTAAATTGAAATTGTTATTTTCTTCTGCACCTGTCCTTATTCACCCTGACCCCGCGCTACAGTTTATTGTGGAGGTGGATGCTTCTGACTCCGGGGTGGGAGCTGTTCTTTCACAGCGCTCCTCGGCTGATCAGAAGCAGCACCCGTGTGCTTTTTTCTCCCGCCAGCTCTCTCCAGCAGAGAGGAACTATGACGTGGGGAATCGGGAGCTGCTGGCGGTCGTCCTGGCTCTGCAGGAGTGGAGGCACTGGCTTGAGGGATCCACTCATCCTTTCATTGTGTGGTCGGATCACAAGAACCTCTCCTACCTCAGATCGGCTCGGAGGCTCAACTCACGCCAGGCCCGGTGGGCCTTGTTCCTGGGGCGGTTTCAATTCACCCTCACCTATCGCCCAGGATCCAAGAACGTCAAACCGGACGCGCTGTCACGCCAGTTTGCTCTCCCGGTTGAGGACACCGCTGGAAGCACCATCTTGCCATCTGCCTGTGTGGTTGAAGCAGCTGGGTGGGAGATCGAGGGTGTGGTCCAGGGGGCCCAGAGGGACCAGCCGCACCCGCCGGTTCAACAGGGTTGTCCTCCGGACAGGTTGTTTGTTCCTGAGGTGGTGAGATCTCCTGTCCTGCAATGGGGACACACCTCCCGGATCGCCTGCCACCCTGGTTTTCGTAGAACACTGGCCCTCCTGCAACAACGGTTCTGGTGGCCTTCCATGACAACGGATACCAGGGAATTCGTTGCTGCCTGTTCCGTCTGCGCCCGGAGCAAAGCCTCACATCAAGCCCCCGCCGGATTGCTGCGCCCCCTTCCCATCCCTCACCGCCCTTGGTCGCATGTGGCGGTCGACTTCGTCACTGGCTTACCTCCCTCGGAAGGCAACACCGTGATACTGACCGTGGTTGACCGGTTCTCCAAGGCAGCCCACTTCGTCCCTCTTTCCAAGCTACCTTCCGCACTGGAAACTGCCAATCTGCTGGTTACCCACGTCTTCCGCCTTCATGGCATCCCTATGGATATCGTCTCTGATAGGGGTCCGCAGTTTTCCGCCAGAACGTGGAGGGCGTTCTGCCAGGCGTTGGAGGCGTCAGCCAGCCTTTCATCGGGGTACCATCCTCAGTCCAACGGCCAGACGGAACGGGCAAACCAGGATCTGGGGCGGCCCTGCGTTGTGTCACTGCTCGACATCCTGCTTCCTTGGCCACACACCTCGCCTGGATTGAATATGCTCACAACTCCCTGGTCTGCTCCGCCACAGGTGTGTCTCCTTTCATGGCAGCTAATGGTTTCCAGCCTCCTCTGTTCCCTTCTCAGGAGACTGGCGTGGCAGTGCCATCCGTGGAGGAACATCTCCGTGATCGGCACCGCACCCCGGCCCCGGACTACCAGCCGGGACAGATGGTCTGGTTATCATCCCGGGATCTGCCCCTCCAGACTGAGTCCCGTAAACTGACACCAAGGTATATTGGGCCATTCGAGGTTGACCGGATCATTAACCCTTCTGCTATAAGACTCAAACTCCCCCTGTCGCTAAGGATTCACCCCACTTTTCATGTCTTTCTCCTCAAGCCAGTGTCCACCAGTCCACTAAACCCTCCTGCAGAGCTCCCCCCACCCCCCCTTGACATTGATGACCACCCGGCGTACACAGTTAATAGGGTGTTGGACGTACGCCAGCGTGGTCGAGGCTACCAATACCTCGTGGACTGGGAGGGTTACGGTCCAGAGGAGAGACAGTGGATTTCTCGTTCCCTCATCATGGACCCGTCTATTTTGAATGACTTTAATGAACGTTTCCCGGACAAGCCGGGTCGGCCGCCAGGGGGCGTCCCTTGAGGGGGGGGTACTGTGGTGATTGTGTTGTTGTGTTTATAGTTTGTTGCTGTGTCGTCTCCTGCCTTTCTGTGTTCTCCCTGTGTGTTGTGTGTGGCAGGGGGCGTGGCTGGTTGGTGACTGCAGCAGGATGAGGCACACCTGCCTCAATCCCCATAATCATCCCTGCAATATAAGCCTGGTCGTCTCGTCACTTCGACGGCAGATTATTCCGTCTTCTATGGTAGCTAGTCGCAGCCTGTACGCTCCACTTTCGCTTCACCTGGAATTATTCTAACCGTTACACGCTTTTTGCTCCAGAACGCTTGTGTGCCTTCCTGCTCGGCTCTTCGTCCTCCAACCTGCCAGGACCTTCAAGCCAGCCAGCACCCTGCCTCTCCAGCCAACTCCTGCCTCACAAGCAATAAACTTTGTTCCACTACCTATCAACTCCCACTCCGTGTCTGCTTTGGGGTCCGAACCTTACTTAAACCGTAACATTGACGACACATATCTACACATTATGTGTGTAGGGCCGACAAAGTCCCTCTTTAAACTATTAGTACTGTAACCATCACTCCCACTCATCGACTCTAGATAAAGATAGACGACATAACAGCTTGCGAAATGTGGAAACGTGTCTCTATCACCACCTGATGGCTGGCTGCAGTATATATCATAAATCCCACCTACTCCTTGTTAATATACAGGACATGGACCAAAGAATACATTCAAAGCACACGTCAAATTAATCAGAGATGGTTTCTGTCATTTTGGATCGTTCTCATCAGACTGATGTTTGTTGAAGTGCTGGTTATTTATCATAACAGGGTGAAAAAAAACGTCACTCAGTGACATGTGATTCGTCCAGCACATGTATCAGTTAGACAAGGGGTTCTAAAACTTTTGCAAGATGGGCCCCCCCAAAGCTGGTTAGGGATAGTTGCCCCCCCCCCCCCGCGCTGCTCGCCCTCAACTACACCACAATATATTGATAGATGGATAGCTTGGGGAAGTGCTATGCTTGGAGATGGTGCATTGTTGTTGCTGGAGGCCATCACGTTTACCTTTTAAAGAAGTCCACAGGCTTCTCTTTCAAGTCGGGGTGTTTGGTGTCGAGGTGCCTTTTTAATTTGCATGGCTTCATGCTGTCATTTGCCAGCACCTCGGCACACAAAACACACTGAGGACTTTGCGCAGTCGTGACAGTGACACCAAACTGCAAATAGCTCTCGTCATATTTGCGAAGCTTTGGCTTCTTCGCAACTGGCGCATCGATTGCCTGACTTTTACGAATCAGAAACTTGTCCATAGTTGTGTTTGTTTGCTGATACAGTGTGTGTGATGTTAATAAAGTTCTAATTGCAACGTCATGGTCTTGTGAGTGTGTTTGTATGTGTGGCTGTGAGCGACTTGCACACGAATAATGAATAAGGCTGTGCTAGGCGATGGTTCCTAACAAAACGAACAGTACACAATGTAGACAGGGACAGCACAGAATAGTATTCAAGTGCTGGTGTTTTATTTGTTGCAACATGGTGGATGATTGAAGATGTAAAGGTAGGTGTTAAGGAGAAAAGGGCTATTTGCAGTTGGAAGAAGTTAGCTAGCTAGAAGGCTAGCTCTTGGAGCTATGAGCTTTCTAAAAAAGACTGTGGAGCAAATTACTCCTTAGATTAGGCTACGAATAGGCCTGCTGCAAGTGCAGGAAGGTATTACTAAGGAAGGAGTGATTCTTTAAAAAGACTGTTTATAAAGCAATGAATATCTGAATGATAGAGGAAACAAGAGCAATCGCACAAACTCTGCAGGGTGTCGTCTCAGTGAGGGTGAGCGCTGACCATGCCTGCAGTTACTTTTATACTCGGAAGCGTACGTGCAACTCGCGTTCAAATGATACCACTCCTCTTTTGATTGGTGGATCAGGAACGAAACAGTATTTGATTTGTTTGTGTAAGTCCAGCCCCTAGCATTTCGCCACTGAGGGAGCTTTCACTAACCAGTAACAGGTCGTCTGTGACATTGCGCCCCCCCTGGAGAGTGCCCCCCCCCTCACTTTTAGAACCACTGAGTTAGACTCCAAATATGCAAGATGGCAGCGTTCATATCCAGGATATCTTGGCTTCTTCTCTGGATAGTATAGGAAGAAGTGGAGACGTGTCGTCCATCTTTATATCTATTGTCCTACTGTTCATTGGTGATTTAAGTAGAAATATTAGCCCTTATAAAGTTGTTGAAAGTATTGTAGTGATCAGTAAGCCGGTTGGTCTGATTGGACAACATGTCGCAGGGGCTCATGGGACTGTTGTGTTGGTGTTTTGGTGATGTGTAGCTGTTTTGACGGATATATGGTTAATGCTGTTAAATAACTCATCAGGCTTGTTGTCGTGAAGTATTGAAAAAAAAATACCTCAGTGCAAACCTCTTCATTCTCACATATCCTCGCAACAGTATCTTTCAGATGAGCAGTGTTAGTTCAAACATTTCTGTTAGGACCTAAATATTAATCTTATAATCTAGCATAATAAACTATTTTTGGTAACAGTACTGAAGCAGCATCAGTTTCAGTGTTCATTGCACCTTGTCAACTTTTTATTCCTTTTAGAGCAAAACCACATCCTCTGTGGTTTGGGTTGAGCTCCGTTTTCTCAGGTAAGTTACAACTACAGCTGCCAGCAGGTCCCTGAGAGCGATCCCCGCCCACTTCCCCACCTCATCCCTGCCTCCATCCCTCCTTCCCTCCTTCCCTCCTCCTCCTCCCCCACATCCAGGCAGCCTCCCCAGCATCCAAGGGGTCTGTTCCAGGAAGCGCGTCGGGCTGTCGGCTCCTCTGCAACGACAGCGAAGGGGGGGAGAGAGAGAGAGCAAGAGCATCCCTCCTGTCCATCCCTGTGTGTGTGAGAGAGAGAGGGAGGTGGAGAAGAGCAGCAGCATCAGGAGGAGGAGGTGGAGGAGGGGTGGCTATAGGATAGAGGAGCAGACATGGCTTCTAAAGAGATCACTGCCTCTGGTTTCGTCAGTGTGAGCAAAGATATCTCAGGTGGGTCAAAACACCGCGGCTCGCTTGTGTGTGTGTGTGTGTGTGTGTGTGTGTGTGTGTGTGTGTGTGTGTTTGTGTGTGTTTGTGTGTGTGCGTGTGTGTTTGCGTGTGTGTGTGTGTGTGTGTGTGTGTGTGTGAGAGAGTGTGAGCGTTTCTGCTCCGGGTCTCGTTGCGGGGCTGTGACCGGGGTGTGTGAGCTCAGGCTCGGGATGCTTCTCCTCCGCGCGTCGGGCGGCGGAGCCTGCGACCGAACAGACGCATTGGATCATTGTCATTAGCTGCACCTTCCCCATGCTGTCCCGGAGCTTTGCTCCTCCTCCCCTCCGTGCATGTGCATGTCCAATTAAATGTGCATGTGATTCATTACTGTGCGTTGTGATATACAGTACGAGGCTTTACATCTGCGCCTCAGGCTGGATCAGGCGAAGAGAAACCACAGGCAGCCTTAGGCCAGAGGGGGAGAGGGGCGTTGTGGAGATGATGCTGTGTACTCTTGCTCCTTTCACGTATTTCCTCTTTCACACATTAATTCTTCTTTTTCTTTTCCTTGTTCTCCACCATTCACTATCATTTTGTTTCTGCACTTCTTACGTGCATGTGTGCATGTGAAAGTGAGGAGACACAGACAGAGGCAGATGTTCAGTCTCCTGCCAACAAAAATACAAGGGCAAGAAAAAGCCGACTGAATGCACAAATATTTATTTTATTTTCTCAAACAGCAATATCTCACACATTTTGGAGTCTTTCACAGAGATGAATGGAGTGCCGTGCATGCGCACAGACACTCACGCACAGAGAAATCCAGTGCACACATGCTCAGGGTGGCAGGGACTCTGCTGCTGTGTTAATTACTCCTAATGGCTCTATTAGGCGCACTGTGATGATTAATCCAGTGGAATCCCTGCTTCTTCATTCAGTCACCTGCCGGGCAGCTGCACTTCCTTCCCGCTCTGTCTCTCCCCCCTGACTGAGCGGGTCAGGGGCCGCTGTGGCCCCGGAGGCCTGCAGGCCACACAAGGTCACCTGAATGAGTCTGGGGTCTAGACCTCTTCCCTGGATGCAGTGGATGGTTATTGCCGGTTTAATGTTTTTGTCTGTGCCTCAGTCTTTGGCCGTCAGATTCCGGAGGGATGAACAGCAGACAGCGATCTCGAAGGAAAAAGAAAAAAAGATACTTTTTGGAAGATGTGTTGGGCAGCATGGTGGTGTGGTGGTTAGCACTGTTGCCTCACAGCAAGTGGGCATGGTCTCCCTGTGTCTGCGTGGGTTTGCTCCGGGGAGTCTGGCTTCCTCCCTCAGTCCATGAGTGGACAGATTGGTCCTGGATGTGCCCCGTCTCTCTGCCCAACGTGTGGATAAGCAGTATAGATAATGGATGGATGGATAATGGTGTTTCAAGGTTTTGGAAAGCAAACCAAAGCTTCATCTCATCTAACTTCACACTTAGCTTCACTAAGATATAACTGCATTGTAAATGACTTATTCATGATGTATTAAGTCTTGATGAGCAATGAAAGCGCTTCACAGTACAGTTCTCCATTCACCCATTCAACCATTCATACAGTGCATCTATGTGCAGCATGTTCTCTATCACACATTAGCCACACACAGCCGACACAGGGGCAATTTGGGATTCAGTGTCTTGCCCAAGGACACTTCAGAATGCAGAATGGAGGATCCGGGGATCAAACCACTGAACCTCTGCTTAGTTGACCACCCACTTTACCTCAGCCGCTTTACCTTTTCAACAATAGTGGAAGAAGCACTTTAGCTCTGTTAGTTGAGTAAAGGGGTGCTCATAGATTTAATCTAAAACAATTCATATGACAAGGAAGGCAGATATACATAATGCATCACAAGTAGAATAAATAAGTAGCATCAAATAAAAATACTGGTAGGAACAGCACGTAGGTAAATTTGAAATTTGCCATCTCAAAGACTTTTGTGCCCCTAAAATATGTATGTATATATGTATAAGTACCTCTCCATAAACAGGACGACTTGCTTTACTATCCAGTGAGACTGTATCAACTCTAGAGCCAAACTCCACTGTCCAGGCTTTGGTTTATCGATTTTGCTCATAAACTTGTCAGTCGGGATGCAGTGCAGGCCCAGTAATGGAGAGGCTGAATCAGGTATTTCCTGCCAGTGACTGTATGTTTCTGTGATATGTGTGTTGGCGCCGTGTGTTCTCACTCTATGAGACACTTCCTCCTCTGCAGCAGTTACGTGCTGTATATACAAGTCCGGGGTCACAGCCGCCACAGTGATGCTGTTTGACAGGAACCGCTCTCCGTGAATCATCTGTTGCTCAAACGTGTCAAAAGAAAAAGACGGGAGCATATTGTGGGATTATTATGGTGACACCACTAGCTACCGTTGCTTTTTAATTCCATCACGGTGAGCTGAGATGAGTGTTCTCATGTTTCAATTGTCAAATTGTTTATCAATGCATGAATTCCGGGTACCGTCACTCTGAATGTGTTCTGGACCATAAACCCTGCTTCTATGTTACATGCTGATAATATTAATTTGCATATCAAAGGAATGTCATTCATTTATGATAGGATAAATACAGGTTCAGAGGTAAGTGGATTATTTCATCAAGTGAAATGTCAGGAGGAGTCTGTTCATATGAGTCAGATATATTCCTCAGTTATTAGTTTGAGATGAAGTTACAAGCTCATATCCACACAAAGGTCAAGGTGTGATTTGATTCATTTAAATGTGTTAAGCTTGTAAGGTTTTGTTCGTTACAATATTAAGCCAATGCAGTGAACATCTAGCGACACTCTTGCTCTGGAGCTTTCATGTCCTACAGAGCAAATATGCAGCATATTCAGAAAAAGATTTACTGAATCATTATTCGGTTGGTACTGTAAGAGCATGAGCTGCTGCTGCTCTGGACATACAATCCACTGTCACCAAATTGTGTTTGTGAAACAGATAAGTTAATATTTAGTCCAGACTCTGAGACATTAAGAGTCGATGTCTGCACTTAACTTAACGAGGTGTTGACCTTCTCTCCTCTGCTCGCTTGTCTTTGTTGTTATTCCATATGTCATCAACTTCGGATGATACGTGCACATGACTATGTTCATAATAGTTGTTTTTATGTGCACATTTGATTTACATATTAAAGATTTCTTTTAAAACCTGCATTTCAGGGTTAGTTTTCCCTTTCAAAAGATTTCATTTCAAAACAAAAATCTCTTTAGTGAGCTAAAGCCTTCCTTCCTTCTTTAATGTTAATGTTGCACATTTAATATGTTGCTGTATGACTCCCTATTCGTGTGTGTTTTTCTAACTTTATACTGTGTGTCTCTGTGTCCTGGTTTTCATTCACAGAAAGCATCAGGAAGATTATCGATAAATCATCTATCAAGTTTGTTTGTGGCATTAAGCTTGACACCAAAAACGGCAAAACGGAGGACAGGATACTGGTGAGTGTCTGCGTTCAGCCCGCTCTCCTTTAACCGGCCTCTGTTTCACACAGTGGGTTGCTGAGGGAGCCGAACACATTATTCCCGCTTCCTAAGCATTCTGATGCATTCCATTCATCATGTATGTACACTTGTGTTTGATGTTAGCCCC
Source organism: Pleuronectes platessa (assembly GCF_947347685.1). Classification (NCBI taxonomy): domain Eukaryota; kingdom Metazoa; phylum Chordata; class Actinopteri; order Pleuronectiformes; family Pleuronectidae; genus Pleuronectes; species Pleuronectes platessa. Next base: position 8,567,531 of record NC_070634.1, on the reverse strand, counting down.
ATTTGCAGTGTAAATGGATCTCAGCCTAGTGATGATATCCATGACAGCAGAGACAGGAGCTCTCCATGATTAAACAGTGAGAGTGGATGTCTTGGATTCTGCGGTCAGCTGCTTTACGACTGCTGCTGCCCCACTGCTGCTGGTGGCTTGTCAGGATAGAATACTGGATAGACAGTATCTGTGGGAGCGGCTGTGGATTCCTCTGTGTCTGCAAGTCCCACTGTGGAGGCAGTGGGGCGCTGAGCCGCTCACAGCCTTTGATTCAGGGGTGCTTTCATCAGAGAATATGGGACAGAGATATAAAGTCAATGTGAGTGAGTGAGGCTCAGCCAGCTATCTGGAAAGAATCTGGGGCAATGAGTTCTTCCACTATGGACCAGAAATTACACTGGACCCTGGAGATCAATGCCAGCGTTTGTACAAGCAAACACACACCCTGTGTCTGCGGGGGTTCATCCACACAGGCTGCATATATACAGCAGGCTGTATTGATTGAGTGCTCCTTTAAAACCATGTCTGTGTGAGGACGCTCTCATTCAAAGCCCAGACTTGCTTTTACACTGTTTAAAAGACTCGCGACTTGACTTGCACCTCCCGCTTTCCCCCGTCTTCGCCTTGGCAAAGCTGTGCTTTGCCTCGATGAATGCTTTAATGATTCATCGTGTGGCAAGGACAGGCAGTTAGGAGAGTTTCTGCATGTACAGACTTTGATTTTCAGACACTTTGATATGTCTATCTGCCAGAAACATCTTTTCCAATAATCTCTCTCCAATCCATATCTCATTTGCTGCTTCCTCTTTAAAAGCTGAACTGGAGAGCCAGAGTTATCTTTCCTGCTGGGCGCGCACAGGCGCCGGCGAGATAGATTGGATTTTGATCAAACGCCCCGGCTTAGCACTTTTTGGGAAAAGCTGAGCTTAAATGTGTTGAGGTTTTGTTTTGGTGTTTCGCAGAGAGATCAGGGTCAGAATTAAGGAGTTGACTGGAGCTTGTTTGAGGTTGTGATTCACGGTTCTGCAGGTCACGGGAACTTATCTCACTCACTCACAAAGGCTTTGCCCAAACTGTCAAACCAGAGGAGATTAGAATATGTGTCCTGTTCCAGCGCTCATGCATATTATACGCTACTTAATCAGGACGTGCGTGTGGTCGCTCTCTGATGTGGGATACTTCAACAAGTCTCTTTTGCTCTCTCTCCCGCTGCATCTCCAAGATTTACTCCTGTTTACTCGAACACTGTCTGTTAACCAGCGCCCTCAACCCGACTCAACAATGTAATGCGATGCAATCTGGTCGTTTTTAAACTAGTCCTTCAGACGGGGCAGATCTTCCTCCCTCTCTCCCTCTCTCCCACTCTCCCTCTCTCCCTCTCTCCCTCTCTCCATTTCCCATGCACATTGTGAGTGACTGTGTCAGACACCTCACTTGCTGTGTGGGTGTAAGTGGCTGTCATCGTGTTGTTCTGACAGGCCTGAGTCAAGCTTGTGTCTCCCAAAAAAAACACAACAGTGGAGTGGAAGAGCTGTAATTGAATTAGTGCTTTTACATTTAGGAGAGACACGTGAAGGTGGTGTGTGTGTGTGAGGGGTTGCCCTCAAGGAGCGTTTTAGAGACAATGGAGTAAATTATTGGGAGTGATAGAGCAGAAGAGGAGAAGGAAAAGAACAGAGGGCAGTTCTCAGTGGCTGGTGGAGAACAGGAGAAATGGCAGAGATACACCTGTTTTTGTTTGCTTCGATGGAGAGACTCGCGGCCGATCACTTTTTTTCTGGGCGTGTTTGCCACAAAAAACTTTGCCGCTCAGGAAGAAGAATCAGCGACAGATTTATCCAACAGCTGCACGACACAAATGTTTCCATGCCAAAGAATAAGTGGGTACAGGCACATGTGCTTTGTGTGTTCGTTCAGATGAGGATGCAAAAATAAACTTTTGTCACAATTACCCATAATATTAAATAATGCCAATGTGGCATCCTGACCTATCATGATCTGCTTCTCTGCTTTTGGAACAAATATTGTGAAAATGTAGAGACAGATACATCTAACTATATAGAATTTGCAGCTCATATAAAAGACACACTGCACAGGTTACTGTATATAAACTTGTGCAGTTCTAAACCTGGGCTGTCGGTTTTTGGCGGGTGGTGATGCTGGTTGTAGATTTCTTTGTGAAACTGTAAAAGTGACCTGCTGCTGGACCTCAGAACCCTGAAGCTGCACCGCCGCTGCTGCACAAAGAGCTGTTCAATGAAAAGAACCCCGAACTGGAGAATCTGGTTGTTGTCATGAAAGAGCCCTTTGTCGTGATTGATATTGTAAATTGCGCTGGTCGCCTGTTAATTCAAAGTCTATTAATATTTAACAAATCCAGTGTACAAATAGCAACAAATTCAACACTGCACTTCCTGCCACAAGCTGATAAGATGAATGTGTACAGACAGACAGAGATTTGTGAAATTAGTAGATAAATGAGCCACTTTCATGTTTGCCCTCAGCAGAAGTAATGGAGTGCTAATGAATTAACATCTTTAGTCTAAGATTGGGATTCAAACGTCACAACATGCCTTCATTTCTCAGCGTGTATGCTAATCTATTAATGTTTAAAAAAAAATTGTCTCTAACATGAAGGGCTTTCAGCTGAATCGATACGTGAATACTGACAGGACTCCTTACTTATTTCCCATTCATCATTACCATGGAAACTACTGGGACTATTTTCTCTCCACAGTGGGATATGATTGCAAATGAACTTTGTCACGATCTTCATTTGGTTTGTTTCATTCCCTTTTTTTAGGTCCTCACAACATGGCGTCTCTATTTCCTGGCTCCGAAGGTTCCCGCTAAGGTACTTCTGTTCTCACCTCTCTGAGGTCCATGTTCAGTTTGAAGCTTCTCTGTCACAACGCTGACTGACACCCTGCCCACTGTATCCTTGACAACAGGTCGAATCCACCTTCAACTTCCTGGAGATTCGAGCTCTGAATTCACACCCTGATCACCAGGTGAGTTTTCACAATAACACTGCCCCACTGTTAGAGCTAATTGATATGCTGTACGTTTGTATAATGGAGCTGCTACATCATTAAGGCTTTTAAATTGATTATAAGAAACATTTAATGTAAAGTACCTACAAGTGTCCCACATATAGTACTTCCCTTACACCAAGAGTGGGACATTTCTAGGCATTTTTCTATAATATTAAGTGCCTACAAGTGTCCCACGTATTGTACTTCCCTTACACCAATAATGGGAAATTTCTAGGCATTTTGCCTCAATGATAAGTGCCTAGAAGTGTCCGCCTCTTTCTGATTGGTCCGGACATTTCCTAGCATTTTTGCTATAATGTTAAGTGCCTACAAGTGTCCCACGTATTGCAGATCCCTAACCACAAGAGTGGGACATTTCTAGGCATTTTGCCTCAATGACAAGTGCCTAGAAGTGTCCGGCTCATTCTGATTGGTCGGGACATTTCTAGGCATTTTTGCTATAATGTTAAGTGCCTACAAGTGTCCCAGGTATTGTACATCCCTAACCACAAGAGTGGGACAATTCAAGGCATTTTGCTATAATGATAAGTGCCTAGAAGTGTCCGGCTCATTCTGAATGGTCGGGACATTGCTTACACCAAATTTATTTTATGTGTAATGACTCTAAATGAAGAATTTGAAGTAGTGTAATCAAAATTAAAGCCCGATTGATATGGAGGTTTTTGGTTCTTGTTTCTACTTCTAATCTGTGCATTACTTGCATATTATAATGAATACAATATTATATTATCTTGAATTCTATCAGTTTTTTTTTTGTAAAATGTAAAATAAGTAAAATTTGGAGGTATTAGAGTGCAAGTGCTGCAGTTTTGTTGTGTGTAAATATTGTGTTGCGGTGAGCTGTCTTGCCTTTTTGTTTTAACATTTCACTATTCTGTGCAGGTCATCATCGACACTGATAAGTCCAGCTTCTGCCTGAGGTTTGAATCACGGGAACATGTCAATCATGTGGTCAGCCATATTAATTACGCCCTTTCTCGAATATTCAACAACTCCATTTTTGCGTAAGTGCCACCGTCTCACAGGAGAAAATTTGAGTATATGTTCATTTATCTGTTATCAGAAGCTTTGAAGAGGAGTGACCTTTATTGGTGCAATTATCAGAGGAGAAATGATTCTTTACAGTGTCTGTGTTTCTTTTATCCGTGCAGCCCGTCCATCTGTCATTCTGACAGTGACCTTTCTGAAGGCAGCAGGAAGTATTCACCCAGCTCCGAGACTTCAGTGGAAACCCAGAGGGCCTGTGGTAAAAGAGACATCATCTTCAAACATGGGAATCTGCACACATGCATTCACATTCACAAACACACACACACATACACACACACACACACACACACACACACACACACACACACACACACACACAGATACAGATACAAACATATCCATACCAGTTGTCAGACTGAAGAGGATGTCGGCTCACTCAGTTCACAAATGCTCTTCCAGATGTTCTTTTTAAAAAGCTCTGTCACACAAATAAAAGACTGTTAATTTGGACAAATATTCCTGTCTGCTTGTTGCACTCTTTTCTTTCCTCTTATAGCTGCAGGAAGCAGCTGTTCACATCAGCTCTGATTATTTGTCTCTCTCTTTCTCTCTCTCTCTCTCTCTCTCTCTCTCTCTCTGTCTTCTGTTTTTATCCTCCGGGCGCCCACTTCTCTCAGGAGGCTTCTCGGAGACCTACGCCGCTCTGTGCGACTATAATGGCATCAGCTGCAAGGAGGAAGTGCAGTGGGTAAGAGCAGGGGGACTGAGTCTGTTTCCCTCTGAGTGCTTTTGAGTGTTTACATACTGCGCTGTACACGACATGAGAGGGGGTGGGGGGGTCACACACTGTGTCAAACATGCTCATGTGTACTGTTGCCCCCAGGACGTGGACACCATCTATCACTCCCAGGACAACCGGGAGTTTAACCTGCTGGACTTCAGCCACCTGGAGAGCAGGTGAGGGACGACAGGCAGCCGGACTCCGTCACCTCCACAATATCTGACCTCATCTACCTCACGATTCTATCTTTTCCAGGGATTTAGCAGTTATTGTCGCATCAATGGCGTATAACACCTGGTTTACTAAGCTGTACTGCAAAGACTTGCGCATAGTACGTATGAGCTTCTCTCGATTGCTGTACTGTGTCTGCTGAATAACAGGTGAAGCCTTTAAGGAAAAGCGGTTTTTGTTTGAGTTTTTTTTTTTCCCCTCAGGGGTCAGAGGTCACAGAGCAGGTCCTGCATACAGTCAGCAAATCATCCAGCCTGGAGGAGATCACTCTGGAGAACGCAGGGCTCAAATCGTAAGTTTTGATTCCTCTTGCAACTTCTTTCAATCTTCTGTAAAAAATGTTATCTTAAAGGTTCACTCCACCAATGACGCTCGGGCTACTATGTTTTCGTTTGAAAATGCATCAACTCTGCTACAGATACGTCTGGAGTCCTCACTACTCCAGAGTCCTCCTGGGTCTGCGTGTTAGTCTGGACGAGCAGAAACAGAGACGTTTAGCCAGCATTAGCCTTGGCTACATGTGTAGCGTGACATGGATAATAAATTACAGCTATTGTGCAGTTAAATTCTGCATTTTACAATAATGCAACTGCCTATATGTGTAGTTGACAAGCTGTTATTCTAGCAATTCCTGTGAACACTGACACGTGCTTGCCCTGTGTACTTGAGCGGTGGATTAAAAATGATAAGCAGCCACAACTGAGAACATTTTTGTTTTGAAAATTCTGTTTTCAGATGAAAACCTAGTGGTATGGATTAGCCTCAGTTTGATTGTCTAAGCTGTAACATTACCCGGTTAGAACATCGGGGAAACATTTTCTGAGGCTCCTGAAGGGAACTTTCTGTCGTCTGATAAATGATCCTGATGGTATTTCAGCCTCTGCTGCTTCAATCTTGACATTTTTCTTTTGAAACTGAAAGGGCAAAGCTAAATCTCCGGACGCAGTGATCCAATACTGATTTGAGATACATCAGACTGATACTCACTCAAATTGTTAGATCGCTGTAATGGTTCCTTTTTTTCAAATGTGAAAACTGCCTCTCCTTGTCTTACACTTTTGCAGATTAAATATTTTTTCACAAGCAGACATTTGAAGACGTGACTTTTGGCTGTCAGAACTTGTGATGGGAACTTTCACTCATACTAACTTGAAATAATCAGCAGAATAATTTATACTAATAAAGAATGTATGTTTTTCCTGTCGGTGTGTAACTGTGGTTCCACTTCACAGAGATTTCCCACAGAAGATGTCAGCTGCTCTTTCAGAGAACCCTGCCTCTGTCATCCACTCGCTCAACTTGGCCCACAACTCACTGGACAACCAAGGTACAATCAAGCATCAGCTTCTCTCTCTCTCTCTTGTAGATTATTGTGGCTGATTTTAACCTGAGGGTCAGGTCTATTTCTCTGTCTCATGACACACACATTACATCTCACAAGCTGTAGAAGAAAGTCCTGCTTTTACTGACTACTAGTGGATCTAAATCCTACCTTGTTAAATCTTAATAGTTTTTAAATGTTTATTTTGTTATACAAAAGATCATAAACACACAAAAAATCTTTTTTAATATTTCAGTTTCCAATCATCAGTTTCCATATTGTGACCGCATGTTACCAATTAACTCTCACTGCTGGTGATACTAAAAACTCATCTGTCTCTCAAACTGTCTCAGAACAGCCAAAGATAGTCCGATGCAAACCATCAGAAGCAAATAGTCCCACACTAATAAATACAAAATAAAAAGGTTTAGTTTTGAAATAGTGTGTTCTGCTTTGGTACTTCAGCATTTAACCAGTCCCTAGCATCTCTAAGAAAACTAAAATGACATTCAATAGAGCCTAAACCTCTGTCAAGGCCCCTTACATTAAATCAAGCATCATAGTAATTAAGTTGGTAGTGACAGGTTTCTAGACCAATGTGTTAACATACAGTGGCTGATAAAACCTACACCCCATGTGAAACCACATTGAAATCCACTAGATCCACATTTGAATTTGGATCCAGCACACCCAATAATGTTTTCATCAAGGGTCACAAATAAAAGACTGGAAAAAACATATTTTGCAATGTTAAACAAAGATAGAATAATTTCCTGGTAATCCATTTAGTAGTTTTTCTGTTGTCCTGGGAAATGACAGACAAACAAACAAACGCTGATGACACCACAGCCTCCTTGGCAGAGCTTGGCAGAGTTAGTTGCTGTAGAGTAGAGGCTGCAACAGAACAGGAAATTACATGTCTTAGTGACGGGTGAATGAAAAGATCACGCAAAAACACAAGTGATTGGTTCCTTGTCTCGTTTCCAAGTATCTAATGTTTCTGTAGCTCAGTGTTTAAACCTCTTTGTGCACGTTCTGCAGGTGTGTCCAACTTAATACAGCAGGTGTGTCGCCTCAGCAAGGGACTCCGCCTGCTCAACCTCTCCAAGACCTCACTCACCTCCAAAGGTTTGAGCCCCTCGCCCTCCTCTTCCCTCTCTGTTTTCACTCTCTGTCGCTCAATAGAAAAGAGAGTTTGCAGGATTTGCTACAACACAAGACACTAATTCACAAACATCACGTGGAAATGAGTTCATTCGCCTATCAGCGCTCAGAGCGGAAGACACTGGAGGTTAGAGAATACGAAGACCCACAAAGCCCCAGATAATTCTGTGCTCTGCATCATGTGCTTTGGAAACGACTGTGCCTCCACGTTGACTCACGATGTCTCGTTCTGCCCTGCAGGCTGCGTGCCTCCTGTCATTGTCTCAACTTACCATGCACCCAGTTTAGAATTTAAATATTAGATTGAAGCAGGCAGATACGATGCTCCGCTTCCCATCACATCTACACAGATGTGTATGAATAATGAAAAGGCACAAAATGTTTTGAAAGGGCTCTCTGTCGTTTAATATTGTACAACTTACTCCTCTATCCCTGTCTCACTCTCACTCTCTTTTTTCCCCTTTTACCCATCCCACCTCCTCTCCTCTCTCCCTCTCTCCCCCTCTCCCTCTCTCTCTCTCTCTCTTTCTCTCTCAGGAGTGGTGTCTCTCTCTCAGGCTCTGTGCTCCAGTGACGAGTACTCCAACTCTCTCCTGCACCTGGACCTGAGCAAGAACCCCGGTGTCCTCTCGGGGGAGGATGCCTCGGTCAGAAAAAACACACCCCATCTGGAAAAGACACACACACATGCCTTTCCATTTTTACCCCACTTTTCCTGCTCACGACGATGCTGCTTTCTTTCTTTCCCTCTGTCTCTGTTTGCAGAACTTGTATCTCTTCTTGTCGCAGCCCAACTGCCTGGTCCATTTGGATCTGTCAGGCACGGATTGCTCCGTAGACTCAGTGAGTGTTTTCAACGGCTTTGGGGTTATGATCAAATGTTGCTGTTCCATGTTAAAAAAGAAATGCATTTCTCTCTCTGTGTGCAAGATTAACCGTCTCCACCCTGTGTCTAATGCAGCTATTTGGGGCTCTTCTGAGGGGGTGCTGCGCTGATCTCTCCTTTCTGAATCTCTCCAAAAATTCCTTCTCCCACAGGTTAGTCATATCTTTTAAGAGTCTCTGAAAAATAAACCCTGTGACAAATCCACATCTAGAAAGACACATCTTCTTTTCTTTCATCTTAAAAGCCTGATCCTTTCTCTCTGTCTCCCTCCCTCGTTCTTTTTTTGTTTTTGTCTGTCATTATCTTCATCGCCTGCTTAATGGGAAATCAGAAATGAGCTTTGTGGCAATCATTGAAACATTGTACTTCCTATCTGTGGGTGTGTCCACGGCCGTTTAAAACCACAACTCTCGCCGCCGCCTGCATAGATAAGACTCATGAATATTAAAGCGGAGCTATCTATCATTTGACCCCACTTACACCAAAGCCATATTCTCTTCATTTCTCTTTCTGTGTCGGTGCTCTGTGCTCAGCCCCAGCTCTCATATTTACCCAAACACTGTGACTTCATCTCTTTTGTGTGGCCGGGCACGTCCCCTCTAACAACTCTCTTTTATCTTTTCACTCCTGTGCCTCCTCTCTTTCATGTCGTTCTATTTTTTTGTCAATCCAATAGGAAAGTGAAGGACACGCTGCCGTTGTTCCGTCAGTTCTTCAGCTCGGCCTTCAGCCTCACTCACGTCAGCCTGGCCTCTATGAAGCTGCCCTCTGATGTTCTGAGGTACTTTCAGTGTTGCATCTTATGACCACTACATATCTGCTCCCTTTTAAGTACACACCTCCACACTCCATGCTTGATTTAGACATATTCAGCTGAGTCAACAAGGTGATTATTGCCCTCTCCCAAGGTGACACACACTTTCTCCACTTCCTGTCTCAACAGGGCTCTCCTCGCAGGGTTAACCTCCAACCCTCATATCAACGACCTTCATCTGGACATCAGTGGCTGTGAGGTGAGAGATCATCCCTGGAGCTCTTTTCACTTCGACTTGAAGTTCAAGTTAAAGGACTGTGTTTTTCTCCCTAGTGATAGTGGTAACATTTAAATATATTTATTTTCATTTATCACAGTTAAACGACACCCAAATCATGAGCTTAGCCTTGCACAACTTGGATCAAATCATTATATGTAACATGAAAGACATAAATATCAGTCCCCTAAACCTGTATTCAACTATTCTTTGAGAAATCAATTAAAATGTTGAAAAACACACAATTTTAAAGAAAGCGAAAAACAACTTCCTGGATCCAGCCCCTGATCTGGATCTGCACACGATTTGAATGGGTTCCTCCCTGACCTGTGCCCCACCTTTCCACCTAGTGTTGTCAAAATCGGTTGAGTAGTCTTACGTTATCATTCATACTTAATAAAGTGTGATTAAGTAAGTAAGTAAAGTTATTGTGGCAACATCGTATAAAACTTCTGACTAATGTACAGTTCTTGAGTGAATGTACCTATTGAGTTTCACTCCACCACTACCGCCTGTGGTTTAGTAGCAGCACCTGTTGAATGTAGTGAAATGTTTATGGAAAATTCTGGAGAAATGTCTGGTTTAACTGCCCAATACTTTTAATCTGAAATTGTTTGAATATTCTAATTTTACTAAGTGGGCTGATTAAGTTGTTTCAAAGCTCCACTCTGCTCCGGTTTTTATGCAGAAACAGCTCAGGCTCGCTTTGGGGATTTGTTCTAACTGTGTATCTTTATTTGTATTAGTGAAGCTAATAAGAAGACAAAGTGTTTTTCTCTACCACTGAGCCGAGCCGCTGAAGATCACACGCCAAGCACTTACTGCTCAACAAACCTTTAGAAACCTTTAGAAACCTTTAGTCTGCCTGCAGAGACATAGAAAAGACACCCATAATTGTTGACTCATTGTCTGTGCACATGTTAGCTTTTTTTTACTGTCTCTCTCTCGCCAGCTGAGGACTGCAGGAGCTGCTGTTATCCAGGAATTCTTCCCCCGGGTCTCCTCCATCGCCACTCTGGATATCTCAGACAATGGTACAGTGGCACAATGCAGCACATCTCACTGTGACCCTGTGAGTGGGTTGTTAATGGATCACGTCATGTTGAGCATTATATATCTGTGTGTATGTGTTTGTGTGTGTGTGTGTTGACAGGTCTGGATGCAGACTTGCTCACAGTGATCCCAGCACTCTCCAGACATCCTTCCCTCAAAAACCTTCATCTGGGCAAGAACTTCAACATCAAACACAGGTGCTGATGTTTTTTTTGTTACTCAGCTTTAACTGCAGTTGTGTGTGTGTGTGTGTGTGTGTGTGTGTGTGTGTGTGTGTGTGTGTGTGTGCTGAAACACGAGTGTGCATGCACCAAATGTGCCAGCTCGATTTTTTTTTTCTTAAATTTTTTCAAACGGCTGCCGCTCCTCGGGCGGACAGCTCACTAGCAGGAGGTAATTAGTCGTGCTGGCTCACACAGCGTTGTCTCGGTGTTTGTCTTCATGGTTTGTTTCTGCAGGGTTCTGGATGAGGTCCTGCAGAAGCTGGTTCAACTCATACAGGATGAGGAATGTGTGAGTGATCCAATAAAAACATACTGTGAGATGCACATTTGTCATCAGTGGCTTTGCTACATAACAAATCATCCAAATAATGTCAAACCGTATTTTAAATGAAGAGAAATGAGGTTACAAGATAATTTCCTACTCTTGCTCCTCTGCTCTGGTTTCTTGGACACTGTCTTGTGTTATATTTCACAGTAGATGTGTCACTGTTGCTCTGTTATCCCTGTGGGCCTGGTGTCTCTATCGCTACATGCACACACAGTAAATAATTCATACATACAGCATGTAAAGCTTCCTCACTGCATTTTATCGCATTGGTTTTTCCCTCTTCTCTACACCGCTCAGCCCCCCAATCCCCCCCACCCCCCCCCCCCCACCCCCCCCGCCCTCTGCCTCATTTATTCCTAAATTCCCCCACGGCACATTTAAACACATGTGCCTCTTTCATGCTCACTTCCCCCTCTCCCTCTCCAGGCCCTGCAGTCTCTGTCCCTGTCCGACTCGCGCCTGCGCTCCCGGGGCACCATGCTGGTCAACGCCCTGGGCAGCAACACCTGCCTTAGAAAAGTGGACCTGAGCGGGAACAACATGGACGACATCGGAGCCAAGATGCTGAGCAAAGCGCTGCAGATCAACACCACGCTCAGGTGAAGGACAGGACTGAGAGAGGGAGGGTATTTCTGCGGCGTAACGTAAGTGTCTGCTCCATATGAGGGCTTATTTCACCTGATGATTTTTTCCTGCAGGAGTGTGACTTGGGATCGCAACAACACCTCCGCCGCAGGATTTCTCGACGTGGCCCGAGCACTTGAACAGTAAGAGCATGAACGCATCATCGATGTGTATTTTATACACTGGAATCTAGGCTTTAATTAAGAAGATACCTTATACACCAGCTGCAAGAGCTGTAATGAACTTAAGGGAATGTGTTAGATTAATGTTTAGAACATTGAACCACGTGGAAAATTTGCAACGTGAGCTGTGCAAATTGTTGCTTCCCACTCTACTATCTAAAATGGTCCAGACTCACCTTTAGGCTAAAGATGACATGGTTACACAGATCAAAGTATTACTCACACTCGTTGCATGGCTTAGGCAGGATATTTTGGGATGGGTTCTGTCCAGTGGGGATATTAACCCAAACTAACTCTTGATTGTGTAACCCACTTTATTTTCTCCTTTTAGTCTTTCTATGTCTCCATCAATAAATCAACCTCCTCTTCTTCCTTCTTCTTCTTCTTCTTCTTCTTCTTCTGTTTCCTCTCTCAGTAATTTCACATTGCAATACATGCCTCTACCCCTAAGTGACATCAGCCAGGCGTACCGCAGCGCCCCCGAGAGGACAGAGCAGGCACTGACGAAGGTCGGCATCATAGACGAGCCATTTTTACGTTTTCAATTTCAGGAAGACAAAAGTTGAATTCAAACAAATTCAACAAAGATGTTGGAGATTTTTTTTCATCATTTCTATCATCAAGAACATGCATGAGCAGATTTTTCAAGGTTCTGACAGAGAAAACAAAATGAAAGACTGAGCAAATCTTGGGCTCTACAAGAAGTATGTCTTAAAAGCCCAACCTTTTTAATAAAGATATATATTACCCTAAAATCCTGCCACTGTAGAACATAGTGAAGCTCAGTGCAGATCCTAAAAGCTTGTCCACAATTATCTCAGTCCCATTGTAGGTCTATTGGCTGAGTCATCTTAGCCTTCAGTTTCTTTAAGAAAACAAGGTACTGAGAAGTTCTCTGCAAAAGTTTTTGAAAAAAATCATGTTTCTTGGATATAGAAACAATAGCAATGTTTATATTTAGAATTACTCAGCATGAAAAGGAAATTTAATGTGCAGCCAACAGCTTCTTTCCCTTTACACCCAGAGGGAGTAAGTTAAAGAAAAAGTTCTAGGCAGATTTGAGTTCTAAGTTCTTGTTCAAGTGTCATCAAACCGTATTTCAAATTGGATTTTTTAAGGCTCTATGAAATGAATAGAGCTCCCTAATTTTACCTCAAATCTTACTTTACAGAGAGTGTCAGTGGTCAGGTTAAAGTAAAGGAACACAAACTATAAAAAACTAAAATAAAACATGTAGTTTGGCGGGTCTGGGTGTTCCTGCGTTAAGCCTTCTGCTGGTGTGAAGGAAGAATCCGTTAATCTGCTGTTAATCTTCCTAACCTCATTTGGAAGACATCATTTAAATGTAAGGGTTTGTTGGATGGATTAATTGATTTCCCTCTGCTACAATCTGCGGGTTGCATCATCATCATCATCATCATATCATTTTTTTAATCCATATATCCTTCTCATATTCTCTCTCTCCTCTCCCTCCCTGGTGTGTAGATCCAGCGCGCTCTGGTGAGGAACAACCAGACCCAGCGCTTCTCCCAGCGACAGGCTCTGCGGCTGCACCAAGGCCTGGTTACGAGCACCGCCGAACAGGTAGCACAAATCTGTGTGCGCGCCCTCTGTGTACGTTTATTTAATGTTTCATGTGCGTTTGCACTCATATCCTTTCCCTGCCCATCTGTTTCCAAGGTGATGGAGCGCCTCTGTGTGCGTGTGCAGCAGCAGGTGTGTGTGTTACGAGGTGCCGGGGAAGTGGAGGAGATTCAAGCTGCTAAACAAGTGCTTAAAGAGGCCAGGAGTTCCCGCGCTGTGAGTGATATGAAAGGCGTGAGCGTGCTTTTTCCTTTTACTGCTGCGCTGAATTTGAATTAATCCTCTGTTCGCTGGTGCTAGCTCTACCCTTCACTGTGCGAGCTGGCTCATGTGCTGTCTGTGGACGGGCCGGTGCGACAGCGGCTGGACTCTCTGGCTGGTGAACTTGCCAAAGCTGCAGATCAGGAGCTTCAGGTAGAACTAACAGCTTCTTTTCACTCTGTGATCCACAGCAGATGAGTGAGTGTCTGATAACCATCGTCCATTGCAGGTGATCGTCGACTCTATGGTGTCTCTGTGTCGCGAGCTCTGTCCTTCATCTTCTTCTGCGGCGGAGAGATTGAGTCCTCCTCTCTCGTCCGTATCAGAGCGCGTGTCCATCCCTCGATCTGCCATTCGGACAGCGCTTATGGAAAGAGCAGCGCAAGACATCCACCGAGCTTTAGAGTAAGAGGCTGACCTGGAGAAGGAAAGGAGGGAGAGCAGCAGTAAAGGATTGCAGCAATAAGTCTGAATTTGATAAGCAGGTTATTGATTTGCTCTCACTTTTACCAAACCTTTTCCTCTCTTGTCTCCCCCTTTCTCTAACCAATCTCCTGCAGGGAAGTGAAGCTGTCAGTCGTTTCCTATCTCACCAACTCCATTGTGGACCAAATCCTTCAGGAGCTCTACACCACCCATAAAACCCTGGTAAATACAAAGCGCTAAGGACAGATGTTTGTGAGATACGAAGTAAATGAGTCAAAAGGTTTTGAGAGTTCTGTCTGTTTCAGACACGGCAGGTATCACACCTTAAACGGTGGGATGGCATGTGTGAAGACGGGGCCGGTTGGAGATTGAACAGACACAGAGACTCTCTGGACATCACAGATGAGGAGCTTGGCACCAGCATAGTGAGTTTCACTCAGAAAAAGTGCAGCACCAGTTCTAAACATACTTTAGTTTAGAAGCTGTTTGCGTGTGGTCCTGTGGTAATGCTGGTGGGTGTTTTCATTCTGAAACTGTTAAAGTGACATGCATGTTGTGCTGACATTCATTTTCTTGTATCACTCTCATCGTCAGTTTCTTCCTTTACATTGTCTAAGACCTGCTTCTAATGAAGGGTGGAAAGGATGTTTCTATTAATATCTTAAAGTTAAATTAGTTGGTTTACATGATACACAATAATCCGACAGGAACATGCTCATTCAATTACATTGAATGAGCATTCTTATCTGAATGTATCAACTCTGGCTAGAATGAAAGCCAAGTGAACCACAAAACAAATTAATAGGAAAGCTCTGGAGAAACTAAAAGAGCAGCTCAATATTTACAAGAAAGCAAGTAAAACTGCAGTAAACAGTTTCTCTGACACTATTTCAATAATCTGCCAAAAGCCTGCAGGGCCCTTTTCATCACAAACAGCTCAGTCGTTACCCTCCCATACGACTCCAGCCTTGATGTCTCCTCTGAAACCTGTGTGGAATTTAAAACATTTTCATTCTTCATAAAGCTGAATCTATCGGAGCACTTATTTATTTCCCAGCTCTTTTTGCAGAATAACACTGTTAATTCACAAGTAAAACCAATTTATCTCTATGATTTATTTGAAAAGTGTCTCCAGCACCTGGTAGATCTTGATATTATGCCCTCCAAAATCTCTTTTAACAAACATTTTGGTTAACTGTGTTATGGGTCTCTCACAGCAGGTGCTCACGCTGTGTTTCATACAATCAGCCACACTTTACAAAACAGATTTGAATAATTCTTATCTGATATGAAAACCAATTACCTGGGTAAAGTCTTCTGGGAAAATGTGATAAATCTACCTTTCCTGTATTTAATTAACAGTACTGTATATTCTGGGGAATTAAACCAATCTGAATCTGCTCTTAGCTCATGATGTTGGTCTTGATTACTCTTAATTGATTGTTAACATCAGCTAGTATCTTCTGTGGAGTCCCTCAAGGATACGTCTCAGGCCCCATTATTTTCTTGCTTTGCATGCATCCTCTTTAAATGACTTATATTTACTTTCAGTGATAAGCTGACAATATCATATCCTGTTGTATCTCTTAGTAAAACTAAGAATAGGTAAATCAAACCCCATGAACTTGAAGAGATGTTGAAATATTGCACGTGATATTGATTTCAAGTGATGATGAACAGCAATATGCATGAACTTAGCTTTCATGAACAAATTGTTATTTTTCCTTCAACTGGGAAAACTCATATTATAAATTGTTCCTGCCATCCCATGACCTGGAGGAAATTATACAGTTTCTTCAGTGTTTTTCATCTTTCCACTATATGTCCCAGCGGGTGTTTGTTATATTACATTCTCTGTTTTTACATGTTCCATTTGTCAGCCTGTGCTTGAAATTTGTTGATCACTTAACTTAGCATGCATTGTTTCACAAAGTAAAGTGACTCGATTTGACAAAGCTCCACTCTGATTTGCCTAAAGCGAGTCTTGTTGACATGTTTACTTGTTCCTGCTTGCCTGTCTTAGTCGACTCTCATATCGTTTTTATTTCTTTCTCTCCCAGGACACAATAGCCATTAAGAAGCACAGCTCGAGAACAAGACGAATACGACCTGTCTCCACTAGACTGAGTAAGTAGTGCGGTCTATCCTTTTATCCTCCTCCCGTTCCTCTTTCCTGTCTCACTCTTACCCCATCTTGTCTCTTTCAGGGCCCCATTAGTGTGTTTCTATAGCGTATTTTTTCCGTTTCCCATCAGTCCATCTGAGAAGTCTGTTAATGGCTGTTTTAATCTCGCCTGAGCCAAGTCTGAGTCACTGCGTCTCAGAGCGGTCGCTGATTGTTTTGACTTTGAAGCGGATATTATGGTTTCTTGTAATTCCCCTATCTTGTCTTCATCACTGGGCCTATACTCGGTCTCTTGCACTCAAATCCTCTGCAATCCTTTCATTCCTCTTCCTTGCTGTCAGGTCTGTGTGACGACTCCAGCTCCTCTCCACCCCCCTCTCTGCCATCGTACTCATCGCCACTGTCCCGCTCGGCATCATGGGAGGGCCTGTCAGAGCTACCTACACAGGGCTTGCCACTACTTCATGTGACACGGGTTCGGCCAAGACCGCCACGCAGGCATAAAGGAGGACACGTCCCCGCTGAGACAGTAAGGCTGATCATCCTGTCTCTCTCTCTCTGTCTGTTAGTCTGTCTATGTCTCTGTCTGTCCCTCTCTCTGTCTGTCTGTCTGTCTGTCTGTCTGTCTGTCTGTCTGTCCGTCTCTCTGTCTGTCTGTATGTCTCCCTCTCTGTCTGTCTGTCTCTCTCTCATTCTGACTGTCTGTCTGTCTGTGTATAACTCTCCCACTCCCTAATGTCCGTGCCTGCTGGCAGTGGTTCCTGTCTGTGTCAGAGGTAATCTATACAAAGTGGATGGCTGAAATTGGATTATGTCATCTCACTGAAGTCATGTAATCCATTTGTTTTATTGCATATGGAACATTTACAAATGAAATCTGCTGTGAGTAATCTGACCTCTCTAAAAGGGCCTTAAATGTGTGTGTGTGTGTGTGTGTGTGTGTGTGTGTGTGTGTGTGTGTGTGTGTGTGTGTGTGTGCAGCACTGCAGTGAAAATGGAGGAATCAGCCCTCTTGATGATGGACTGCCTGACTTCTACACTAAAAGAGTGCTCCCTGATAGGTGAGAGTTGTTCCACTATTGCCTCTAAAATGATTGTTGCCATTTACAACTGTATGTCCTTTGGAGAAAAGAAAAGTCTGCGGAAATGGCTCCTCTTTCATCCTCAGATATTGCGATCGTTTTGTTTTTCTCTGTTTTGCACCTGTCATGTTTTAAAAATGTCATCAGCATGCTCACTTGCTCGCTGTGATCTTTCCAGACATTTCCCTGGTGTATTGTCACATGGGCCACTCTTCCATTCACTGCAGTCTTTACTAGGGAAAAGGGCAGGGAAAGGTCTGGAAAATCGGGAAAAATTTCGCATAGAGTCAATCACACTGAGCACTTTTTTTTTTTAAGGATGTAATAGAGAAGATTCAGCTGAACAGCAACATTTTACAATAAACACAAGATGCATTCATGTTTAATTATTTTTTACTCCCTTGGGTTTCATTTTCAATAGAAGTGTTTGATTTCAGACCATATAAATCATTGATTAATTCATTCATTAATTTGGCGTCAGAACCCTGAGCTCTGACAGATCTTTACATTTGCCTTATTTTAACTGGCTCTGTCAAGTTCATCTTTCTTCATAATTCAAGAAGGCTGTTTCCCCTGAGTTTTGTCACCCTTTGAATTAATCTCATGGCAAGGTCTGGATTGTTTGGCCAGACCGTATTTATATTTAGAAGGTTTTAGTTGATTCTGTCCTCCTCAGTTTAAACCTACACTAAGTCACTGGTTAGTGCGGGTGGAGCTGCTGGTGTGGTTCTTACTAGGCCTGACTGGTTCATTGATGCAGGATTTCATTAGATGTGTAGTAAATCTGCTTTTAAATCAATGTTTGGTCAGTCAGCAGTATTTTAAAGTCTACTCACTTTAGAATGAATGAGCTTCAACAAGTGGAGCCAACAGGGTGACCCTTTAAAATCTAGTTACAGCAGTTTGGTGAGTGTTTATTTTTCATCTCAGTATTTTTAATAGGATTGCATCTATTATATAATATAAACAAGTGCACTTTTAAATCAAGAGATGTAACCTCCATGCTCATAGTGTAGAAGCAGAGTGGATAAACCCTCGACTTAGACGACTGTGATGGATATATCACATCCACACAGAGATGACTCATGTGTGGACACACACAGACACACACACGATGGCTGCTCTGGACCAGACCGTGTGTGTGACACTCGACCTCTCTCACCTCTTTCAGTCAGCTCTCATCTCTGCACAAAGCTCACTCTCTGCGGAGGAAGAAGAGGAGAAACATGCTCGCCATCTTCAGTTTCCGCAAGAACCGCAACCAAACTCTGCCCACTCAGGGGCCTCAGGAGTCTGAAGCAGAGAGCTATGGAGATGGGTGTCACACTGTTTCTACAGCACCCACTGGGTTTGTATATGACCACACGCAAGCACACCAACACACGATGTACACTACAGGTGCAGGGTAGTGGCCAGCTGAAATGATCCTTGATGTAATCTTGTCTGTTTTGCCATAAACTAGTCACTTACTAACAATAAATATGACAATTTGTGGCTTTGCTCAAAGCTACAGAACTAACAGTTAACAAGGAATGACTTAAATGTGAACCAGACTGAATCAGGAGTTGTTCAAGGATGTTGTACATATAATTGGTCCCTTTTTGTAAATTGTGGCCCCTTTATGGCCCCTGATTTAGAAAAATATTCGATCTGCCGCTGCTGCAAAACAATAATGTTAAGAAAAGCGTGGCCTTGAACATCGAACACAATGAACCAGATCATCACGAAACAGCTCATCAGAAAGGACACATTCGCGTCCCTTCCGTTCTTCTGTGGTTTTCTCTTTCTCAAACAATCCACAGCACTGAACTCCATAAGCACTCGGACAAATATCAACCTAAATCTCCCTCGTTTCTTTGTTGATTCGGTAAATGGCCGATAGCTGCCAAAGCCTAGGCCCGGTGATACCAGAGTATACACAGATGTCAGTGGCAGCCGGTGGCTCCGACTCTGGATCCCATAGTGAGCCAAATGATTAGAAATGAACACACGGCACGTCACACAGATTAGGACAGTAAGAGTTTTAACCAGAAAAGTGATACTTTTATAATTGCACTGCTCTCAAAGCTTGTGATATTTTAGTTTTAAATCTTCTCCTTCATCTTCAGTGTCTTACTCCCACTTTCAGAACGGCCACAGAGAACGTGTACACACTCCTGCAGCCTCCGAGGTCCGCCGCCAGAGCTGGATCTCCTGGTGAAGGGGCTGATGGGAAAACGATCGATCACCACGGGAAAAGCACCCTCGTCCTGAGTCCAACCCCAGTGCCGGGCATCCCTCACCCAGGCGTGGGAGGAAGCAAACACCCCTTCTATTCTCCCAGAGAGGTACAGTCAGTGTGACGCGCCTCTGTTTTTTGTCTGTGCTGAAAGTCTTTCACAGTTTGCACTCGTTCTCTTGCCTCTTCTTTTCTTGTTTTGATAGAAACCTGAAGCAGATGCTGTGTTCGATCTGCCGCTGGAGACGGACAAGTACTGGGTGGACGACAAACCGAGATCAACGGAGGGGGTGCAAGTAGACAAGCCGCGGTTGGAAGCGGAGCAGAGTGAACAGCATGCAGAGAGACAGCGGGCTGACGACAAGCTGCAAGAAATAACTTTTGGAGAGGCGAGAGCGACCGACAGACAAGCGGACAGGTACAAGACTGAGAGCAGACATCCAAACAGACATGTGGACAGACAGTGGACAGTTGACAGACACACCCAGCGGCAGATTGACAGAAAGATAGAAAGACAGTGGATGGGCGGGAGGCAACTAGACAGGTCGTGGTCAGAGAACAGGCCGATGGACATACAGTTGGACAATCAGTGGACTGAGGGCAGACAGCAGAGCAGGAGGACCGACAGACAAGTGCAAACGCTTCAATTGGCTCAAAGGCCGCTGCCGCCATACCCATCGGACAGGACACCGTCACCGAAACAGGAAACGGATGCTCCGAAAGCCACAGAGGCGACAGAGTGGCCTCAGCAGGAAACGCAGGGAGACAGACTCATGTGTCCTGATGCTGTTGGAGGGTTTACAGAAGGATGGAGAGGAGGCATAGGAGGAGCAGGGGGAGGTCGAGCTGCTCCCACTGCATCTAAACCTGATCCCCCGCCACAAAGCAGTAAACCCAGTATGTCTAAGCTGAGGCAGAGACATCGGCTGGAGAGCTCAGACGCTCTCCCAGCTCTGCCAGCTCTACCAGGTACTGTCATCCGCGCTAACGTGCTGTCACAGAGGTTTTGCCTCAATGTGTAAACCCATAAGAAAAACTCCTTTTTAATTTGTAGGTACAGAGGAGGAAGGAGATGTGGAGAGGGATCCTGGAAAGATGGAAAAGAAGGACATTGAAAAAAGACGAGATTTGGAGAGTCACCCTCCTCCGATTCCAGAAAAGGTGTGTATTTTAAAGTCATGATTTGTGATTTGTGATTTTTCGCTGTTTTTAATTTTCTTTGTTGTGCAGTATCCATTGGTTACAATACGTTTTCTAATTGCTTATGTCCTCTATGTTCTTGTGGTTTGTTTATGTTTCGGACAAGCAGCCCTCATATGTGACTTTTCCAAAAGAATCAGCCAATGAGAGAAACTTACCTCCTCCTCCTGTGCCGCCTCCTGTTATTAAACCAGTTCATGGACTCCCAGACAGAGCTGCAAGTCAAGGTACCTGCAGCCACAATACACACAATCACCTAGAAGAGACTGGTTGAGAATCAGAATGTGCTATAACATAAGAATTTCTGAATAGTGGGATGAATTGAAGATGGGTTGTCCATCTTTATACAGTCTATGGTTAAGACTTGTTAAAGGGTTGATGTGTGTGTTGGCTCCAGTTAAGTCAGGGACCATTTTATATTTACATATGACTTACAGTATACATGCTAATGCTAAACATCGAAGATATCAACAAAACATATTTTGAAAAAAACATAATATCTGTTATTCTTTATATGTAAACATGTTGTTTTGCTGAATGTTCTTGATCAGGTGAAGAAGGGCTGCGACCTCAGGCACCAGTGAAACCACAGAGGAACAGAAAGGCCATGTCCTGTGACGCAGGTACAGATGGAACGGTTTTCTCCTGCATTATTCTGTGCACGGTTATCATGAAACTAACAGGACTTTTTCACCAACTATATCTGTGTGTGTCTAACTGTCAAACTATGTTTTCTGTCCTCACTGAACTCAGGCACTGACAGGGAAAGCCCTAATAATGTTGAGAAGCCCCCAAATCGCAAACCCCCTGTGAAAAAACCTAGACTCCCCCAAAACAGAAATAAGTCACTGGACATGTCTGGTACACGTCTTTCTGTTTTCTTTGTGTGTGTGTGTGTGTGTGTGGGTGTGTGTGTGTGTGTGTCTGTGTGTGTGTGTGTGTGTAGCAGATGTTACAGCGTGTGAGTCATGTAGTAAACAGACTATGTGTTACTGTCGTGGAAAATTTTTATTGTTATTGACTAAAGAGATTAATAGACATACTAAAATAATAATAATACTTAATACAATGATTATTTGTATAAAACTAACTTTACTATAGACATTTCATCTGTGTAACTCATTGGAACTAATATTTATTTGTGTTATTTGTGATGGTCCTGTTTGACTTCACAGACAGCATCAACTCTGCACCTGGTCACAGCGAGCTGTTGTGATGCCCGAGCAGTTCACCTGCCGCGGAGCATATCACCCGAAGAGGAAATACAGAGGAGCGTGTGAGGAGGGGGAAGAGCCGGAGAGAAGACGTCCTAACAGCTCGGCGCGACAGAAATCATTAAGCATCAGTCACTTGCTTCTGTTGAAACACTCCCTTTTTATCCTTCATGTCGGCTTCAGCTTCACGCTGACCGTGTTTCTGTCTTTGCCTTCCTCTCACGTGAAAACCCTTATGTGGCTACAGTATTTTAACAGTATTTGCTTCTTTAGAAAACCCAAATGATCATTGCCTTTAGTGTCGGTGGAGACAGTGGGCCGAGCGCTCAAACATTGTGGCTTTGCTAGACATAAGAAAAAAGAACCTGTGTTTCTTAGAATGTGATTTCTTAAACCTGCGATGCATTTTTGACTGCTGATACAGTCGACCGCCTTGGTTGGCACTTGAAAATGAGTTGCTTCTTATCAAATGAAACTTGATGATGATTTATATCTAGTTTTCCTTTTCAGAACTGAAAAGTAATATATTTTATAGAAAAAAAATGATGTGTGTATGAGCACCCTCACTGTATGAATAAAACACAAATGGAAAAACAGCTGTGACTCCGGCTTTGTGTTGCAGTTCTAGACTCAGGTGATAGGTGGGTGTTTTGAGATGAATTCCACTAGTGACCACAAATATGTTATTGCAGTCTGAATACAGTAAATTTGATGCATGTTCAACTGCAATTGTTTTAATTATTTCTAATAAATCATCTTCTCTTAGTTCACCGTCCATACCAGTTAATCCAGTATGATTTTACAGGTACATGCATCTGACTGACTGGTTTGATTTCAGTGGAAACAAGTGGATGCTGAATTTACTTCCTAACTCCAGAAATGTCCCCTCCAGTTGACATGGCAACCACATATATTCACGGCAAAGAATGTGTGAAACAGCAGGGGGCGACTGATCCCTACAAATCAGGCAGCCACCGGTCTACACACACACACACACACACACACACATACAAGCATGATTGGAGGAGAGCAGCAATCTCGCAGGTTGTCATTAGCAACCGTGCCGTGACCTTTTATCCAAAGATGCTGTAATGACTCAGATTCGAGTTAGAGGAAAGCCACGGCGTGAGGGAACGCTGCTGAAATCAGAGAGAGGCTGTTTTTCAGTGACTATTACTGAGCCGACAGCCTCTGGGGAAACACTAAAGAGGATTTTCAGTTTCCTGTAATTGCTGTGATCATTAAATGTTACACACGTGTGTTCGCACATTTAAAAAAAATGCATCTCTGCCACAGACTTTGATTTTTCCCCCCCCAGATGTTTCTTAATGTGTGAACTTAAATTGATCAAATGAGTCATTCAGCTTCTATTTCACATTGAATTATTCGCAGAATTTTTACAGATAAGAGATGATTTAATATCCCCTCTCGGCCCAGTCACTCCAGACTGAGTCGCTCCTGGAGCCATTTAACATCTCATACTTTGATTTATGAAGAGATTAGAGTCTGTGCATTGGCAGGCTTTGCAACAATGACTTCATGACAACACAGTGAAATATAACCTCAGTGTTGGGTTTAAACTTCTACTCCCACTCTGCCTCGAATGAAATGTGGAATCTACAGCGATGAGTTCTCTCATGTAATAATATTCCTTTGAAATGAATGTGCCCACTGTTATTGATGAATTGTGAAGAGCAGCTGCTGAAGATGAAGCTTAGAGACTTTTGATACACAGATTGTTGAATACATTTTTCAATAAACACAAAGATAAAGCAGGTTTTTAGCCCCTTTTTTGCTTAAATAGGCTTGAAGTGGAACTACTTTCATATGGGTTGTGCCCCAATGCAAAGAAGGTAAGTCGGCTGCTCTGGTGCATCTCAACATCTCAAGGATCTTTCTTCCTTAAAGGAAGAAAGATCATTACGGCCCAGCTCTCTCATCATTATTTTTAACTACAAACTAATTAGATAGATAGATAGATAGATAGATAGATACTTTATTAATCCCGTGGGAAATTTAGGTCATCCAGTAGCTTATACACTTTTACACTTATACACCTCACCGACACTTACATAAATCACATAGGGAGAACATATTACAGATACAGGAATGGGTCTGACCCTATGGTACAGAATGCAATGATTGTGTCAGTGTCCAGCAGGAAAGTGTTCTTGTGCTGCTGGAGTGGACAGTACAAAAACAAATATATATATAAAAAAAAAAATATATATATATATATATATATATAAAGTATATAAAAATATGTAAGTGGTAAAGTCTGTGCATGGGGCTAGTATAGCCAGTAAAGGGATGGACAGTGGCTCGGCATATAATGAGATGAGATGAGATGAGTAGAGAAGGTGGATGGTAGACTGAGGTAGACTCATGCAGGGAAGACACAAACAGAGAAGTTAAGATGTACTGTTAATTCAGTTAATGAGGATAAAGATTCTTCTGCATCTTCACACCTGAAACGTGAACAGAAACAGGTTACAATAAGTTTCATGCTGCTCTTAGTTTGGCAACGCTCTTCCGTATTTCTGTACTGCTGATGTAAAGACACATCACATCAGACAGGGAGCACCCGAACATATCCCACTCTCCTCGTCATTCTTCTGCTGTTACCAAGCAACATGATCACATAAAGGCCGAGGGAAGAGAGGAGCCGGGGAGAGAACATGTGTGGGTAGAGGAGAAAAATGTGTGAAAATAAAAGGATGCAGGCAGTCCAGAGAAATGGGCACGACTGTGCACACACAATACCCCTTTAAAATCCAAATCCTCCTCCCTCTGAGTTGAGGGATCGAGAGAGAAAAGGTCGCTGTGACTCGTGCAGCCATCAGTTCATGATGATCCTGAATGAGGGTGTTTAACGCCGTCCTCCATGCTGTGAGAAAGGGCTGTCAGAGTCTGGACAAGCTGTGAAAGCATATTTGGACGTGACACCTCGCAGCAGGCCTGCTGGATCATATTGGTGCCACATGGGAAATGACTCATGAAACTAGACAATGAAAAGATGCACTGTAATTTAATGCAATTACAACCATGCCGACAAAAGGTCAGAAGTGAGCTGTTCGGCTGGGTCGTCATGGAAACTGTCTGGCTAATCTTTGACAGGGGGCGGGGACTTTTGAGTGTCTTTATGGCTCTATTTTTTAGACTGAGTGGCTTTAACAGCAACATGTACACACGCCTGTACAGCTACAAGTTACAGCTAACCAGGAGTATAGACACTAACTATATCACATAATTACAGTTAGTAGCTGGTGTAGCATTGAAGTATTTAAAAAAATTGGTTTATGGGAATGAGATCTACAGCATCTCTTATCGAATGGCAAAAAACTGCGGTTCAGAACGATGTATTCTAAAGCAGGAAATGACACATTTCCAGAGGACAGTGTGATTGCTGAGCAAACGATTGGTGATTTGGATGATTATATAAAAATGTGTTCAACTTAATGCAATGGAAGTGACAGGAGCTCAGAACAAAACTGCAGAGCCTAGCTGTCGTGCTAAAGGAACTTGAAGTCTTGAGCTGCATTAAAGTTGGCAGTAGCAAAATCCCAAAACACCAATGAACTGAAAATACAGGAGACGAAACTCCAGAAAAAAGGTCTCTTTTCTAAACATGTGAGGCCAACAGCTTCCTGTTTTTTAAATGGTAAATGGTCTGTATTTATATAGAAGATATTTAGTTTTGAATTCAAAGCACTTTATTGTACAGGTTATTACCATTCAGTTTCACTGATAATCAAAGAAATGTGTATATATTTCATAACATGAACCTGCTGTTCAATCATTTGCAATTTAACATTGTCAAGGTCAAAAGATTAGACTGACAAAATGGGAAGACAATCAGAATGCCTGTGAGGCCTGGAAATGGCAATAAAGACCAACATTTGACCAGTAGATTCAAAATGGCAGATTTCCTGTTGGGTTTAGATTAAGGCTCCAGGAGACTATTGGATGTGTCTGCTAAATTGTATACATCTATGGCGAAGTTAAAGCAGGGGGCCTTGATTTTGAAACTGTTTGGTGGCTCAGTCTAGCCATTCTACAAGTGTACAAGGTTTTTGTGTGTTTTCGAGCACACAAGTTGAAGAACTGAAAGATGAAAGAAGAAAATCTGTAAGTGTCAAAACAGTGTGCTTGTCAAAGAGCTTACTTGTCAAAAGGGTCCAGGGTAATGCTTCTGGATTAGGAGACAAAAATACATCATCCCTGTAGCATTCTATTCACATGACAGGAAAATAGGGAGAAACTAATCGAGGCGGTGCAGGGAATCAGAATTAAAAAAAAAAAAAAAAACAGGAAGTACAAACAAAAACACAGTGACGACAAAATAAGACATGCAGACACACAGAGGGGCAGATTGTGACATAGATATAATTAACTGTGATAATAATAAACCAGTTCCAAAGACCTTACTGCTGTAGCCCCAATAAACACTCACAGTCATTCAAGCAACTTGTACACACACACTTTCTTATTAACAGCATACACACCTGAACATATACAAGTAATGAGAATACACACTACACACTTGAGTGTGACGGTAAGCAGTGAAGAAGGAAGAGTTACTGCATCTCAGCTAAACTTTATACTTTATTTATCCATCCATTCAGCCAATCTATCTCTCCATCGATGCCTCATTCCATCTATCTATGCATCCATCCATGCATCCATCCATCCCTCCATGCATCCATGCATCCATCCATCCCTCCATCCATCCATCCCTCCATGCATCCATCCCTTCATCTTCATCCATATATCCGTCCCTCCATGCATCAATTCATCCATCCATCAGTGGTGGAGGAAACACTCAAACCTTTTTTACGTAAGTAAACATAATTGACAAAATGTTGTAAAAGTAAAAGTTAACTTTTCTACTTGATTAAAAATAAATCAGCAGCACTTTAAATATATTTAAACTATCAAAAGTACTTGCAGAGTGTAGCCTATTCCCTAATGCAACAGTTTACTACATCATCATGAATGAGTCCCAATTCTACTATTTTTATTGATTAGTTGAAAAAAAATATTTTAAACATATACCAAAGAATAAGTAGATAAAAAATAAAAAATATATACAGACTTTTTTTTAACTAAATAGAGAAACCACCACTACCGTTTATCCTGTAAGATCGCTAGGCCAATCCCAGCGACATTGGCCTGCAAAATTTATCTATCACTGAACATTTCTTAGATCGCCCTGTGAATAACTTCTAAATTCTGAAGAACCAGTAAATTCCTATTTCAAATGCAAAGTTGTAAAAGTGAAACAGTAAAAATGTTAACGTTAAAGAGTTTGTCAAAGTAAAACATCATAATCCTGCAGGAGAATCAGAGCAACAAGTGTATGTGAAGGAGGAGGCAGGCGTTGGGAGGGGGAATGAATTAACAGATTTAGTCTGGGAGAGTAGCCAAAGTATCGACCGCTCTAATCCGTTCATCCCTCTCTTCCTCCTCCTCATCCTCCCTGACCTCCGTCTCAGTCGCTCTGCCTGCTGCCACCCCGTGATTTTATATCTCTGTTCATCTGTTTGGTTGGTTGTTTTAAGATTAAAGTCGTCTAATACTTTATTTGTCTTTGCATGTGTCAGTGTTGTTGTGCTGTTTGCACATTTTAAGCAAAGTCCTCTACCATAGATTCAAGGATTCAATTACTTTTTATTTGTCACATGAACAGAGATACAACGTAAAACATGTTGTGAAATATAGGGAGGGTTACTGAGCGGGCATACCAAGAGATCAACAATAGAGAAAAAATTGTAAATATAAAGGTAAGATCAAAAGATTGAAAAAAATAAATATCTTGCTATATATGAATACATATATTAAAGTTATATCCCCCACAAAAGAAATGGTCCAGATCCATGGTATTTACGTTAGTGACCTGGCGATTTACCATTGACTGTTGCTGTACATGAACCATACAAAAGATAGGAGCCACCCAGGTATGTGATCTGAATTTCCTTTAAAGTATATTTACTTAATATGCTGTGGGTGGACTTTTTAATATAACTCTCAAGTTCTCAGGTTGTTTATGCTCTACCACGGCTAAAAATGAAACAACATGATGACGATAGGGAGCGTGACGAGCGTGGGGATAGACCGTTGAGCCTGGGCTGATGGGTGAGGTAATAACAGGGGTACTGACAGATTAAGTCTTCATTACAGACGGTTTATGAAGCCATGGGTATCTGTTAATCTGACACTAGTTTCAGGGGGAGAATTAGTGCTAATCCCAGGACTAGCCTGATAAGTCCACTCACAGTGAGACCTCACGTGTGGACAACTTGAGTAAACACACTCACACGCAAACAACCGAGTCAGTCAGGAGTGTGATCTGGGATGAAAATCAATGAAAGAGCAGTTAATGGCTTGAGAGGTATGAAATGTGTAATCATGCAGCAACATGAGATTTAAATCTGAATTTAAAGACCAGTTTGAGGCTAAACAGTTCAAATGATTGATTAAAATACTGTACGAATTAGAATGCAAATGCCAAGACTAGTGGTTTCCCTGTTCTCCCCTCATCTGAATGCTAATCTATGCAAGGAGCTGACAGGAAATCAGGGAAAGAGATGGAAAGAGATTGAGGAGGACGTGCAACAAAGGTCCATCTCAAAACCTGCTGCACCTTTATACATATGTGGGTTTTCATTCAAACACATCGTTTGTAAAAGACCTAAAAGAAACTGTATCTATGAGCAAGAGCACTGGATCAAATCAGTGTTTGTACAGAACCTTTATATAGTCGACTGTTCAACTGCATATGCATAAATGATGCTGAGGCCCTTTTCATAAAGCACATGGTGATAACAATACAATTCATACAATGGTGCTGTAGTTAATGTTAATGTTAATGTGAATGTTAATATTAGTTAGCAGTTCACCTGCACTCTTTCTGTTACATTTCAAAATGTCTGCTGTGAAAATATTTTTTAACCCTAAATCTACTTTTCTTTTTACCTATTTTACTATTTAACAAACTGGATCAAGGCACGATAACACATTTCACTGCACATTTTACCATGTATAATTATGTACGTGACAAATAAAGCTTATCTTATTTTATCTTGAATGTTGAAGACTGGGTTTCACTCAGATAACTCACTGTTTTCATTAGAACTATACTTATATCTTATAAAGCTGACGAGTGATTCTGTGTTAATCTAGATAAGATAAGATACATTTATTGATCCCAAACACATGCACAATCACACAACATGCAGAGTAGGGAAATTTGTCTTCTGCTTTTGTCCCATCTGGTGAACATCACAGGACACACAGAGCAGTGGGCAGCCATGCACAGCGCCCGGGAAGCAGATGTTGGGGGAGTAAGGTGCCTTGCTCAGGGGCACTTAGACAGTGGGGGTAGGGAGAGTGCTCTTTGGACTTTGGAACAGATCCGGGTGTTGTCCTGGCAGGTATGTTGTATTGTCACCGCAAGGAATCGAACCAGCGACCTTCCAGTCCGATGTCCGTAACTCTCTGCCCATAGTCCAATTATACACTGCCACTAGTACGCTAGGACTGATTATGTAGAGAGAAGTTGATCGTTTTTTTATTTTTTATTTTATTATCATTCAGTTCCATTCACCTCCCTTGTATTGAAGTGGAGGCAAAAATCTATCACAAAATCTGGACAGATGAACCCAAAACTATCTGTATGTATCAAAGCACAAGTTTCTCTATGTCCCTGGGTTGAATGAGCCTATAAAGTATTTTTTGAAGCATTTTTCACTCATTAACCAGATGAAATATTTGAAATATTTTCATTAACGTTTTGCCAATTGTGACTAATGTCATTGATCCAGGATCAGACAGCAATCCACAAACTACTCAAAATTTTTTGTCATTGGCCTGATTACATAAGGCCATCATAAAGATTTACTGTATCTTTACTGTATGTGTTTGTGTGTGTAGAGAGAGAGTGAAGGAGACAGATCTTCAGAGCGAGGCAGGGAGGAGGCCCGTGGTGAGGTGTTAGCCTGCTGCTTGTTGCAGAGTAAGTCAGGATTAGGACATGTATATGTGGGATAAGGTTGAGTTAGTGAAACTCTTCAAGCCTCCACCTTACACCATCTGTCCAAACAGTGCAGGTCTGTCCTCAGCTCTGTTACTCTCCCATTGCTGCCATCCTGTCTGTCTATTTTTTAGGATCACATCTCGATCTTCTTCATATCTAACAATTCTTGTGGCCTTTTACCAGAAACTCTCATGTCTCCTTGTGGCTGAGCTGGGTCCTGATGTTTCTGCCACCTCAGCAGCTCCTGTTTCATGACCCCACTCGACCTATAGAGCCTCTCGGGGAATAAAAGCTGGAGGATATGAAACCGGTTTGACTAGGTGACAGAGAGGTCAGCTTACTACTTTGAAATGACCAAGCTTATGAGGTCAGTTCATCCAAATCCCCCAAAACATATTTTTCTTTCCATACCGTTGTACTGGTGTGTACCCAGGTTTATCGACCCATCATATCAATGTATGAGATTCCTTTGCCTCAATACAATGGATATGGCTGGAATTTGTTTTTTTTTCTGCTTTGAAAAATTAAAATAAATACATTTAAAACCAAGTTAACTTAAGTTAACTCGCAAAGAC
Organism: Pleuronectes platessa; assembly: GCF_947347685.1. Lineage (NCBI taxonomy): Eukaryota > Metazoa > Chordata > Actinopteri > Pleuronectiformes > Pleuronectidae > Pleuronectes > Pleuronectes platessa. The sequence goes on along the minus strand of NC_070634.1, from coordinate 8,536,949 downwards.
AGACGTAACTCGTTGGAAAATCATTCTTTTCCAATTTAACTGTTGACATTAAACTCATTCAGGGCATTTTGGGAAGTAAACATATTTTATACACCTTCTTGCCACGAGTTAGAAATATTATTCTTGTGTCACTAGAAATGATCCTACAGAATATAGACTAGGAAGAGGGTCAGCTCACCTGCTCTCCAGAAGTTGCAAAACAACAGAATCAATCATTATCTCAGCTGTCATGTCGTTTCACCCCAGTTTTATAGCATCTAATAACTTTTTTGTTTGATCTATCTTCCGTCCACTAACATGGAGGAAGCAGGATTTATGAGCTATACTACTAACAGCCACCAGGTGGCGATCATGACACTTTGGCTTCACTTGAGGAGTGTAGTCATGTCGTCCATCTTTACAAGCAGTCTATGATTTAAAGTAAATATGAAGCTAATGCCAGCTCCCACTTAGGGTTAGTAGTATCCCACTAAGTTTAGCTTCGCATAGGGCTAAACTAGAACTATAGGCAACAGGGTTAAACAGCCAACCTGCCTCTGCCCAAAGATAACACAATTCACCTACCAGCATGAATACAAAAGTGGAAAAGTGACCCTCTGGTTAAATGGGGTTAATGTGTCAAACTTGTTGGATAAACACGGTGGCTGCTGGACTCTCCACTGGTTGTATGTGACGACATGACTCCAGAAAACAAGAAAATGAATCAGCCAGTTTTCTAAAATGTCAAACTTTTTCATCGAAATGCAGCAAATGACCACTTCTCACACCCCCTCACATGTTTGTAAGTATTTCTATGAGGAAATAATTGATATAACCCTAACCCTGGCCTTAAATATATCTTAATCAGAATACAACCCCGTACAGCATGTACCACTACTACCTCTATGCTCATTATGATAATCACATTGTTGGATCCCAAAGGGCTAATTATTTAAATGTACCTCTGGCAAAAAAGGCTGCAGAAGAACTGAGAGCGGTGTCGGGCTGTACCACCTGAACGTGAGGTGGCTGCAGCCAGGACACATGTGCGCACGGCTGCAGACGAACGAGGGCTGGCGGTGTGTTTGCCATGAAGTATGAGGTAAGTTCCTCTGTGTCTCTCCCTCTCTTTGTCCCCTCACCCTCATGGGAGGCCCTGTTGATTTAACTGCTAAGCTTTCCCCGGAAACACAAGAGATGGGCAGATAGAGAGGTTAAAATAGAGAAAGAGAGGAAGAGAAACTGAAAGAAGGGACTAGAAACTGTTCAACTTTTTTTTTTTAAGTATATATGTTGACTATTGTGTCTAAGATAGCTGTCATGCTTCCATTAAAGTTTCCCTCAGTATTTTTGCAGATCTGTGAGGTAATTAAGTAAAGCATGAAAACTCATGTTTGTGAGACTTGAGCTATTTCCATTAGTCAGCATGTCTGTTTGCCTTAAAGATTGTGTTTGCTGTTCAGATCAGATTTGTGAAGACACTCACTGATTCCTCACCGAGACACTAGTAAGACCCAGAGAGACTCAGGATTAACAACTTTAGCTGTTAAGGAACATTGAGAAACCCTTGTTATTTATTTCTCTGCTCGCTGGTTTTAAACAGGTTGGAGAAGAAAACAAAATATCTCCAGATTTTCAGTCTAACTACGACAGACAGAGGAGACAAGGGATGGGGGGGGGGGGGGGGGTTTAAGCATGTATTTCAAGACTACAGCTGACTCACTCAGGGACTGTCAGGCACCAGTTCATAATAATAATAATAATAATAATAATATATGGCATTTTATGTGTGTGATTCTTCTAGCAACGCTCAAAGACATTAGCATAGGATTAAAAAAACATAAATAATTAATAATTAAATGAAATAAATATATCATATAATAATCATGATCAATTATTTAAATATAAGATACACGTCATGATCAGACATATGAAGCAGTTCTGACAAGGTGGGTTTTGAGTCTTGTTTTGAAGGTGGACAGTTCAGGAATTTATTAGATAAGACAAACCTTTCTGTCAATGAGCTTTTATTAAGTGATGATATGACGACAGCCTTGAGGTGGGATATGATTTAATATTGAACCTAAAGGAGCCTGATGTGAAGATGCAGTTTTATGATATTCATTATTTTAGTTTATATTGAGCTGACAGGTTGCAAGTTCATTCATAAATACATAATCCACTGAACAAAAAAACTAATTTGGAATGTTAAAGGAAGTGAACATAAGATCCTGGATTGGCCCCCTTATGTGGATCTCTACCAAATTGTTATGGGGTCTTCCGAATTTTGTGGTAATCTCTCTGTTTTCTGTGTAATTTTGCTGACAAATAAATAAACTAATAAACAAACAAACAGGATTGAAAAATAACCTCCTTGTAATTAGGACACAGTCAAGCCTTCTCAGAGTCAAGTTTCCGTCACAGGTTAATGGTCCTTAGCATTTTCCAAATTAAAGAACATCTAATTTATGCATCTGTTTTGAACCTAAATTTAACTAAGGACCTAAAAATTCCCAAGAAAACCTTTTTAATTCCATAGATCCTGTCATTGGAGTAAATTATCATGAAATCAATTAAAAGTGATCGTAATTCACTACAATGATCTACGGGGTTAAAGAGGTTTAACGTGTGCATTTTTAAACCTTAGCGCAAATTAATAACAGTTTATAACTTCACCAGTTACCAATAGTTTATATTATGATACAGTGCATCACATCCTCGTGAAGAGGCTCACTTCAACGGCAGTGAGTGTCCACTGCGAGGCAGTAGAGAGTCTACTGTCCAACTTGGGCCAACACAACCATGAAGAGTTTGGGATGAATTATATCTGATGAAAAATATCTGATGTGTGTGTATGAGGTTTGTGTGTGTGTGTGTGTGTGTGTGTGTGTGTGTGTGTGTGTGTGTTTGTGTGTGTGTGTTTGTGTGTTTGTGCGTGTGAGGGGAGAAACATGGATAAAACAGGAGAAACTGAATAAAAGAGGACAAAGATAGACAAAGATAAAACAGACAGAAACAGACAAAAAAGAGAGAGAGAGAGAGAGAGAGAGAGAGAGAGAGAGAGAGAGAGACTCTGCCTATAGAGTGTGAACATGCCTGTGAACCATGAGAGAGGGATATGGGGAGAGAGAGAAAGAGAGGAGGGGATTGTTTCAAACAGGGATTTGCAGCAGAGGGGAAAGAAAGAAAGGGGGCAGTGGCACTCAGTGACAGAGTGCTATACACACTCACATGCGCTCACACACTCTGTTTCCTGTGTGTCTCTCTCCCATCGTGTCAGTCAACCAGTCAGTTGATTATTTTTGTGGGCGCGTGTGTGTTTGATGGGGATGTTGAAAAGAGCTTGTAACCATCCTTCCTCTCTATGAACGACGGTAAGTTCATTTCATTCTGTCACATCTCTCATGTCAGGCCTGGGCCGGACTTCATTCCACTTTTTTCTCTTCCATGTGTGTGTGTATGTGTGTGTGTGCGTGTTGTCACTATTTTTCTGGTTGGCTTTTTGCCGTGACTTTGGTCTGTAGCCAGACTGAGGCCTCCATGCAGCCCTGTCACTGTTTGCTTTCTTTTACAATCCATTTTGAACCACGGGGGGCAAAACTAATGAGCTGTACGCCAGAGGCACCAGTCAAAGGTGGATTTTTAATTAAAGGTTCAGTTTGATAATAACAACTATTATAAGGGAAGGCCCATAATTAGTCGTGTTGTCTTCTACCTCTTTCTATGATGTATAGTAGCATATTAAAACATTTCATTGAGGTTCTGAGGGGACTCTGTTGTTCAGCTGTATTTAAATGGTCTCACTTAGAATCATGTATCACCTATTCTTCACTCAAAAACAGAATAACATGTAAACTCTTCATTTCTCTACAGTCACATAACTTATTAGGAACTTTTCCGTCTTGAATCTGAGTAGAAATGATCCAAAAGAACCAGCTCCCACATCTTGATATGTAACATTTAAGCTTTCTCTCCTCTCACTCTATGAAAATGGGTTTTGATTCATTTTAGAAAGTTCCTGGATTAAAGTGTGAGCCTGCTGATAACAGGGTTTGGTGTCTGAGACTTGTGGATGTATCTGTCAAAGATGATTAACGCCTTTGAGTTCTTGGGCTCCAGGAGGTGATGTTCAGTGGGCAGATCTTTCTAGAAATATAACGTTTTATTCACTGTGTATTTGTGTGTGTGTGTGTGTGTGTGTGTATGTGTGTGTGTGTGTGGGTGCGTGGGTGCGTGTGTGCGTGCATGCATGCGTGCCTGCATGTGAAGGCATTGACGGCATTTTAAAAATTTGGATAAAAACTATTTTACAGTATTTTCTTTTCCACTTACAAAGTGACATTCTTTAGATGTGAGATCTGGAGTTACTCACTAACACAACTTGTTGAACACAGAAGGCCACAAATTATAAAGTATGAAGTAAAGTTTAAAGGTTTGTTGAAACCAAGATGTTGCACACCAAACAATGTGTGCATGTGCAGATAAACATGCACGTGTATGTGAATGTGCTCATGGTTCTAATGTGTAGAAGATGATAGGCGGGGGGGGGGGGGGGGGGTATGTGCTGCAGATTAGTGTCTTAATATAACCCAATCATACTTGCCACAGACACTCTCACAGTCTGATTCCAAGTTGAACCAAATCAAGTTGTCACAGCTTTTATGGTTAAATGATCTTTAAAACTGTAGTTTCCTAAAGGAACAACAACAGAGCAAAGAGTTTCCTATCACTCCAAAGACACGTAATAAGGATAAGGTGTAATTGATGATTTTACTAATGGTTAATACAAAATTTACTAATGTTTCCAAGAAGAGAATGAGAGCAAGTTACAACTTGCCAGGTTGTCAAAATCCTTCTCTCACATTTTAGAGAACAAGAAAATCGACTTTGTTCTTTGAACTAAATCTTTAATTTCTCAGGAAATCCCACTTAATGGAAAATGTTTTATCTTTGTTACTGCTGCCAATGAGGTTATGTTTTTTGTCTGCTTGTCAGTTGGCTGCACTACACAAAAACTACTCAATGGATGATCACAAAACATGGTAGAAAGACATGGCTCATGGAAGAACCCATTCAATTTTGTTGCAGAAGGAACTTTTTATCTCTTTTTGAATTTTCATTAACACGTCCCCGGGAATCATACCTCGATCTTGATGAGGAAACTCGTGTCCATTTAGGGGAATAAATCAGGCTGCTTGATTAAATTAAGTTAACCATTGGGCCTTGTGGATGTATGCTCTCTTCTGAGTGCTACTCTTCTTGTAAATGTGTTTTGTAAGTTGAACAGAATTAGCAAATGTCACACTGGTAGAGGATTTTCCAAAAGCTGACTCTCCTCTTATTAAAGGCTTATCACTGATCTATAAATCATTATTGAATGATTAAGCCAAACCATTAGAGCTAACTTAACATCAATTTTTATTTATTTTGTTTCTTCCATTTATGTTGATCAGCACTAAGGACAAATATGTGGAAATATCCCTCTGGTTCTGCTGCATCTATTTAATACTTACTGTCCATCTGCAATGTTATGCTTACTCATTGGAGCACTTTTTTCAATATCAATAAATGAAACCATTTGTATAAACTCAATATGTAAATGCCTTTTAAAAATTCTTATTGATAATACAAATGTCTAACACCATTCCTTTTCTCTTGTCCCTTTCCGTCTGCTTCCTCCCACCCTTCAGGACAAGAGACACAGAGACGAGGTCACGGGGACGGACAGTTTCTCCTGGAGGAAGCTCACCCTCCAGTCTACCTCCTGACATCACCACTGCTGCTGTCTATGAGCTGCACTGAGGCAGGGGAGTGGGCTTTCCAACAATCCTGACACACGGAAAAACCCTGTTGAAGCTCCACCAGCAGCAGCAGCAGCGGCTGACATCATGTCCTCTCCTCCCCTCCCCATGCCCTCTCTCCCCCCCAGCCCGCTGGCCATGGAGTACCTGAATGACTTTGACCTCCTCAAGTTTGAAGTGAAATCTGACACTCCTCCACTCCCTCCTCCTTGTCCATATCCCAAATCTGGCTACGACCCCTCGAGCTCACCGTACACTAGCCACCCTCCACAGGACTCCAGTTTGAACTCCAGCCCGTACAACTCGCTGCCGCCCTCTCCGACGCTCAGCGATGCCCACCCACCTCCCTCAGGCTCTTCCTCCCTCTCATCTTCATCCTCCTCCATCTCCTTCCCCTTCTCCATCTCGAACAGCTTCAACTCTGGCATCAGCTCTGGCTCTCAGGGGAATGTGGAGGGGAGCCCGGGCCACAGTGGGCCCCAGGGTCCCACTCCGGCCTCGCTGGAGGACCTGATCTGGCTGGCAGCGCTGCAGCAACAGTTTGGAGGGGAGGTGACAGGGCCTGCCACTCTGCTGGGAGCCTTGGGAGGGGTGCCAGAGAGAGGGGACAGAGAGAGGGGGCCGGTAAATGGCTTCCTGGGCTGTGAGGATGCTGTTGAGGCCCTGCTGAACTCAGCTGCTGCAGCTGTCAGCTCACAGGTAACATGCTCTAAACTATGATTCTCTTATAGCCATGAAAAGGTTGGCTTTTCTCTTCTCCCCCCTGCTGCCTCTTCATCATCTCCTGTGCCCCCTCCTCCCCTTCAGTTCCCAGGTCTCTCTCAGAGTTCCACCAGCAATCTTGGAGACTCAGGCAGCGAAAGCGGAGGCGACATATCCTGCACCAAGGGGACAGACATGTGCCATCGCCCGCTCGTCTTCCTCTCATCGGCCCCTGCCTCGCTCCCCAACGCCACCCAAGCCTCGGCTCCCTACCCGCAGCCTCTCAGCCCCCAGGGTCGCCTTCATCACCACCAGCATCACCATCATCAGCACCACTCGCATCACTCCATGCATGGCAGCCATCACCATCACCACCACCCACTAGTTAATCAGGTAAACGGGGACGTTGAAGGAGGGGCCGGAAGCAAAGTGAGAAAACAATATGACCTGTATGAGAGGGCTGAGCGGAGGGAGAGAGGGATCGTGCAGTGAAGGATTAGGATTAGGACATTAGAACATGGTTATTAATGTCTGTATCTATCTGAGGCATCACCTGAAGGCCTGCTCTCTACAGCTATAAGGGAGGTGAAGTCTCTGAAGACACAAAGTCTTCATTTCCAATGAAATAAGGCAGTTTTTAGAAATGCGTTGAGAATCAAGCATTCATAAACAGTATGTAAACACTTAATGCATTACTTATAAGTATTGTCAGTGTACAGTATTTATCAGCAGTTGTACATTTTCATATGAAAACACATTTTATCATATTGTAATTGTGTTCCACTACATTATCAGTATTGTCATTATTGGTTGACTAATACATGAATTAAAACTAACGTGCGCTTACATCTATAAAAGGGTTTATTATATATCATGTATTAAGTGTTGATACTGCTTATACCTGATGAATAGAATTCCAAATTTTACCAAAGACATTTTCTCATCAGCTTTTTTAAATTTACACAAGCCAATATTTCAACTAGAAACCAGCTAAAGGAATAATTACTCAACACTTTAAATTGTTGAATGTTATTGGAGGAAAAAACTGTTAATAAAGCTCAGTGTTGAATGATATTTTATGGGTGTAACTTTAGCAGGTAAAGCAATGCAGTAATCTGTGTTGTGGTCGATCAAGATGTCTGGGTGGATCACTATGTGGAGCACAGTGTGAGCTTATGATAATATCTGCTATTATTGCTGTGTGTAATCCTGATAACTGTCACCCACGCTTAGTCCGATTACGTGACAGATTATGGACATGTGGTGCTGAAATGTGCCCCAGACACACACACACACACACATAGACACACATACAATGTGATGTATCACATGTGCACCAGTCATAATGTAGTTGTGTGTTCCACCTTGTGTTCAACAGTGTGGGTCAAACGACCGCTTCTCCGACGAGCAGCTGGTGAGCCTGTCGGTCCGCGAGCTCAACCGACACCTGCGTGGCGTGAGCAAGGACGAGGTGGTGCGCCTGAAGCAGAAACGCCGCACGCTAAAGAACCGGGGCTATGCCCAGTCCTGCCGCTACAAGCGCCTACAGCACCGCCACGCTCTGGAGTCAGAGAAACATGTGCTCACACAACAGGTATGAGTATGTATGAGTCTCACTGATAAGCTCTCCCAGTTTAAGCACATCCAGGCCTTATCTGACCCCAAACCTGAACCTAAATCTCATATCGAGCTTTATTATGGACATCCTGACCCTGAAAGGTCCTCAGAAGGAGACAAATCCACTGTCTGAAACTCTGAGAGGCCTCAATCCTCGAAATTTTCATCCCTGACCAATTTTACTAGGAAAAATGAGTGAACATCTTTGCACTGTGTCTCAGTGAAGCACAGAGAAATGACCGTCTTCTCTCCACCTCCCTCCCCTCAGTTGGAGCAGCTGCAGTGTGAGCTGAATCGAGTGCTGAGGGAAAGAGACACCTACAAGGCTCGCTACGAGAAGCTCCTCAACACGAACCACGGCGCCGGCGGCGAGGCCCCACTGACCCGCCCCACAAACCCACCTTCCCCACCCCCCGACTACTTCCTCTGAGTTTATACCCACAGAGGAGAACAGAGAGGAAAGACAAGCTCAGCCAATGTGGAGCGACCAGTGATGAGGGAGCAAACTTGGAGAAGCAAAGAAGTATGCGTTTATAAGTGAGTGTGCATGTGTGCGTGCGTGTGCATGTGTGTGCATGTGTGTGTACAGCAGGGAAGGTAAGAGAGACATTCAGTTTCGGGGCGACACAACTGTGAAATCCACCCTTGAATGAAGGGGAATCATAGAGCGAGACTCTAGGCTGCTTCTTGGACTAAACTGTGAATAGTTGCACAAACACTGGGTCAGAGCTCATTGAGATCCTCTGCCTGTGACACCAGCACAACAGTGGACAAATACCACTGACGG